>NC_135308.1:115357372-115667872 GCF_048772815.1 Callospermophilus lateralis
AGTTGAACCCTGGTTGTGAGTTTCTAGGATTATAGCCATTTGGAGTAAACTCCCCCTACCTCTTGTTTGTGTTCCAGTACAGGATGAGAATCTACCAGACAATAGTGCATCCTATCCTGTAAGTAAAGCCACACTCAAGGCTCTCGTGAGAATCCATGTTCTCCAGGGGCCCAGAGACTGTAGCTGGAGTTCTATCAGATTCCATTAGATTCAACTAACCTCCTACAATTTTATCTACCTCGGCAGGTGAGGGAGTAATTGTGTGTTTCATTGTGTCTTCTTAATTACACTGCACAATCGACCATCCATTATAACTGATACCTTAAGATCAATATTCCATCAGAGAAGTCTTATTAGGTTAGAAGCACTAGTGTCTCAGTTCATGATAATGAGACAGAGCATGGAAGCTTAAAATTGTTCTTTCATCATGGGAGATCCACTGGGAAGGGAAGGGAACAAGAATGACATAAATTGGAAGCAAATCCTTGAGTGTAGCTACAAGATCTACAATGTAACTAAAAATAAACCAAATGTTTCTAAAGACTTGATCTAAAATCAAGTCAACCAGGGGGTTATGGTATGCTTTTTTTAGAAATGGCATTTTTACAAATGCCAATGAGAAAATGAAAGGTAAAATTTCATAAAAAATGAAATTTGAATTTTATAATGTTCATGTGTCAAGAAATATTCTGATTTTTTAAATCACTTAAAATGGTAAATTTGCTGATTGTCCCTTGTGAATTTAGTAGAACTTTTCAAAGAAGAAAAATGGCTCCATATGTTTCCAAAGTTTAGAGAGATCTTCACATGGTAGAAAGAATAAAACTGACATGAATAGAACTCTAAAAGTCTGGTATAACTTTCATGTAAAAAGGGTACTTCTCAGCATTGGGCAAATAATTTCATTTATGGGCCATCTAAAGAAAGATAATGGTCTGATTGCTGCATATGTCGCGGTGATAAAATAGTATGGTAGCAGATTCTGTCTGCACTGACCTTTTGTTCCGAGTCCCCTGGTTAGATTATAAATACAAGGGATTCATGGGTTATTAATCTTCAGTAGGAGCCACTGGTCTTCTAAGGAACTAAAAATCACAGCAAGGAAGGGAAAGTTAAAAGATATTCTTCACAGGATTCAGTCTAAAGAGAAGATTCAGGGAATGAGAATCATTTTTGAATATTTGAAGAAACTACAGGTGAAAGCTGGATTCAGTTTTTATAAATAACAAAGGAGGACACAACACATCTTGGGTTAAAGTTACAGTGAGAAAGATTTCAACTTCTAAGGGAGAATATTTTTCTGGAATAGTTCATTGTGGAATGGGATGCCAAGGTGCTGGTGAGTTTTCTGGCACAGCAAATTTATATGTGCTTGTTCATTTACCACTGATTCATTCACTCAAATAATTGCAAATGCCCACTGTGTACCAGGCATTATTTTACCTTTTATACATGGACAAAAAAGACAAGGTCCTTGAGTTCATAAAGAGTAGGACCAAATGAACACATATTTTTTCTGTAAAGGACTAGATTAGTCAATGTTTTATGCTTTACAGGCCATATGGTCTCTATTGCAACTTTTGAACTCTGCCACTGTTGAGCAAAGCAGACACAGACCACAAGTTGGCCCACAGGCCATCTGCTTTTGTAAATAAAATTATGTTTGAACACAGCAGCAATCAATTGGTTCTATACTGTCTATACTAACTTTATGCTTTAGTAGCATACTTTAGTAGTTCTGACAGAGTCTCTATGCCTCATAAAACCTAAACTATTTACTATCTCAACCATTACAGAAAAAGTCACAGACCATGACAAATACAACATTTAAGCAATTGATCGTGGGCCGTGCTCCAAATACTTATGGACACTGAAATTTGAATTTTATAATGTTCATGTGTCAAGAAATATTCTGATTTTGTAAATCACTTAAAAAGGTAAAACTATTCTTAGTTCTTGGACCATTTTAAATATGGAGCGAGCTGAATTTAGCCCATGGATCATAGTTGGCTAATACCTGTTCTAAAGTGTTTTAGAACACTTTAGAACATTAATATTTTAATTTCCATTATTCTGATAAACTACCAATTTACCTATATGCCAATTGCATAACATCTGCTGTTGATCAAAGGAGAAAGTCACCAAAGTGCTTAATGCCTTTGCCTCTGGAGTTCGGGACCTTTTTGATAATTTTAACTTTTTGATAATTTTATTGTCCCCAGGTTTCTTCTGCCCTTCTAATGTGAAGTCCTGATTAGGAGGTCTGACTGCACCAGGCCTGTATTTTAGCTTAATTTAAAATATCATGCTATCTGTGCTGACATCTTTTAGAATAAATTACAGACCTGATAACATTTTAATATGCAGAGACATTTAACTTTTTGCCCTTTTTACAATTTGGGACATACTTTGCATGATTAAAAGGACCAATGAATCTTCTGAACAAAAGAGCCATCTATCTAGGAGACTGTATTTAGAGGCTGTCAATAATTTTTCTTTTTTTCCACCAAATAACAATTTTTTCCTTCATGTCACATGACTCATAATCAAAAGGGGAAAAAGTAGAACTATTAGACTATGTGTTTGATTGAAGTGACTAATACATTTAATCTTAAACTTGATCATATGGCCACTTCTAGGCACCCCCCTGAATATTGTGGGTTTTTTTCCAATAATTTCATTTTTTCCTGGTATAAATTTTTGTTTTTGGCAATTGTTCTACCTTTATGTGAAAATTCTCTGAGTCAAGGTATAAAAAATTCTTTTATCCTGTCCTTATTTATTGTCTTATTTCAAGCCATCTCAAGTTAACAAACAGATCATAGCTCCCTTCAGTTTTAAAAACCATTTTTTTTTGCTATTTTATGCATCAGTAGATTTAACTCTAAAAACTGAAATTGTTTTTTATAAGAAAAGCGCCCTCCCCCAAGTGTTTTTCATTTGTGCTTTTCCACCATTGAAAAGCATTTTTCTGTATTTTGCCAGTAGATTGGCTCATGCCGCTTTTTTTTTTTTTTTACTTTGGCCACTTCTTTTATTTTATTTATTTTTATTTATTTTTTATTGGTTGTTAAAAACATTACAAAGCTCTTGACATATCATATTTCATACATTTGATTCAAGTGGGTAGGGGTTAAAGTTAATTTGTGTTTGACTAAGAGAGCAAATGCCATGGCTTGTTACTGGAAAACCCTGGATTTAGGGCAACGGGGGACTTCAAATAGTAACATGCAGTGATGTCACCATTGGGGTGACCTTAAACTAAATAATTTAGAGCAGCATTGTTCTTAAACACAAAGAATGGCATTGTCTTGAACTGCTTATTTGAGATTAAGACAAATCTTTGTTCTGTGAAATAAAAGGTGAGGTTGCGATTTCCACCAACGTTGCTGTTGCTGCCTAGAAGCTGACTAGGATATAAAGTCACTGTGACTGAGGACTGTTGCTCTATGTGGCCCAGTTCTTATCTATATGTTCTAAATGTTCCTCAAACTAAAATTCTTTTTTTTTTTAAATATGAAAATATGAGATATTATCAGTAAAATTTATATTTATAATTTACATACATAAAGAATAGGAAAAAATTCAGAGCTGAATGCTAAGGATACTTTTCCCCTCAATTCCTATGAAAAGTTACTTCATTTTTTAAGTAAAAGGATGAATTTTGTTGGGGGAGGGCATAGATACAAATCCTTTGAAATTGATGTTGATGCTGCTGTGTGGATAGTGCAGAAATGTTAGTGAAAGCTCTATTCTTGTCCCTAATGCCAATTCAATAATGAGAACACAATTTTGAAAGAAAAGAGAAAATAAGATTTCATTGGCAAATGTTCTACCTCTATGTTAAAATTCTCTGAGGCAGGAGAAGCACAGGAAACTCTTGTTGGAGAGACGATTTAGCTCATCTGGGAGAAAAGTTCTTTTTTTTTTTTTTAAAAAAAAAAAAAGAGATTCTTGTCAGGTGTTCCCTGTGGGGCGTTGTGATTCACTTGTTAATTTGGGAGTCATTCCTAGATTTGTTGGTGCTATCCCTGAAAGTCTGAATTACTTGGTTCCTGTGGTGGATGTGTGCTCAGACACTGATAATTTGGCCTGGGGATGGGAAAAAGTATTCTTGTTCTTTGCCCCCATAATAGGGAAGGAGAGAGAGAAGAGGAAAATATAAAACATGACCGTTTAAAAATAAGCCTCAGTAGCAGAGCAGCAAGGGCTATATTCAAAGCATGGGATGGACGACTGTTATAGTAATAACCTGTAAGCAATGATTATTACTATTACATTCTCTATAATCTGTGCTGCATATCCTCAATTCTCTTGACTCACTGTTGCTTTAGAAAAATCCAAACCCTGGTTAAATCCAGGTCTCCCCTGACTCTGCATAAATCCAAGTAGCTCACTATGGGTGGGAAAAGTCCATAACCTTGGTCCATAACCTTGAGAACTGGGGTTACTTTAATTTCACCACACTCACCTCAAATCAGCCCTGAGACTATCAGTAAATTGTACTGGACTTTTCTATTCTGCTCTTTTTAGAATTTTCTTCTATCCAGGGTGGTATTGACAAATGTTTATCAGTATACAAGGAATGGGCTGAGTTGGGTGAGTAATGGGTATAAATTAGTAAGGCTGATTTAGAAGAGGTAAGGTACTGAAATCAAATCCTATGTTAAGATTTTTGATCAAGCAGTGCAGTCTATTGTCTTTTTTTTTTTTTTTTTTTTTTTGTTACCTGGGATTGAATGCAGGGGCACTTAAACACCTGAGCAACATCCCCAGCCTGTTTTATTTTTATTTAGAGACAAGGTTTCAATAAATTGCTTAGGGTCTTGCTAAATTGCTGAGGCTAGCTTTGAACTCATGATCCTCCTGCCTCAGCCTTTCAAGCTGCTGGGATTACAGGCATGTGCCATGGTGCCCAGCCAGTCTCCTGTCTTTAAAAAAGATCTTAACAGCCTTCAATAGGCGATAGTGCATAAATATTGGCTTGGGGAAAAAAAAGAAAGACCTGTAACAAAAGAGACTATAGAGAATTTGTGTGATAGTCCATTGGAGTAAGATTAAAAAAAGCAGTTCTCTCTCCAAATTAATAAATTATTTCAGTATAGATTTTTTTTAAAAAAGAGAGAGAAGAGAAGAGAGAGAGAGAGAGAGAGAGAGAGAGAGAGAGAGAGAGAGAATTTTTTAATATTTATGTTTCAGTTTTCGGTGGACATAACATCTTTATTTTATTTTTATGTGGTGCTGAGGATCGAACCCAGCGCCCTGCGCTCCGAGTGAGTTGCCGCTTGAGCCACATCCCCCACCCAAGAAATTTTAAACATAATATTCTTCTTATTGTTACAGAACTGAAAAATATATACTAATACAATAAAGTAAAGGATTTTAAAAGCAATCTTTTTTTTCGATTTTTTTTTTGAAGTTGTGGATAACACAAATACCTTTATTTCTTGTTTATGTGATGCCAAGGATTGAACCCAATGCCTCACACATGCTAGGCAAGTGCTCTACCACTGAGCCATAATCCTGGCCCTTAAAAGCAATCTTTATTACTAAAATGATAGGTCTCTACATTTTAAATAGTTTCAGCAATATAGCATGTTACATATTTGTAAATGGTATCATTTTTCTTTTGCCTACCTACACTAAATATGAAGTATGAAACGCTATTTTAAGCTTCTTTTATATATGTACATAACAAGTCTTTTTCAAAGAATTAATGATTCAGTAAGGGATTGTGAGCTCACAGGAAACTTTAAATCTAATCACTTTTTTAAAAAGTCATTTCAAAATGAGTAATTTTTTTTTTTTTTCAAATTAGTGTCTTTTTTTCCTTTTCTTTTTGGTGCTGGTGCCAAACTCAGGGTCTCATAACCCAGGGCCTTCTGCATGCTTGGCAAGCACTCTGTCACTGAGCTACATCTCAAGGCCTCAAATCAATATCTTTAAGCCTGATTTCCCCCAACTGCAGTAATAAAAATTATTTTAAAGTAATGTTTGTTCAATTAGAATAGGCCAATAAAATGATCTTAAAAATAATATGAGATGTTTGGTGATACAACTCATAATAGCCTTTTACTTTAATTTCTCTAATTTTCTTACAGTGAAACTACTCCATCTACCATTGCAAATATATCTAAAATATATACCACAGCATTTAGTAGCATTTTAAATTTCTTGTTTTGTTTCTGATCCTCTTATCTATTTAATAATGAGGAAAATTTCATTTAACATTTCATTTTACTTCCATGTGTAGGATAATATTGAAACTGTTGCCAATGATCTATCATTCAAGGGATTATTCTTAATTTAATAACAGTGATGTACATGAAGACTTTAACAAATTTTCTTTCTAACTAAACCTTCTTGGTGAATATGTAATTAAATGCTGAAACATCTGGCTCTAGTTCTTGTAAAGGATAAAACCAACATTGTCAAAGAGCTACATTTGTGCATCTTTTTTGCACAAGTGATAAGTTTAGAAAAAAAAGGATTTTTCCACAAAACAATTTTAACTGTCTTAATATTAATAATCCCCTTTTAAATAATGTGTCTGTATTTTTGAAAGTGACATTTTTTCCTGATTTTTCATGATACTTATGTAAGCAGCACTTCATCCTAGTTTGTCCATTAGTAAATTAAATTTATTCACTTTCTATTCATGACACAGCTGATTTTTGACATCTTTTATAAGTCATTTAGTCTTCTCCAAACAATATTATTGGTCAATAACGTACAAGACAGCTTTTGTATTTTTTTGTTAAACTATAACCTCTTGTACTGTTAGTAAGATTGTTATTCTCTAATATTATATGGTTGACTATATTTTATGATCATTTTGTTATCCCAGAAGAAATAAAACTCTCATTCATCTTACAATGTACTGTTTTAAAACAGTACATTTAATCTTGATTGAATCATTACTTCATTAGAAAATAATATGTAGGTAGAGGAAACATTGAAAACATTTGGGTTTAAAATCATAATTTCAGATTTCACTAAATGTACATTTAAAAATCATATTCACACCATAAAATGTGGGTGAAAAACTGTGTTCATATTTGCTGGAATATGACAGCTACAGTTGAAGGTATATGCTATTAGTATTTTTAAAAATGAGTAGTACTGCCATTGAGAATATACTGTTTCTGAAATGTTGAAGAAGATTTAGTAAAATTTCCAAGAAAAAGTTATATTCTTCCTCTCATTTTCATGTAGTTGTTTTCCTGTTTCCATGAAACAAATTTTGAAAAACATTTGGGTATATTTCCTTTCGCTGTGTGTGTGTGTGTGTGTGTGTGTGTGTGTAGAAACACTAACAATATGAACTAGGGATTGTAACATTTAAACTTTTAAAATTTCCCTTTTAATATGTTGTGACTATTTTCTTTTTGATTTTTTAATAGAATATTTTCTTGTCTTTGAAATTCTTCCAGAAATAATTGGAGAGAAACTGGAAAACTGAAGTTGTGAGGAATGCTCTCTTAATTCTTTTCCTCAAATCATAGCATAGGTTTGAAGTAGCTCCTCAGCTACCCCAACATGCCATCATGAGCATCATGAGGACACTGAGTGTCCCACAGTATTCAGCTAAATAGAAGGAGCTGCTTGTTATTGGAGAAGTAAGGAAAAGAGAGTGTGGCCGAGAGAGAGGGAGAGAGAGAGAGGGAGGAAGGAAGGGAGGGAGGGAGATTTCTAGTTGGTAGATGAGCATTTACTCATAGATTTTAAAGACCTTCTTTCTTTTCTTTTTCTTTCTTTCTTTTTTTTTTTTCTTTTTGTAGCAGGGATTGAACTCAGGGGCATTAACCACTGAGCCATGTCCCTAGCCCTTTTTTATTTTTATTTTGAGACCAGGTCTCCCTAAGTTACCTAGGACCCTTCTAAGTTGCTGGGGTGGCTTTGACCTTGTGACCCTCCTTCCTCAGCCTCCCAGTACGGGTGTGCATCACCACTCCCAGCTTTAAAGACTTTCTTAAAAGATATATCTAAGTCAGTAGGTTTGGTCCCCTCTCCCATTCCCCATTCCTTTCTGTTAAAGATTTCAGAAAAGAGGGGAGAATGGCTAGACATGAGCTCTCCATCACCAACATAGTCACAGATGTGTTCCTCTCTCTCTCTCTCTCTCTCTCTACACACACACACACACACACACACACACACCCCACATACAATTCACTTGTCTACTATTCTTGAGCCACCAATCTCAAATTCTTAAACCTCCAGGAATATTAAAATGTAGTGGCCCCCATCATTCCTAGAAGGTGTGCTTTATACAGATCAATTATTAGATCAAAGGGTCTTCCACCTTTGTAGGAGGGAAGCAAGAAATATTTGAATTTATTATAAATGAGTCTGGGCTCAAGGACCTGCCATCGACATAGTGGGGAGTGGTTAAATGCAGCAATGCCCAAGAGTCACCCGTACCCCTTGGAACTCCGGAAGGTTCCAGTAGGTTGAGTGGAATTGCAGGTACTGCTCAGTGGGCTGAATGCTTAAGTTACTGGGACACCAGTACTCAATATAGAATTCTGATTATAAATGGAAGAAGACTGTTCATTGGTGGTAGAAAGCACATTAAAATGATATTTATTAATTGTTCAGATCTTATTTTTATCATAATTCAATACCTATATCACAGATTCAGTTTTTATTTTTTATTAACATAGAGTGAGCATTTTTATTCTCTATTTCATAAAGAAGAAATACAGATTGGTGGCTTAACGAAGAAAGGAAGAAAAAGTAGGTTTCAAATGGGGGGCACCATGGAGAATTACTCCAAATTTTCCAGAATTGTGCTAAATAGTTTAAATTTACAAGTGATATGGCATCATCTCTATCTCAGGCCACGCTGAAATACTTGTACTACCTTCCCTCGAGAATTAGGGCTTGAAACAAAATTGAAATTTCATTAAATCCTGAGGTGTGAAACTACTTTAATAATGTCTAAGCGAAAGCCAAACAAATCTAGTCTAGCAGGGGTTACATATTAGTCCTTAGGCAGCAAGATCTGTGTCCTATTGATTTTTCTTTATGAGCTGCTTAACACAGTGCTAAGCACTTCCTATTTATAACTATGTAAATTGTAGAGGTAGGTATAATTTTAAAATATGATTGCAAAATCAAAAGTCCGGAAGGAATGTAGCAAAAAACCAAATGAACAAACAAAATGAAGCCAGCAATCTATTTTCTCAGGTTTACTTGAAGGAAAAAATATATTTCTAAAACTCTCTAGGGAAAGAAATGCTAGAATGTTGCTCAGTAACCATTGAACTGTGATGAGTTAACAACTGCAGGCTCAGTCAGCAATGTAAACGTTGCTTTTAAAAGCACTGATTCATGTTTGTATGCTGGGTTGCTTGCAACTAAAACACTCAGGGGTCACTCCAGGGGAACTGGGCTAACTGGGCTAACTGTGCTGCACGAAATAACCACACAGAGATAGAAATATCTTTTTGTTTGACGGCTCCTCTGACCTTAAGGGTCCGGGGAGAGAGAGAGAGAGAGAGAGAGAGAGAGAGAGAGAGAGAGAGAGAGAGAGAAAGCTTGCATGTGCTGACCCCTTTTATTGAGGAGAAGCTATTCATTCAAATGAGGCAAGGGGTCAGGTTTCAAGGGGCTGAGTCTAGCTTCATGGTGTCTGCTGTCAGCAGGTTGACCGACATCTAGGTAGACCACACCCAAGGGCACAGTAAGAGAAGGGGACACACAAAGGGTGTTTCCATGGAACATTCTATCCCAAACAGGGCAAGGGGTAATATTACAAAGGAACAGGTGAGCATAACTCCACCCATGGGGATGTAGGAAGGCATGCCCATGCACGAAGACACAGTCACTCCAACCCTAGAAGAGTGGGGCAGTCTAACAGATTGGCTGCCACCTGAGGCCACATGGCCCAACAGGGGAATGAATGGACTCAGTCATGTGCTGGTTGGTCTCCCACATTTGTAGCCTTAGATTTGTTTTCCTCCTGGAATTGCCATAAAACTGCAACCCCAATTATTTTTTTTTAACCTACATTTAGATAAGAATAAAAATTATTATTATTTTACTCCTATTATGACTCCTTGAAAATATATCTTGGAATACAGTTTAAAATAAATAGTTCTTTCCTTTTTTTATTTTTTCATTGTACTTTATTATCATGGATTAGATGATATTAAGTTATACATATCCTCATTCACCTATCTCATCTTTTATCTGTCTAATCATTTATAAATAGACATTTATTAATCATGCCTTATATGCCAGGTATGTTCCTGAAGCAGACACAGGGAATACCAACATAAATTATAACACAGGGTCAAATACATGATATATGTCATGGTGCTAAGAAGACACAGAAGAGGAACCAAGAAATAATGAGTGATAGGATTCATAGGATTTAAGGTATGGACATGGAATCATAGGTCATGTAGTTCAGTTAACTCATTTTACAGATCAGAAACCAAAGCCTAGAAATTCAATTTGCTGAGCAGCAAAAGACTAGTAAGCAACGATAATGGCTTTGATGTCAACTGTTAATTGAACACTTAATTAATTCTAAAAACAGCACCTGTGAGGTGCTGTTAATATCACCTTCACTTCACAAATTGAAACTAAAAGTACACATATAAAGATGAAATTACTCAACCACATATCATACTGCTAGTAAATGGCACACCTGTGACCAAACCTAGCTCTGTCTGAATGTAAAATGTGCTTTTATTAGAAAACATCATACTTTTATTACAAATAGGATCATATTTTCTGACATCTAGGTTTTTGTTATTTTCCTCTGTAAACCAATACTCCATCATGTAGAATACCTACATCTCATCTAAATTTATATCCTTAGCATATGAGCATGTCAGTGATTGAAAATTCAACCTGTGTGCAAAAAATAGTCCAAAATCCTTCATCAGAATGACTCCAAACTAATGAAATGTTTACATTGTCAGATTTCTAGTAGATATTCTAGGCTGTTTTTTTTTTTTTTAACACTGTATACAGAAAGAAAGCATTGGGATGTTCAATACATTCATAAATTCACTCCTAGTTTTTGGATACACTTCTCCTGTTTCGGAAAACTGTGCAAAGTAGTTTCCTTGATTTTCTCAGTGTCAGAACAATCTGTTCTCTGGAATGATTGGTTTGGTTTCAGCTTATGAGTACTGTATGCAGCAGAGTGCCATGTTCCCTTTCCCAGGGAGCTGCCAGTTCCATCAACCATACAGGATGCTGTGGCACATATTCCCATGGCCAATCTAACCCTCACTTTATTTTATTCATGAATTTGTGTGTGTGTGTGTGTGTGTGTGTGTGTGTGAGAGAGAGAGAGAGAGAGAGAGAGAGAGAGAGAGAGAGAGAGATGAACTCAATCCACTTTACTACTAAGCCACATCCCCAGCCTTTTTTATTTTTTATTTTTTGAGACAGGATCTCCCAAGTTGCTTAGGGCCTCACTAAGTTACTGAGGCTGGCTTTGAACTTGTGATCCTCATGCCTCAGCCTCCTGAGCCACTGGTTTACAGGCAAGCATTTGGCTCATAAAATAATTTTTAAAAGATCTTTTGTGGTATAAGAATTTGTCTCAGCAGCCTTGAGTCTTTTCGAGAATAACAAGAAGTATGAATAAATATTTTATTTTTTACTGGACTGTACATTGTAGATTTATTCTCCAAACTTAGCAAAATTTGAAGAGCATGAAAGGAAAATACCACTGGGAATATAGCCACACATGCAAAGTTGTTAATTTCTGGGAGGAAACTTGTGATTTTTTTTTTGTATTGATTCAATCAACAGTGTAATTGGTGCAGACAAGGGGAGATTTCCAGGACAGGAAGACCCATGTTCTAAGATAGATGCTATATGGCACAGTGGGTAAGAGATGGAACCTGGTGTGGGGCTCACCTGCACTGAGAGGAAAACACACCCAATATGTTGTAGCTTAAATAAGAGAACGAGAAGTTTGTTTTTCTCATATCACATAATGCCCAGAGGTAGGCGGCTCCAGGGATGGTTTGCAAGCTCTGTGGTGTCGGGGCTCTACACTGCTGTCCCTGCATTCTCTGGGACCAAAGGAACCAATGGTGCAGTGGTAGCTAGGGCAGCTCCAAACATCAGATTATCAAACAACTAAGTCAAAGATAGGAAGCAGGAGGCAGGGCGGGACAGAGAGTTCTGCTTTCTCACCACCCTTGTCACTTCTAGGAAACTACAAATGTATCTCTCTCTTTTTTTAATATGTCATGGAATGCATTACAATTCTTATTACACATATAGAGTCCAATTTTTCATATCTCTGGTTGTATACATAGTATATTCACACCAATTCTTGACAAATGTATCTCTTATATCCCAGTGTCCCTGACTGGCTACATGTTCCCTTCCTCTGACTTCAGAGAAGGTCCATCTTCCTAACATCAGTGGACTCTGTCTGAGGTTTATACACAATTGTATCTTATTGCTTTGTGGAGATTGTAGGTAAGAGCTATACCCTTGAGTCCAGCCCTAATACATACTCCACTTGCTTAATGACAATTAGATTCTTTGTATAAGGTCTTTGTCTTAATGTAACTTCTTCAACCAAGGCACAGCTAGCGCATGACCAGTACTGCCCTAGATGGAGAGATTAAAAATGAACCTCAAGCCAGATGCAGTGGCACTAATCTGTAATCCCAGCTGCTTGGGAGGCTGAGGCAGGAGGATTGCAAGTTTAAAGCCAGCCTTAGTGAGAGAGGGGCTAAGCAACTCGTTGAGGCCCTGTCTGTATAAATAAAATACAAAATAGGGCTGGGGATGTGCCTCATTGGTCGAGTGCCCCTGAGTTTAATTACCAGTACCCCCCCCCAAATGAATCTTGAGTAGTTCCTGCTTTATAATTATGTAGATTTCTACTATTTCCTAAATCTTTCTAAAAACTAGCTTTCTTTAGGCCCAGAATTTCTAGTTCAGAACTTTGTACAATTAGCTGGTAAAGTGGAATCAACAGTGAAGTTCAGAAGGAGGGATTGTTAACGCTAATGGGAGTAAAATCTGCTGAAGAGTAAAAATCATTCAGGTGTATTCCAAGAATAATCCCTCTGCTCTAGTAACCAATCACAGTAAGTTTCTTACAAGGATTCTTTAAGAGAAATATTTTGGCAAATATGCAAACTCCTAAAATTTAATTTACATTCCTGCAGAATGTAACTTTTAATTCCCAAATTATACACTAACTGGTTGTTATGGGTAACTGTATGCAAATTAGTATTTACAATTTTTAGTTACATAAAATTGTCTCCTCTCTTCCCTCTTTTCTTCTCCCTCCTCTTCTTCATCATTTTCAGAAACCCACAAATACATTCCTTACAACACAGTAGTCTTTCTCTTCTTCCTCTTTTTTCCCCCTATTATTTTGTACAAGAATATAAAAAATCTTTTTTTCCCCATTTGGTTAAAGGAACATTTAGTAAATCAGTGACTTAATAAAAACCATGCAACAATGCATAAAATTACTTGTTTCATAATGTGGAGCAACTGGAGAGCTACTTTGTGCCTAGGTAGAGGCCACCCTGGAAGCACATGAGCATATTCCACAGCTCAGCTCGGCAGGAGTCAGAACCAAGGACAGGCTGGATGAGAGGGCTGAGCCTGGGAAATCTCTGGTCAGGTGATTGCTTGGCTTCAGTGAGTAAACCATGGAATTGAATAACATTCCTGATGTATGACTTCATGAACTACATACTCTTTGGCCTTCCTCTAAGTTTTTTCTCTTACAATTTGCCTTCTTACATGAAATTCACAGTGCCTGCTTATATGCCCATGTATTTCACTTGTTTTAAGGCCTAGGTCACTGTTCTATTCATCCTCTAATTCCAGTTCACTGAATTGAAGGGATTTGGATACCATGGAAATAATGAGGGCTTAACTTGAGAATCAAAGGAACTCATTACAGATTCTTAAGCTGAAAAGCAATATAATCACAGCAGTGGGCAGTCCAGATTAGGAAGGAAAGATAGGAAGATGAGAGAAATGGACACAATAATAATAATGCTCTCTATGTACATAATAGTATTTTGTGAGAGATTCTGTATGTGCGATTTATTTCCTAAAAGCAAAGCATTTAAGGGCTGGGGGCAGAGCTCAGTGCTTGCCTAGCATGTGCAAGGCTCCTGGTTTGATCCCAGCCCCACTCAATCAATAATAAAATCTAAGCACTTGATTGTTTTGATGCTGTGAACAGGTGTCATTAGTTCTGCATTAAGTCTGAGGGAACTTGGAAAAGATAGTGACTTGGTCAACGTCAGAGGAGAGAGAAGAATGGGAGTCTTTGAATCTAAGTTCGGAATGATTTGACTTCTATAGTAAAGAAGTGATAGATGACCTTATTTAGGTATTGGCAGTGATGTAGCAGGAAAGGAAAATATCTCCCAAGCCATGAAATTGATAAACTGACAGGACTAAGCTGCTGGTTGCAGATATAATGTAAAGAAAGGAGTGAAGTCAAAGATGCTAAGTGTAACCTTGGGATCCTAGGGGATGATGCTTCTCTTAGCAAGCTGGGGGAGCAGGAGTGTCAATGGCTGAACTCACCACAGAGAAGGTAATGTGAACCTGCTGGATTGTGCGCATGTGATGCCCTAATTTTGACTCATAATTTGTAATAAGAACACTGAAACTGCAATCTGCAGAAGATGGTGCTGGATTCTTGCTCCCCTTGCACGTCCCTCTCCCAGACTCACCAAAGACATCTGTGGGCTTGTTTGTAATTCCTTATACATAATAGGATTCTGCTTAATCTCTGTTTTGTTGAAGTTTCTTCTGCTACAATATTTTGATACTTTCTCATATAGATTTTTCTGATACTTTTGATATAGATTCCTGCTGAAGAAGGAATAAGGTACTTAAGATGAAGAATAGAATGTAAATTAGAATAATAAAAATGCATTTAATTTTTTTCCCCCTCAGAAAAATCCTTCAGTGTAATTGTTACTTACAAATGAATAAAAGCACACATGCTGGAGTCAAATCATCAGGATTCAAATTTATTTTCTGACTCTATCAAGCTGTGTGAACGTGGGCTAGTTAGTTAATATCTCTGTAGTTCAGTTTCCTTGCCTTTAATGATCAAAAATATAAATAATAATCAAATCACAAATAGCATATGGTTAAGAGGAAATGAGATATCCATGCAAAGTGCTTAGCTGTATGGCTTTAATCCCTTAGCCACACAGTAAAATCTTAATAAATGTTAGCCATTATAATAATTACAATTACCATTCCTACACATGAGGAGTTTGAGGATCACATTAAATTATTTTTCTAGTATCACAGACTAAGAATGTAGGAAATCTATGAGCAAAATCCATATAGTTTGATTGCAAATATTGTGTATACTATTTCCTACTTTGTCACACTGCCCCTTCATCTTAAATGGACCTTAATTTCCTTATAGCATCATGTATCAAAGTCTGCCCCAACTTATTTATACTTTGGTAGTCTTTTTTTTTTTTTTTAAAGAGAGAGTGAGAGAATTTTAATATTTATTTTTTAGTTTTCGGCAGACACAACATCTTTGTTTGTATGTGGGGCTGAGGATCGAACCCGGGCCACACGCATGCCAGGCGAGCACGCTACCACTTGAGCCACATCCCCAACCCTCTTTGGTAGTCTTTAAAACTGAACTCAATTCCTTCCTGAATGGTTTGTTCTGTATGGAATTTCAAACTGCCATGAATCCCCATTTTCAAAAGTTGAGGTAAAAATGGGGATTCATGGCAGTTTGAAATAAAAATGTGATACAAATAATACTTACCCATTGACAATGTTAAACATGAAAGTCAATTATATATAATATATAATTGACTATATATATATAGTCAAAGGTTAGAATATTAAAAAATTTAAAATCTAGATTAAGAGAAAATATGACTGTACAACTATGGAAGGAAAAATTTTACTCTGAATTTCTGAGCAGAAATGACAAAGGAGGCTAGTTCATGGGTATGTAGCCAGGAGGATTACAAAGAAATATATTAATCAGAAAGAAAAATACTTTCCCCTTATCTGAACTCAGAGAATGGCATTTCATAGGAATGTTTAAATGTTAAATGTCATCTGTTAGAAAAGAGAATACTAAATACCATTTTCATATATATATAATTTTTAATAAGCACTTATGATTACTATAAAAGGGAATATATAAATAAGAAAAAAGAAAAAACCATATCGCTTGAAATTCTATCCCAGGCAATATCATGGTCTATCTTTTCACACATATCCCCACACTGGTAGTTATGTCAATAGTCACACATTGATACTCATATGTAAAGTACATAATGTATCAGCAAGCAATCAGCTGGAATATGTGGTAGTAACAAACAACCTCGCGATATCAGTAGCTTAAAACAAAAATAATTGTATTTTTTGCTACCTTTATTTAAAAAGAAATGCTCTTAAACCACTGGCATCATTATTCTGAATGCTCCAGAAAAAGTATTATCTAATGTTACCAGTTGCTGTGACAGAGATGAAAGAAATTCTGCAGAGTTTCACATCATCAACTAAGTGCTTTAGTCTCCCAAAAGCCCCTTTCCACTACGAACTGAAAAGTAGTCACGCAGTCTATTTTATCACATGATTGGTGACTCAAATTGCAATATTTGGCAAAATGCACATTGAAGCATGATGTTTTCACTGAAGTATCATAAATATTTTTCTATAATTTTAGTTTTTCATCTAAAGGATTGGAATTAAATATAGATAATAATTTCATGAGTATATGATTTTACCTATTTAGTCACCTATTATATGATGTTTTGCTTTATATAATTACTAAAGTAAACAACATTGAACTAAAATAATTTTTCTCACATTTTCAACTATTGCTCTAGTATAAAATTTTGCAATATTTTTTTTTGTTCGAGAGATATGCATATTTTAAAGCTTTTGATATGTTTACCTCATTATTTTTCAGGAAAGCTTGTAGTAATTTTCAGTTTAGCAAGTTAGATATAAAGTATTTTACTATACCATATCAATATTGGACATTAAGTTTTTTATGTGGTATGAATAGATAACATGAGATCTGTGCTGTTAACATGTTTCAAGTGTAAACTACAGTATTGTTCACTAGAAGCACAATATTATAGAGCAGATCTATAGAACTTACTCATCTTTCATCACTGACCCTATACAACCATTGAACTGCAGCTCTGCATTTCCCTCTATCCCTAACCTGTGGCAACCACCACTCTACTCCTGCTTTTGGAACTTTGATATAAGTGCAGTGAGGCAGTATTTGTCTCTCTGTGACTGGTTTATTTCATTTAGCATTATGTTGTACAGTTTCATCTATGTTTTCTCATATGGCAAGATTTACTTCTTTTTATGTTTAATATACACAGTATTTATACACATATGTACATTTCACATTCTTTATCCATTAATCCATTGGTGCACATAAAGGTCTTCTGAGTAGTGCTACAATGAACATGGGAGAGCACATATCTTCTAAAGATACTGATTTTAGTTCTTTGGGTAAATACTGAGAAATAGGATTTTGGATCATCATATGTCTGCATTGGAGAAATGTCTATTCAAGTCTTTTGCCAATCTTTAAAATCAGGTTGTTTTTTGCTATTGAGTTGTAGCAGTTTTTTATATATTTTAGATATTGACTCCTTATCAGATATATGGTTTGCAAATATTTTCTCCGGCTTTTTTCTGGGCTGTTTAGAACCTTTTTAGTTTGAAGAGGTACCACTTACCTTGTTTTGGCTTTTGTTGCTTGTGCATTTAGTGCCATATCCAAGAGATCATTTTTGTTATCTCAAAATATTTTTTGATTCTCCTTTTGATTTTTCCTTTGACCCCGTAGTTGATCAAAAGTGTGTTTTTAATTCACATGTACTTGTAATTTTTCTAGTTTTTCTTGTGTTATTGATTTCTAGTTTCATTGATATTAAAAAATTTCTTGGTATGATTGTATTCTCTTGTGTTTTGATCTAACATGTGATCTATGCTTGAGAATATATTATGCTGAAATTAGGTGGAATGTTTTATATATATATATTTGTTAGGTCTATAGTTTTGGTCAAGTTTTCTATTCCTTATACATTTTCTATTTGAATGTTTTATTCATTATTGGAAGTGAAGTATTATAGTCTTTATTATTGTATTGCCATTTCTCCCTTCAGTTCTGGTAATATTTGCTTAACATTTACATGCTTTGAGGTTGGATGAATATGTATTTATAATTGTTATGTCTTCCTGCTAGGTTGTAATGTCTCCATGTTTTATAACAATTTTGACTTAAAGTCTATATTGTAATTGAAACATGGCCATTTGTTTGCTTTTGGTTATCATTTGCATGGCATATCTTTTTAAAAAATATTTTTAGTTGTAGATGGACACAATACCTTTATTTTATTTATTTTTATGTGGTGCTAAGGATCAAACCCAATGTCTCACACGTGCTAGGCGAGCACTCTACCACTGATCTATAACCCCAATCCCTGCATGGTATATCTTTTTCTGTCTCTAGAAATAAAAGGAAACTTACACTAGTTGACAAGAACATCTACTAAAAACAAAAACAAAATGTTAAAAGCACAGGCCTATGTGTTCGTAACGCTAACCCGAATCTCTTATAAATATAAGTATACAGCTTTCTGATTGCTATTGTTATTCTATAAAAAATGGTTAATTAAAGTATATAGATCTTTTCTCTTTTGATCTTGTTAAACTCACTTAATAGTACTAATAGCTTCTAATGATTTCATTAGAATGTTCTCTTGTATATGATTACACCATTTCCAAATAAAGAAAATTTTACTTCTTTTTTTCACTCTCTACGCTTTCATTTCTTTGCCTCACCTTGTCGCATCGACTAAGACCTCCTGTACTGTATTGAATGAGAGTGATAAAAAGGAACAGCCTTGGCTTGTTTCTGATCTTGGGGGAGAACATTCAGTCTTTTACTATGAACTATGATGTTAGCTGTAGGATTTTGTTTTTGCTTTTAGTAGATGTTCTTATCGACTAGTGAAAGCTTCCTTTTATTTCTAATTTGCTGATTTTAATATGCATGAATAATGAATTTTGTCAAATGCCTTTTTGGCATGTGTCAGGATGATTGTATGACTTAAAAATTATGTTAATATGCTGAAATATATTGATTTATTTTAAGATGTTTAGTCTTGCATCCTTCTGCTGAATTTCACATGGTCATGGCATATTATATGACATGTATGTGTGAATATATTCATAGATTCTTATATTTCCTACTATATGTATATCTACATATCTATATGAAGTGTAAAAGTCTTTTACCAAATTTTATACCTTTATTAATACTATTTACTGATCTGTAATTTTAATTTCTCTTATTGGCTTTATGTTACAGCATTATGATAAGAAATTAAGACCACAAATTAGTACTTAAAAAGAAATTGGTTAATTGTGAACAAGAACTCCCCGGGGAAGAAAAGGAGGGGAGTGTGCACGAGTCAGTCTGGAGAGCCACCTTCCTGGGCTCCCTAACACATAGAAATTACGGGAATTTTTTATGTGAGGGCAATTTAAGATACTGGCCTTGAACTCAGTAGGGCTGGAGGAGCCTGAAATCATTGAGGTAGGAAAAGGAGATGTTGAACTCCTCAAATTGGAGCCTGTACTATAAATGATGAACTTCAAACAGACTTCAAAAAGGTGCGCAAAGTATGTGTTTGAATGAGCTCATATCATTTATCCAATAATGCATTTAAAATATACAAAGGAGTCACAGAGCTCAGCCAGTAAAGTTAGACATTAAGGGTTTCTTTGATGATTACACTTTGAACATTTTCTGTAATTATTGCTATACAGCACTCATCCCTTAAAAAGAGTATAATATCTTTGTGATAGAAAAATTTCCCTAGGAAAAATAGCTTCCATTTATTGCCTGTTTTCTAAATCAGCTAAGCACTGTTCTAAGTATTGCCCTTATTGTTTCATCCTTGATACATGGGAATAGCTTATTTTATAAGTAAGGAAGCTTTAGACTTAAAGCAACTTGAAAAGATCATAGAGGCATCTAATGTAGAACAAGATTTTAAAACCAGGCTCACATGATTTTTATTTGCTCTTGCCTGTGAAGCTATGGTGCTTCAGAAGAGAAGGCAGTTTGTTCTAGGTGCCCCAATGGCACCATTCTGTGTCATTTCCCTCTTCAACCAGTATGTGCTCAAATAAACAATCATATAGACAGCCACACCTTAACATGTGCTACCTCTCCAATGAAATATTGATGTGTTCATTTTTTCCTTGTGAATGAAATGCAGGGTTTTCCTATCAAAAGTATCTAAGCCATTAGTGGATTGAATACATTGTTTTATTTTTGAGATCATTTCTGAAATCATTCTATCTATGTATGAATCCAGGCTTTGAATATTTAAATAGTAGTTTTCAAACCTTTTCAGATATTTATGTTGTTAACTGAAAAATCCGTAACATATCCTCCTGATTATAGTGACAGTGTTTGTTCATTCATGTAACAAAATTTATTGAATACTTACCAGGTGCCAAGATTTTTCTAGGCACTAGTGGTATATTCATGAACAAAACAAAATCTCTACTCTCTTTATATGCCATTGGGGGAAAGAAAGACAATAAGCAAGCAAATAATAAATATATGTCAGATGAAAGTTGGGAAGAAAGATGTTAGCAAGATAATGGATAGGGCACAGCTAGTATGGAGGTCAGGGACCATTGTATATGGCATGATTTTTTCTTTTTTTGGTATCAGGGGTTGAACCCAGGGGCACTTAACCAAAGAAACACACCCCTAGTCTTTCTTATTTTTTATTTGAAACAGAGTGTTGCTAGGTTTCTGAGGTTGGGCTTAAACTTGTGATCCTCTTGCCTCAGCTTCCCAAATCAATGGGATTACAGACATGCACCCCCACATTTGGCGGCATGATTCTATTTTAAGGAGACCTTAGGACAGCAAAGGAGAGTCTTGTGAATATCTAGCAATGCATGTACTAGGTAGAGAAAGCAACCAAAGCAAAGATGCATACAGAGAAAAATTATTGCAATGTACAGGAAGTTAGACTAAGGAGCAGTAGGTGGTGAGATCAGAGATGCGTTGTGATGGTTGAGGTAAAATATCTGATGGGCATTATGAGAACTTTGAGTTTTATTCCATTCAGGATGAAAGGACAACAAAAAATCTGGGGTCAGGGAACTAGAGCTAAACAGTAGTTTGGGGGATGATTTTGGCAGCTGCCTTGAGAATGGACCATATATAGAAGAGGACTACTGCAAAAAAAGCATTTAGGAGACTTTGCAAAATAGCTGGACAAGCCAGGCTGCAGTGGCACACACCTATAATCCCAGCAAGTTAGGAGGCTGAGGCAGGAGGATCACAAGTTCAAAGCCAGCCTCAATAACTTATCAAGGCCCTAGGCAACTTAACAAGACCCTGTCTCAAAATAAAAAAATAAAAAGGACTGGGAATGTGGCTCAGTGGTTAAGCATGCCTGGGTTCAGTCCCTGGTACCAAAAAGACAAAAAAAAAAAAAAAATGCTGGGCAGATGGTGACGGCTTGGGCAAGAGTCAGAAAGGATGTACAAAGTGGAGGGTAAGTATTTGAGGGAAAGAGAAGAGTCATGAATAGCCCCAGAATTTTCACCTAAGCAAGTGAAAGAACAGAGTTCCATTTACTCTAATGAAGAAAAACAAAGAAGAGTAGTTTTAGAGACCATGAGTTCAGTTTTGGACAAATTAAAACTGAGACATTTATTAGACATGTAAATGTAACAGTTAAAACTCCACACAAATCTGCAACTCAGTAAAGTCTTTCTCTTTCAAAACAACAGATATCATATTAAATGTTGTAATATTAGATATGTTTTGATTGACAACAAGAATAAGAAGACTATCAAACAGGCAGTTAGATTTGTAAGCTTGAGCAGGGTTGAGGTCTGGGCTGAAGGCAAAAATGTGGGGGTGTTTAGTATGCAGTCTAGGGGACTGTGTAAGACACTCAGAGGAATGAGCATTATCTATTTAAAAAGAGAAAGAGAAAGAGAGAATTTGTGAAGCCAGAAACTTAAGACACTCCATAATCTAGTTGTCAGGTCTTCCTGGAGTGCATATCAACCAAATATAAGGTGTAAATTGACCATGGAGACCACCTTTCTCTACTCCCAATTCCTGATTTTGAGGTGAATGTAAAGAGGCAGAAGAGGAGTCAGATGCAGTCACAAGGCTTTGTGAAAGTTAGAGCTACTGAAAACTCACACTTCATTTTCAGCAGCCCACATCTACAAAATGCAAATAGCACTAATTTACATACTCCAAAGAATAAACAGTATTCTCCAGAAAATGTTGGCAGAGAAAATATCAAGCTTATTTAATATATTCCAGCACTAGAAGAGGGTTAGAAAAACTAAAAAATGAAGATACTGAAGTATTACACTTCAGTGGATGAATGTTTTAAATTGGTATATTGCTATTGGCCTAGATGATAGGTCCTTACTTGTCTAAAATGCACTGATGAAATAAAACTAACTCTAAATTGCATTGATTCATTTAATCCTCATATAAAACATAAGAGGTGGATGATGTCCATTTTAAAGATAGGGAAAGTGAGGCATGGAGAAATCTGCTAAGCTTATACTGTGGGGAAGATCACATCCCATATTTGACCTCAGCAACCAGGCTGCATATACTTCCCTTGTAACACTGTGCTGCTCTGTCTTGCAACAGAGCCATCAGCGTCACCCCAAGCATTGATATTAGACACAGTCTAGTTTTTATCTGGACTAATGAGAACTTTTGTTATTACTTTGCTATTTAAAACTTTTCAAAAAGCAGTTAAAATATGAACTAGAAACAAATATAAAAATATAGAAGATACAGAATTATCACAATTTGTACATGTGGGGTAATATAAAAATCCCAAATGATATATTTCAAATTACTGTTAAAATTAATAAAAGACAGCCTGGGGCTGTAGCTCAGTTGGTAGAGTGCTTGCCTAACATATGTGAGGCATTGGGTTTGATCCTCACTACTACATAAAAATAAAATAAAGGTATTGTGTCCATCTACTATAAAATATTTAAAAAATCAAAATAAAAAATTAATAAAAAACTAGTGGGACAAAACAGAATACCAAGTACATTTATTTATTCCACCACAGATCAAAGAGAAAATATATTTAAAAATAAATTCCTTCAAAATGTTAAGAACATAAATTACCTGCAAATAAACTTAACATAAAATATTGAAATATATCTAAGCTTTAAAATTAATAAAATAAATCTTAAGTAAGTGAACATATACTTTAAGAGAAAGATAATGTTTGTAAAATGCAAGATTTCCTTAAATTAATATATGGCATCCACACAATTCCAACAATACAAAAATCCCTGATAATATTTTTGAGCCTTACCAAATGTCTGAAGGTTCATCTGAACAGACTGAACTGTTAATGGTGGTTACATCTGAGGAGTAGAGAAAGTGAAAAACTAAGGGTAAAGAATATTATTTTTCAATAATATTTTTGTTTTTTATATTGTAATTTAAAAGTAATTTGGCAAGAATGGACAATATCTTTAAAAGGATGGATATCAGCCTTCTCATCTACTAACACTATTTCAAGGCTACTGACACATGTGTACATAGGCAAATTGATGAAATAGAAATATTTCCATAAATACATTCTACTTCATATTTTTGATTGTTATATATGACAAAGAAAGCCTGGTAACTCAATAAAAGTGAGAACAATTATTCTGATAAACTATGCTAACATGACAACTTGGTAATTCATAACTAAATGAAGTCAATTTAGTTTCTCAATTTGTTCTATGCTCCCATATTAAAATCAGAAAAACTGGGAGTTAAGAGTAGATGAAGACAGATTTGAGCCCTTAGCATAATTTTGGATAAAGACAATCTTGCAAGCCTAAAAGTTTGATGGGAAAAACCACAAAGTAAAAGATGAATAATTTGAACACAAATATTTTTATAATGTCTCTTAGCAACTTTTAAAACAAATGTCAAAAGTAAGCATATTCAAACATATTATGCTCTCTAATTACGTTTTCCATCTGGAATTATTCTAGATAGTCCTTAAATATACTATCTCAAGGGACAGAGGTAAGACCAAAGATTATTGGCAAGAAACAGAAAGACAACATCATACACAGTATATAGCCATTGATCTGCTCAGAACAAATGTAGGTTCCCAAATACACAGATCTACATCCATTTAAAAATGTCTCATTAAGCTATGTTTAAGTTGCGAAGGAGAGAAGAAAGTAGGCAGTGTAGGTAAAGGTAAGAAGACTTTTTCATGCCAAGTTTTTAATCAGCAAATACATTTGACAAATCTCTTTTGACTCTTGGATGAGATTGGAATACCAGTGCTTTTTTCTATGACCTCATCTGGTTGCACAAGAAAAGCTATGTAGAGATCATGTGGCTGTTTTTCAAATTGAGATTCAAATTAAGTTTTACATTTAGTCAGACCTCAAATTCCTCTCTCTCTCTCTATTGAGTTTTTCTCCAAATTGTAAGGTTAAACGGTAAACATACTGTGTTAAAATCCAGATGTAAAATCAATTACATATTTAATACAAATTATTTCATATTTCTCTGTTGCTTGTCTCCTAAGTTTTATGGGCTACGAAGCTGAACTGTGCTCAAAATGACAGCTTTTTATCCTGATAGTATCCATGGAATTCAAGACACATGAGTCAAGCCTCAACTAAAACTAAGATCCAATTTTTTTGATTGAAAACAGTGGTATGGCTAATAAGCTTTTTCCTTTCCATATGTTCTCAAAATGACTGCACATTCAGATTTTTAAAAAATTTTGTGATAATTTCTAATTAGGATGCATATGAATGCAATGCATGAAAGAATTAAAAATGAAATTTAAAAATTTGGGGGTATTCGAATATAGCATTGTTCATATTTTTAGACAATGTATTAAACTCAAAGTTTTTCTTGGAATAATAGGACTTTTTCTCCTTAAAAATCATATTTAGGGGCTAGAGTTGTAGCTCAGCAGTAGAGTGCTAACATAGTATGTGCGAGGCACTGGGTTTGATCCTCATCACCATATAAAAAATAAATAAATAAAATAGAGGTAGAGTGTTCATCTACAACTAAAAGTACTTTAAAATATTATATATAAATTCAATTTTGTAGTACATTTTTATATTCAGGAGATTTAAAAAATAAGTTTGAGAATCCCAGTCCCTGAAACTCACCTACCGGTCTGATACCATCCCATCCCAGATCAAGCACTAATTTGACACGTCTCCACTGATGTTGTGATTTTTAATACACCCCAACAAGAATTGGACTTCTTCCATTTAGACTAGCTCTTGGCTGTCTAGTTTAATCCAGTTGTGAAATTTTATGATGTTGTTTTGAGGTTTTTAAAAATTCACAAGTCTGTATCACCATTAGACCAGTTGTTCTCCACATTGTGTTCATTTTTAATCACCTGTGGAACTAATAAAAATACACTCCACCCCAAACCAGAATCACATCAGAATCTCAGAAGGGGAACCTCGATATTGTCTAAAACAGAAAGGTAATTCAATTATCCAACCACAGCTGAAAACAATCCTCCCAGGTCATGAGATCCTCAAATAGGGGAGTTCTTAGAGGCATCATTTATTAAGTGCTGACAACTTAATACATGATCTGGAGTAGGTTCTTAAATACACAGTCTCACTGATTCCATGTAATTATACACACTGAATAGGTATTAATTCCTCCATTTTGTAAATATGGGAAGTGAAATTCAAGTGCATTAAGATTATAGATCTCTTAGGTTTTAGAGTCAGGATGTGATCTCAGAACTTGATAGATAGTTGATGTGCAATAATATATGTTGATTGAAAGAACATGTGAATGAATGAATGAAGTCTCTACATCCTGGGCTTCTCAAGTTTCAGCATGCTGCCTCTCCAGTCCTCATATTCTTGGAATATTCAAAATTTGGAAGGCCTGCAACAGGTCTTTAATAAATTGATGAATAAATGAATCAATCAACTAATAGACTGGTTAATAGACGCATGGATGATAGATTATCCAATGAATATGTAAAATTTTCCTAGCTCTAACCTTACAATTTGGAGACAGCAGAGTGACCTTTTTTTTTTTTTTATTCACATGTCATGATCTGGCCAGGAGGTGACCTTAATGGCACTGTGGCATTTTCTCTAATGTGTTACAGTATTGATTGCCAGAATGTTACAATTTGAAATATGGTTTCCTCCTTGCAGTCAGCTACTCATTTCTCTAGCTCCCCTGAATTCTAGGTAGCTCTTTCTATTTTACCACCACTTGCAAACACTGCTGTAGTTGTTGCTGCCCTCTGCATGCAATTTTTGGCTGTATCAGCTTTATGAAAGATAGCAGATTATTTTAAGACAGTCATCAATGTTGTGTGCTTCTGACCATGTCTTGAATTGGTAATATTAAAAATGATTTATAAAAAAATAATATAAAAAATTTTATTAAAAAAAACCCTGAGCCTTCTCTTTGTATTTTCTAGTGTAGCCAGGAACAACCAAACCATCATATAACCTAAATCTACCTAAATATAACAATAATGATCTATTGCAGAAATGCCAATACTACCAATGCTCTGCCTTTAATAGGCCTTTTATTTTGGATAATCACAGGTGCTAGTTTTAGTGAAATAATTAAGTAGCAGTTTTGCCACTCTATACCATAGTAACAGAAGTCTCTTAAACCCAACTAATTCAGGCAACCAATCCTCATATTCCAATTCCTGAGGTTGCATTCCTCCACTGAAATATCAAATGACATATTAGCTGGAAAGATGTTGCAAGAAAAAGAACCACTATAGCTAATTTTAACAGAAATAAATTTAATAAGGAAATTAATTACTACAAATTTTGTGAAACGAGATTCTGTTTCCATCTGTGATGTAGGAAAAGGGACCAGCCCTCTGACTTACATGACAAGAAAAGTGGACAAAATATATGTAACAACCATTCGCAGACATCACACAACAGGGCATTGCAGAATAGAAATTCAATCCATGAGTGAAGGGAACTAAACAAGATGAGACACATGATTGCTCCACTTTTTGTGTTAGAGGTGTATTTGGAATGCAGCACAGAAAGAGGAATCTCAAGCAAAAACAAAGTTCTCATTGAACTGAGGAATCAGAAATTAGATGTCATAGAGAGGTGGCTGAAGTTATAGGGCAGAGTTCTGGAAAGGATGCAGAGAAGAGCTCCAGAAATCTGCATGGTGTCCTTTTGATTGCTTGCCAACTACTAAGTTACAGTGCTTAGGTTAAAACTTCATCTGGCTTGGCTAAGAGTGATGCAAGAGCTATACGACAAACAATTCAGACTATCTCCTATCCAGGCATGATGGAGTCCTTAGCAGAACAAAAATAATTACGGGTGGATACCTAACACTTCATGATAGAATGAAGAACTCTAAAAATAGTAACTACATGGGTAAGTAGACATACATTTATTTTCATTTTAAAAGGCAATTAACTATTTAAAGCAAAAATAATAGCATGCAACATGTAGAAGAATATGTATGAGAAGAAGGACAAAGAACATAGGAACATGGGAGCATACTGTGTAACACTTTACATTATTGCAAATGTTATGCCATTTGAAAGTAGACTGCCATAAGGTAAATATGCATCTAAATTCAGAGCAACTATTGAAGAGATGCAGAGATGGAGGAGGGGAGATATAAACAATAATGGAGAAAAATAGAAAAAAATAAGATACTGAAAACACTCAAGAAATTTGAAGGAGGGCAGAAAATAACAAGAAGATATATTTAAACCCAAGAATATAAAGAATTGCATTAAATTAAGTGAACTACACACTTCAGCTGAAAGGCAAAGGTTGTGATATTAGATTAAAATACAAAATCCAATTATGTGTGGTATATAGGACACAATTTAAATTAAATATACAAATGGATTATAAAGACATAAATAGTTGAAAAGAATAAAAAAGGTATGGAATGTGAACTCTAATCAAATGATTAGAATCAAATGACTTCTGGAGCAATTTACATCACACAAAGTAGATTTCAGAATAAGACATATTAGCACCGATTATTGAATTAGCTAAAATGTTGTTATAACTATATTAGGAGAGCAGAGGGGGAAGATGAAAGAAAGTGTATCAGATCTCTCATGTCATGACAGGAAGTCAGTAATGATAAATAAAAAAAGAAAATTTTACTCTATATCAGTTAGAAGTATGGAAGTACTTCTGGGAAACTGGATTACTTTTCATTATCTTAGTGTCATCTGATTTCTTCAATTGCATGCATGTATTACATTGTTAAAATAGGAAAATAATTTAAGTGGAAAAGAATGAATAGCACAAACACAGAAAAGATAAATATATTGTTATCAGGATGGGTCATTTTTAGTAGATTAATGATATTCCTGTGAAATTACCATGTCTGGATGCTATAAAACCATAACTGAGTCATCTCACCTGTGGAGAAAGCACTGTTATGGGACTTAGAAACAAGTGGATTAGCCATCCTGAGTTTGTGATCAGTCATGTGAGAGAAAGTTCTGTACTCTAGGATGATTCTCCCTTTGCTTTATCCAAAGCAGAGGGTTTTTATTTTTTAAGTTTTAACTAATGTTACTTTTACTTTAGTCTTTGTGTTCCCAAGCACATTTTCATTCCCTGCATTCTGGAAAAAATATTCTTATGCAAGAAACAGAGTAAGAAACCACAGACCATTCTCCGGGAAGTGATCAGATTGGATAATTTGAATTTATCTCACCACTTCAGAGACTCTGTAGACCAGCTATGGAACTGATCTGGGATAAAACTTTTTAAAAAGTTAGGTGACACTTTTCATCAACATATAGAAAAAAAGACCCAAGACCCTATAAAGCTCTTCTATTCAAAGTATGGTCCATAGACCAGCAGCCTTACCATCGCTGGGGAGGCTGTAGGAAATTCAGAGTCTTGTAATCAGTCCTATTAAATCAATCTACTGAATCAGATCGCACTTTTGAGCAAGATTCCGAGATCTTTTTCATTTTAAAATTTGAGAAACACTCCTCCAAGAACAGGATGGGGAGATGATAGGTTTTCTGATAAGGGTTGTGTAAACAAGGGTTAAAAGGCCAACCTGGAAGGACTTGATCTTCAGATGTCAGCTGGCAGGAGCCAGGCTGCATTCCAGAAGCAAATGAACACAGAAGGGCTGCATTGCATGACTTAATGCACCAGCATAAAATAATGATTTATCATTCATCTGTTGAAGGGCACTAGGTTGGTTCTATAGTTTAGCTATTGTGAATTGAGTTGCTATAAACATTGATGTGGCTGCATCACTGTAATATGCTGGCTTTAAGTCCTTTGGGTATAAACCAAGAAGTGGGATAGCTGAGTTAAATGGTGGTTCCATTACAACTTTGAATAAATAAATAAAATGTGATATGATGGAATATTACTCAGTCTTAAAGAAGAATGAAATTATGGTGTTTGCCGGTAAATGGATGGAACTGGAGAATATCATGCTATGAAATAAGCCAGTCCCCCAAACCAAAAGCCAGATGTTTTCTCTGATATGTGGATGCTAATTTACAAGTGTGTAAGTGGCTAGAGAAGAATAATTAGATTAGGTAGAGGGGAGTGAAGGGAGGGGTGGTGGTATGGAGGTAGTAAGGATAGTAGAATGAATCAGACATTATTACCCTATGTACACATATGATATCAAAGTGTGCTCTACTATATTCTATATATACAGAATATATATAATATATATTACATATATGATTCATAATATAATTATATATAAACTTAGTTATATATAATTATATACATAATATATATTTATATATGTAACATTATGTATATATATTCTACATATAATTAATTAAAACAAATAAAAATTTATTTAAAAAAAAGAAAAAGAAATGACTTACCAAGGTCAGTTGCCAGATTGGGAAAAAGAAAAAAATGTTCAGATTGATAAATTAAATATCGTGACTAAGGGTTTGTATTCAGCTCTTGAACTATGTCCCCAAAACTCAAAACTGGACTGGCCAATGGGAAAGCCATGTACAAGGAGACTGGAAATACAGAATATTTTCAAGGTTAAAGAAGTTATAACTGCTGAGAAATCATTCCTTCCTTTTCCAGAAATGTTCTGTATTTGAATAATACTTCTTTATTTGAATAAAGGAGAAAAACAACATCTATTAAGCCTAAAATATTCAGGAAGAAATATTAAAAACTCCTAAAACCTAATAACAGGGGTCCTTTCTCTCATTTAGTAATAGAACTGGTCATTTACTTATGTTTCCTATAAACAATTTACTAATCAGAAGTATTTAAAATTGTATAGGCTAATTTTAGTAGTTCCTTATTGTTGGATATGGAAAAAGACAAATCCCAAAATAATATGGCCCAGGGAGAAGGAAGGAAGGAGTCACTGTGTTTTAGTGCCAAGATAGGCCCCTGGGAGGAAATTTCCATCAAGTCTGAGATGACAGTTTCTGAGAAGATGCCAAAGCATTGATCCCACCCTGAACTGACCCCACACCCTCCATCTGGCCCAGTAAAGACAGCCCAAACTTACATGCTCATTAATTGAGTCACCTCTCAGTGTAACCTGTTTAAGCCTAAATCCCCTCTTTGTCCAGTGGCTCATTTTCCTGCAGGAAAATGAGTCTATCAGAAGTGTCACTCTGTTCCCAAATAAAAGTTGTGCTGAGCTGACCCGTGAAGTTTGCATCCGGTCTGGTCTTTTTGGGCTAACATTTATCCTAATGAAGATATAAATCATATTAGAATTGTGTTTTCCAAGAGCTTGTAGTTTCTTGTCTTCTGGAGCATCAGATGAAACAAGAAGGCCGTCAAAAGTAGGAGCTCCCATAGCGGAAGCAGAAATGGCAGTGAACAATTCTGGAACTTTCTTAGCCCATTTTTGACATCAAAATAATACCTTATTTACCTCTTGGAAATACTTATTCCCACACTGCATGTTTAATTGACTACATAGTGGGGATTTCCCTGAAAGCTACAGTTTCTTTATCAAACTGCCTAAGTGCTTGCATAAGAAAATGACCAGTTTGACTTAATTAGGTAAGTCCTTCTAGATAGGACAGAGGGGCTGGAGGGGAAGGGAGAGGGAATGGGGTTAGAGTTGATGGTGGAATGTGATGGTCATTTTTATCCAAAGTACATGTATGAAGACACGAATTGGTGTGAAATATACTTTGTATACAACCAGAGATAAGAAAAATTGTGCTCTATATGTGTAATAAGAATTGTAATGCATTCCACTGTCCTATATAAATAAAAAAAATTATCCTTGGAGAACTATTTTTATAGACATCTGTATAACCATCTTAATGAAGTTCTTCCAGGATTGTTCATATAAATTTTAACCTAAAATAGAAAAAGAGGGGAGAAAAAAGACACTTATGACTATTTAGGGAACTTCTAAATGGCAGATTTTCCTCTTTCACCCTTGTCATTGGGGTGTCTGTTTCCATCCCACACAGCTTACCCATTTACCTGCACTGTCTTGGGTCAGGGGAAAGGTAGATTATGTGAATGTGGTGGTAAATGGTGTTACTACAAATACCATTTGAAACAATGGAAGGATAATTATCAGTTGAAAAACTCCCCAAATATTCATATTTTATGTTTTGGTTCTTTTGATAAATTGGCATTATATTTGCAGGACCCAGGGAACAAGGCAACTTACTCATATTTAGCTTGTAGATGACCCCTATTCTGTTCCTTTGAACAACTTGGTGCTGTTGTCCACAGCTGGAAAATGGAAACTTGGGACATGGAGGATGCTTTAAATTTGGTATAAGGGGCTAGGAACAAGAAAGGTAGAAAAGCTTCTAGCAGAGGTTTGGACAAGCATCTGGTCCAGGTGAAAGACAAGTTCTGGAAGAATTCTTTCTTCTTCTTCTTCTTCTTCTTCTTCTTCTTCTTCTTCTTCTTCTTCTTCTTCTTCTTCTTTGGTTTTGATTTGTTTTAAAATGTCTTAGAGTTGTTATAGAATCTATCTTATATGATACTACATGAACTGAAATTATATTTAGGTAAACTGGAGCAAAGATCCAGGACAGGGCATTAAGGACACATTGGATCCTAAAATACAACCCAATAGCCTGTTATTTGTTTATGCTTGACTTCATGGAAAAGAATGTCACAGAATTTGCATATGAACAAAAAGAATCCTTATAATCATCAAGGTGGAATAGAAAAACCAGTCACTCCAGATTGGCCTCCATCTAGAGCATTATTTGATGGCTTTGGTTTGATATGAGGTACCCCCAAAGCTCCTAGTTAATGGAGGAGATTAAAAAAGTTCCTGTGTTAATGGCAGAGGTTAAATAATTCATTTATGAGAGCTGATTAGGTCTAATCAGTCCATACTAATTTGAATGGACTGACTGTTGGGTATGGAAAAAGAGAAATCCAAAAAGAATGTGGTCCAGGGAGAAGGAATGAAGGAGTCACTGTTTATGACAGGTTCTGGCAAGAGGCCAAAGCATTGATCCCACCCTAAAACTGATACCATACCCTCCATCTGGCCCAGTAAAGATAAATCCTGGGTACTGACCACTGACCGCACACCTACTGATCCCACACCCTGCATCTGGTCCAGTAAAGATAGACCAAACTGACATGCTCATTAATTGAGTCACCTCCTAGTGTAACCTATATAAGCCTAACACCTCTCCCTCTTTGGCTGGTGGCTAATTTTCCACCAGGAAAATGGTCCCATCAGAGGTGTCACTCCATTCTCAAATAAAATCAGTGCCGAGATGATCTGTGAAGTTTGCAACTGACCTGGTCCTTTTGTGTTAACACTAACTAGATGGTAACTATAGTCAGGTGCGTGGTGGCTGAAGGAAGCAGGTCTCTGGGGGCATGTTCCCGATAATTATATCTTGCCCCCTAGCTTTTCTCTCTCTCTGCTTCTTATGAGGGGAAAAGCTTTCTTCCTTGATGTTCTGCCTCACTTTGGGCCCAGAGCAGTGGAGTCAACCAGTGATGAAGTGAACCTTTAAAACCATGAGCCCAAGTAAACTCTTCCTCCTCCAAGTTGTTCTTGTCCTGTCTTTTGGTCACAGTGATGCAAAGCTGACTAACACAGATGAATATCTGTTGGAGTGAATATCTTGAGATTGTCTTGTCACCAGATGATATCTGTGGAGTTCTGGGAGAGGGGAACCTTGACTTAGGACAGGGTGGGGTCCTTGACATATGTGATGGAAAAGAATTTTAGCACATATCAGCTAGGAACACAGAGAGTTTAGAAAAATGAATAAACTTCCTCCATCTCAAAAGTGAGATGCTTTTCGTGATAAAAGCAAGTTATACACATTCAAGGGAGAATGTGAACTATCTTGAGGGTGAGAGTCTTGCATTTTGGGCTCCTGGATCTTCTTCTAAAATAACTTGGTGAGGGATGGAAATGACATTAGTCTGGTTGTCTGGTCGTTGTCAGGATTCTTAGACTTTTGTGGTCTCCATTATCTGACCAATAGATAATGGTCAGATAATGGAGACCACAAAAGTCTAAGAATGCTAGAAAGCACCCTAAGTTATAGGTTTCCTAAATTATTGCATCATCCCTTTCCTATTATGTTTATTTCATAAGATAATGAAGAAGGTAATTATTTTAAAAATGAATGAATTTAAACTAATCTTAGCTTTCACAAATTTCCCAGAAATTTGGTTGTGACAGGCCTGGGGGAGGAATCAACTTGGGGAGTGACAGACCTAGCAAGATATGAAGAACTTTATATTAAAATTTTATGTCCTTGTCCTTCCTTTTGTTTCTGTTCTACCTGTCTTTTATTTCTTCTATCCTACTTCAATCTTTCAGTTGTCCATCTATGTGAATTCATAGCAATCCACGATAGAGAAATATCAATTATATAATATTTACAGATACATAAAAAGGACAAAAATCTGAATCTGAACTATTTAGGTACCCTATATATGTTTTGCAACGAGTTTAAAATACATTTTGTTTTAAAAAGAGGTTATCTAAAAGGTTCAATGCATTTAAACTCTGATCTAGGAAGGCAGCATTCCTTTTGCTACAAGAATGGCTCTTCGGGAAAAATGGTTAAAAGTCTAAGTGATTGTGTTATAGACAACTAAAAGCTAAGTAGTTCTACATCACAATGTAGAAGAAATGTTAATTTCTGGCAGTTGGAAAATCAAGCATTTGGGGTCTTGGTATAGAGATGAGGCAAGATGGTGACTAGCAAAGTTCTAATGATGATCATAGACTAACTTCCTTAGAAGGAATGTTCACAAACGTTTGGGATACAGAATATGAATCACTCTTTTGGGGCATAATCTTGGCTTCTACATAATATCCTAACCTTAAGTAAACTAAATCACATGAGGCAGCCAAGTGCTGTAGAGTGGTTGGGAAAAAGTGGGGAACTAGTGAGGAAAAAATCATCATGAGAAGTAGCCTCCTGAGTAAGAGTTAGGCATAAGCAAGAATTCATAACAATCCCCAGGAATCTCTTTAGACTTAGGGATAAGCACAAACTTTGCACAATGTATGAAATGGGGCTAAAACTACTTTATGTGGATATTAAAGGAAAGAGTGACTCAGTGAGCTAAAGTGGTGGGGCATCTATCCAGGCATTAAGTAGATGCTTAGATATAAAATAGGTGTCCATCAGATGACATCAGAGGTGTCACTCCTCTCTCAAATAAAAGTGGTATTTTAAATTCATACATTTAAGGGATGGGGTTGGGTTCAAAATATGAATGCTTTGGTTAACCATGAAAGTGACACAGCTAGGTTAGCTGTGTCTTATGGGGTTGACAAACATACCAGAAATTTGGGAGTTAGAAAGTAGACCAGTCTTCAAGGCTATGAAATTAAAATAACACACCAGGGCAAGAGAGGTTGGAAAGTCCTCTTAGCCTTCAAAGACTATGTGGCCATTAAACCTACCAGGAAGCCAGACCAAATTAAACAAAACAATAGCTTGTCCTGCTTACTATTTGGGTAGCACCCCCGCTGAGTATAGAAGGGCAAACACACGTGTAGAACAGTCACTAAAGCAACTTACTGTCACCTGTACTTCATTGGTGTCATAAAAATCACCCTGAGGTGGAGTCCTAAGATGACAATGAGACACGTTGCATGAAGAGGCCTGATGAGGGCCAGCACAGGCACAGCTAACCTCTGCCCCTACATGAGAGGATGCCAGGTCCCCACCAGCCTCAGACACACAATGGAACTGTGCACTGCTTGCTTCTTATTTCAGTCAGCTTGGGATTTCTGTTGCCCACAAGCTGCTTCCCTTGTGCTCAAGCGTAAGAGTAAAGAGCCTTGCTCCTGTGCCAATATGCTTTTATCTGATTCTTTTGCACCCACGGAATCCATAATGACAGGTGGGATTGATTTATTCATTTTTGGTGGGGAGGAGATAATAAATATACACATTGACTTAACTTCTGCTGAAGTCCCACCAGTGGGTTGTGCTTAGGGACAAGTGCTCCTCACTCTGGTGGTGACAAGGCCTTTCCGTTAGGATTAAATGTGGGCTTATCTGTAAAATTACTTTTTTTTTTAAAACCAAGATATAAAATAGGTGTCCAGATCCATTAAAATATCTTTTCTAAGATCATCAATAGATGGCAGAAAATCTGGGGTTCCTAGATTTTAGAGAAATATGCATTGGAAGAAATCCTCTTTATTTTTAGTCATTTGTAATAAGTCTGTTAAAATAACAGTGGTATTTTAAAATAGAGACTTGAAGTTCCCTCTCCTTCATTCTGGGCAATCACTGCTCCTAGACTTTAAGCAAGACCCTAAATTAGCTTTTTGCCCATGGTGCTGGCATTCAACTTATTTTTTAAAAAGTTAGACAATTTAAGTTGAAAGCTAATGTAATTTAAAATTATTAACTCACAGGGAAAAGGATTCTAATTTTAAAAACTCTAAAATGAGGATATTCTTGATTTTTGGATCCCCCTGATTTCTTGCCAATTTCAATAAATAAAAGAATGGAGATGACATCTTAAGGGCTGGGGAGCACATATGGCCTCTGCTAAATCTGATTATTGATTTTTTTTCTCAACTGTAATTTATTGAATATAGTTTTAAAGTTCCTCTTAGTCTTGCTACAGTCAACTTGAATAAACACAAACATTTTGGTGCTCAGATAAAAACCTATCACTGTGTACCAATTATAAAACACGTCTTTTTCTTTTTTCAAAATCGTCATAATTAATTTGCAATATATTTCATTGTTAAACTAAGTTGTAAAAGAATTATTTAAAACAATTCTGAAATTAATTTTTATTTATTGGAGCCAATACATGATAAAATTAAGGAATAATACATTTGTTATTACAATATAGTACAAGTCACTGTAAAGTAAGTCACTTTTTTTTTGTCAAGCACAGATATTAAATGTAAGCACAAAACATTTCAACATTCAAAACTAGCAACTTTCTTACAGGAATAAGGGACATTATCACAGAATAAAAGTCAGAAATCTCATGATATAAAAACAATTACACTTGTGTATGGAAATGCTATTTTATATTAATAATAATTCTGATACTATCATTTTCTCTTAATTCTTCTGAATTTGTTAATTTGACCCAAGAACACAAAAATATTTAATTCATTCTATGATACTTTGTTTTTATTTTTTATTTACAACATAAATCAACATAAAAAAGATACATTTGTGTACATATATTACGTAATTTTTTTTAAAAAAAGGACTGGCAAATTTTGTCTCTGGTAGAACACTGGCTTAGCATGTGTGAGGACCTGGGTTAGATACTGAACACCACACACACAAAAAAAACCAAAATTAAACACCAACATAAAAACAATGGCATTTGATTTTTAGCTCTAATAACATATGTTTTTGATGCTGGCATACTACAGATCGTATGCATATTGTTATTTATAATAATTTCGTGTATCTAAAATTGTGCTAGAATAAAATTCTTTAAATACCTGTGTGTACAAAGGAACCACACAATTTGTGATTCAACCCATGTAGATTGTCCTGGAAAATAGCTTTCGACTGCAGAGTCTTTAAATTTTGACTCAAATTGTCTAAGGTCAAATTCTAGTCAAGGATCATTTTGTAATATTTATTGTGCTTTGTTACTCATGATTCCAGATGTTGCACTGAGTGTCAGGGAGTGGGGCAAGGAAACAGCTGCTGCTTCTGCATATTTGGAATGGCATCCCAGAGGCCCTGCCTGGGGTTTGTTCTTAATACCGCTACTGTCTCCAGTAGGAGGATCCACAAGGCCCCCGTTAATAGGAGAAGTAACAGAAACCTGAAGGATTAGGCTCAGTTTCTTCCTAGATGACACCTAATTATGCTTTAGGTAGAGTCAACCTTGAAGGCCATAATTTAAAGCTCCTGGTGCCCAAATAAATTACAAAATTATATATTTTAGGGTATGAAAACCAAAACTTTAACCAAATCGGATTACTTTATGCAATAACAGTTGAAAGTTGTGGTTTCTTAATCATCAGAGGTCGCCCAGTCTAGGAACTCAAAAGTTTGGGATGGTACTGCGCTTTGTTAAAAAATTTGATTTTTTTCCTCTATAACCACACCCTTCGTTCAGTCATGGTATAAGGCTCCTTTGATGGTGTTAGAAACTCTGTAGGTCAAGTATAATTAACCCAAGAATTTTACTAATTTCCTTTGCAGTTATGTCCTAAATGGACTTTCAAAATAAAAACCAAGGAGTTTACATTTTAAAAGACATGCTCCCAAGTCAACCTATTAAGTACTGAATGTAAACTTTAAAATGTTTCTTTTTCATCAATTAATGTATATCAAATGTGTAATAGACCCTATCAATCACTTTCCTGATGCCTATATAAATAAGTTAATAATGTATACTTGCAGGGACTTCCCACAGATTACCGTACAAAATAAAATAAGGTGACACATGCATTTATTCTTGACTATAAGCCTCCATTTGGTATAATGTTTCAGGTCTTTGGTGGAGAAGAGGAAAACTTCCCTTCCCAGAACACTTTCAGCTCACTGCCTAATTTCCTTTCTTCTGAAACAGATAGGCAGGATAATTATTCCAATCTGGATAATTGTTTTGAATTATATGAATGCCATTTCTGGGTATATAACATTAAGAAGGTGTGGCACTAAACAGCTGCTTTTCTTCCTAAACCACAGAGATGATGACCATATATTTGCATATTGAAGAATAAGCAAGCAGGTCTTCTTGTGTCTCTCCAGACCATTTCCCACTGTCTAATCTCCTGATGCATTTAAAAAGAGAAAACACAGGTGAGAAGATTGATACGCACCTTATTTGAGAGATGCTTCCAGAAATAGGGTCAAATGGAATTGTTTTACTTGGTGGTACATATCAACATTTTGAAACAGACCCTACTACAAGAGCCAAAAGGTTGTTTTTTTACAAATGGATTTTAAAAAAGTGTAATCATCTTTGTTCCACTCTAAAAGACTTTAGTTTTTGAACTATCAAAGAAAAAATTTTAATGTGGCTATCCACCGTACAAGAGAGAGTTACAACTATGCTGCTCTAATCCGAGTAATAAAGTAGTGATTAATATAGCCGAGGGCGTATGTTGAAGAGATATAGGCCCTTTAAGAGAAATATTTGTTACTTTCATTCAAGGTGATTTCTTTTTTGTTTTACTTGTTAATTAATTAATTTTTTGGTGCTGGGGATTGAGGCGGGCATTGTGCATGCTGTATAAGTGCTGCATCACTGAGCTACCTTCCCAGACCCCCTTTGTTATTTTTTAAAAAAAGAACTCTAAAGGGATAATCTCGACAGAGTATATTTTTATGCATTGTTCGGATACATTTTTTAGGCCCTTCAATGCAGGGAGTCTAAGGGCTGAGAATTTAGAAAGATAGGAGAATGAAAAGGAGTGAAGTAGTTCATGCCAGGTTACAGCAGTGCCATCCAGTCCATGGTCTCTTATCTACAAAGTTAAAAAAAGAAATCCAGTAATACTATTAAAAGTAACTATTACATCTTCTAAGAGATGCAAAATATTTATTAATGAATGTATCCTCAAATCAGTGCATGATCTCTAAGAAGCAGTCAGACAAAAGAGCTAGAAAAAAAAAACAGTAATGAAAAATGCAATACCAATGGCCAAGGAGTGTTGCAATTTATCTCTATTTAGAATTGAACCAAACTGATCTTCTTGGCTGGCTTTGCTTTACCTGCATTCAAAGGAAAGCAAGTTCTATCCTTACATTGGAAAACTTTAGCCATGCAGAAGTCTGGCTTAGTGGCTGCTGGCAATGCCTTCCAATGAATCAGCAGATCTATATTTAAATTTTAGGATTTTATATCCCAGATGTAAAACCAACTAATTTTGGTTAATAAAAAATAAGCAAGAATAAAGAACTATGAAATTCTGAATACCTCGAGAGTATTAAAAAAAAAAAAAAACAACAAAACACCTGTAGTATAAGTATAGCATTTTACAGGGTGTGAAGCTATTTCACACATTTGATTTTATTTAATTCTCAAAGGAACCCTGTGAGGTATTATCAATGCCATTGTACAGCCAAGGAGACAGAGGCATGATGTGTTTTTAAATAACATACATTTAATAATAAAGGAATACAGATGAGGAGTAGAGCAGTTAGTTCTCTTTCCATCTGTATCCCAACCTTTACCCCCACCCCTAACCTCTTCTCTATTCAGAAACTGTTAGGTGCATGGGAGATTGGAAGGAAAGAACAGACCTTTGTAATTAAACATAGTGGGAGGCACTTTATATCCTGAGTAACTCTCTAGCAGACTCGTATTTATGGATACGGACTCACCAAACATGAAGATAACATCAGGTTAATATTCAGTATAGCACAGACACTTTATAACACTGTCAAACAACGTTCTAGATAAAGTCTACAGCCTACTTTACTATGAAATTTGGCATTCCTCATACATATTCTGACTTGAAAACAATCTTACAGCAGGAGGAAAAAGATACTTTCAGCTTGTCCACAACTTTTTCTCTGTCAACATCCTAGTAATTAATAATTTTCAGAGCCATTAAGAGGTGAGGAACATAAAGGAAGGCACTGCCAGTTATCAAGTTATCATTTTGAAACTCAGAGTGGTTTATATCTCCTAACAGAACTTTCTCCTTTTCACTCAGAACTGGCTACCTCCTGCTCAATAAGCCCTGGCCCAAAAACCTCTCCAAGGCCTCATCTCCAGGACCCCATTTGGGGCTGAATTTTATGATGTATAAATTGATTTTTTTATGGAATCATGATTCTCTGAAGTCTCCCCTAAATGATGAGCCCACTTTGTTCAGAAATTCTATGACTTTTAAACCAATCAAATCTTACATATGTCAGAAATTAAAAGAAACCCATAGTAAAAATACAGTCAGGTTGGTTACGTTTTGTCCTTTAAAAACATAACTTCTCTTATTTCTGGAAATCAGGCCCACAGATTTTAGTATGGTGTGTTTTCACTAACTTTCTGTAAAAAATAATTCATGGTTTTGAGTCCTAGCAATGTGTAAAATACAACTAGAAACAAAAGTCTTGTACCCAACCAGTTGATTTTTGCTTATCTCACGTAAGCCTGTTTGTCCTCATGATTTCTAGATGGATTCAGTGATGGACTAAAAAGTCAATTACAAGAGCCAGGTAGCATGAACTTGGGGTTCAGGTTGGAACAGGAATAAATTTGATGGACTTGGAAGATTTAGGTGAGTCCTTCCATGTACCGGTACTATTTGTTGGGCTTCGGTTGTTAGAATAAGAAGTCTGTCTTCTGCTCATACTGTCGGTATCTTTGTTGAATTTTTGCTTCATGTGGTGGCAGCATGGAAAGCTTTGGACACAGTCTTGCAGGAGATGGCCACTAAAAAACATGTATATCCAGGGATTGCAGCAACTATTCAAGGAAGCCAGTAATGCCGTGATGGTGGTGGAAGGGTTTTCTGAATCTGTATGAAAAATATAAAAAGAGATTATTTCAATAGTCAAAGCAAGAAATTAAGCATCAGATAAACTCATTTTTCTATTGATTAAGGAGGAAAGACATGTTAGGGGTTAGTATAGAAAGTGACATTTATCAGTCAGGGAACTGGGTAGTATTTAGAAATGGCTTGATTATAAAATATTTTTGTAAGTAAAATGCCTCAAAACTAATGCAAAAAATTTAAAACCACTACTAAAATATTAAATAGGATAAATGGGAATTTCAAGATGATAAAGCTATAAAATAATTCATTAAAATATTTTTGTACTTTATACTACCATGAGTATGTACTAATAGACACAGCATTCACACAATAGCTACAATTTGAATAAATTTCAAGTCAACAATAACGTATACCAAATTGTATTCTTCCTAATAATTCAAGTAACATTATGACATTATAAGACCATGTTTAGTAGTTTAAAGTTTTACATATTGAATATATTCTTGTAATGTAAAAACAATATATGAGAGAATAGTTTAAATATATCCTCGAAGAATGCAAGCTTTATAGTTATTTTTTAATGGATAATTAGAATTTTCATTCGATTTTTTAAAAGAAAATCATCTTTTTGGCTCAATTAAATTATATTAAGAATAGTTGAATTAAAAAATTTCAATAGGCTTCTGAAGCACTTTATATTAATTAGCAGTGGTAAATTACATGAACATTAGGAGCTTTCACAGAGATACAACTGTACTGATAATATACTTTTTTTCTAAAAATAAGAATAATTAGTAAGCACAGACTTTCCCTAGATTGGCATATACAAACTTGGGTCTTCCTGCTGTTCTATTGCCAAAATAAGTTACAGATTAGTTGATAACTTTCTGCTAGATGCTGCTATTGGAGATGATCATGAACCATGGCTGACTGTATTTAAAAAGAGTAAAAATCACCAACAAATCTATGCATTAGTGAAAAATTATTTTAGTAATTGTGTATAAATCTCAATAAAGCAATAATTACACATCAGGTTAAATTTGGCAATATTAGAGGCTTCTGAGACTAAGCAAAACAGGAAATGGTAAATAAAAGTTAAGTGTGTTGTATTTTTCATTATTGGTGGTTAGAAATATTTATTTAAATTAAATTTACACGCAAATGTTTTATTTGCATATAAGACTCACAAAATATATCATATATACTTCCTACCTCAATCCTTAAAAAACAGATGGCTCCACCCAATGCCTATATCATGACTTCAGTTGTTATAAGAAATATTTCTGTAATATGTTTGGTTTCAAAAAGTATCTTTTCCTTTTTAAAAGAAAACATTTTTCAATATGCCAAACTAAATAATGTTCCTTTTGGGAAATCCTGATGAAACCAATCTCTCTAGTTTGTGAAGGAATTAAAATCAAACATGCCAGTAGGTGTAGGGAACACTGTCAGAAAATCATTGCAACTTTGTGGAGTAAATAGCTGTATGGTCAAATTAGTGCTGAAAGACTAAAAAATATGTCTAACAAATTAAGTTATTAATAATCCTACTTTGAAATACCAGGAAACAGAAAGTAATTAAGTTAGAAAAAGTTTTAAAGATTATGTCAAGGAAAAGAACATGAACTAATTGCCAACTTAGAATTCTTGACTTCTTAAGAATCTTTTACTAGCTTTCTCCAAAAAAAAAAAAAAAAAAAAAAAAAAAAGTTTATCTTTGCCCTTACAGAATTTCTATAAAAGTTTTATATTAATTGTGATACTTTTCATGATCTAACGAAAAACAGTTGTGGTCCTAAAAATGCTTTCCTGAATCCAATAGCCTTGAAAGCAGGATGTGTACACAGCCGTTAGTGATTTGGCAAAAAGTCATTGTTCTGTTTTGAAGTTAGTGGGTGACTAGGACACAGTTCCTGAATTTGTGATCTTAATATCATCATTGCACGCTACAAATGCTGATTCCTTGGCCTCATTGTGGAGATATCGAATTATAGTGTCTAGAGTGGAGACCCTAGGAATTGGCATTTTTTCCTTGTGTTTAATTTTATATTTATTTGAAGGACTGTTTTTTTTTATATGCTCCAACAGTAGGTACGCAGGTTCATGTCTCACTTTTTTTTTTTTTTTTAGTTTCACATAATTTTCACATGTCATTAGAAAGTCATTCTTCCTCTAAAATTTTTTTTAGATTTTGTATTTTTGACAATTTCCCCCAAGATGTAATTTTTGTGCATGCCGAAGTTTAAGGACTACTGAGAGGACAGTATGGAAAGAAATACTTTCCCTCTCTCCCCTCCCCTCCCTCTCTCTCTTTCCCTCTCTCCGTCTCTATCTCACACACACACACACAGACACACACACCACGGGCCTCCACTGTGTCAGCACCTACCGGTCCAGATGAACTTTTCATCCCAGACCGACCACATCTGGATGATGAAGAAAGGAGCCCAGCAGAGGATGTAAGCCGTCACAATCACAAAAGTCATCTTGACGGTGCGAATCTTGGCGCGGGAAATGGTCTTCACGCTGCTGACACAGGGCGCTACCAGAATCCCCTTATGGAGGGCGTCCTCCGCGCCGCTTGCGCCCTTGCTCTGGCGCGACGCGGTCTTTCCGCGGATGTTGCGCCAGATGTGGTAGCAGATGAAGCCGTAGCAGGTACCTAAGATGACCACGGGTGCCACGAAGATGCCGCTTGTCATCCAGGTCACATAGGCTCGGGTGCCCCAGGGTTGGATGAAGGTGGCCCAGCAGTCTTGAGCTTTGGTAACATTGTTCACCTCGATCATGGAGAAGATGAAGTACTGTGGGGTGCTCAGCACGAAGCTCAGTACCCAAGAGGCGGCGATCATGAAGCGCGAGCGGCGTGCCGGCTGCTGCAGGGTCTTGAGCGGGTGGCACACGGCAATGTAGCGGTCTGCGGTCATTACTACCAGCATGTAAGCCGACGCGAACATGGCGAACACCTGCAGGTGTTTCACCACGCGACACAGCCAGTCGGGTCCGCGGAAACGGTAGGTTATGTCCCAGCACAGCTGCGGCAACACCTGGAAGAAGGCGACAGCTAGGTCGGCCAGGCTGAGGTGTCGGATGAAGAGGTGCATGCGGGACGTCTTGCGCGGTGTGCGGTGTAGCGCCAGAAGCACGCTGCTGTTGCCTAGCACGGCCACCACGAAAGTCACCGCCAGCACCGCGATCTCCAGCTTGGCCAGTTCCTCATTGCGCCGGTCTCCCGGGGGACTTCCGCCACCTTCCCCAAGCGCATCTGCTTCCTGGCTCGTGTTGGCACTGTCGGCAGCCAGAGGCCACCAGGAACTGGAGTTGCCCAGCGGTCCCGCGCCGGCGCCTCTGGAGAAACGCATGCTGTCTATACAGCGCTTTTGAGACCCGGGGCAGCGCAGGGAGCTCCTTTCTCACCTCGGGGGACTTGGGTTCTTTTTTCCAAGGGCGCTGTCCTTTCCAAACTCCGGGCTCACGGGGCTCTTCAATCCTCCCGCACGCTAGCACTTGTCCACTGAGTAGCTCTGGGTCCGGTGCTGCAGCCCCTCTCCCTGCTCTGCCTTTCCCCAACTCCCGTCAAGCTGTAAAGGTGCGCTCCGAGCTTCTGAAAGCGCTGAGCCCAGAACTCAATGATTAATGCAGAGGTTGATTCCCCGGGACGCGCTTCCTCTCGCCCTAGTGGCTGGAGACTGTTCTTGCCTCACTCCAACTTCCCTCCTTTCGTTGGCGATTTGTCCTCTTTGCATCATTGCTGCAGGGGTGGGGCTGGGAGACCCGAGGATCCTTCGATTTCATAGGCGGAATCGAGGCGATCTCTCTCGTTCAAAAACTTGGAGAACCGGATGGGGTCTTGCCTTTTCGTTTCCTCAAGCTTCTTTCACCGGCCACCTGAAACCCACATTTGATTTCCGCAGGCGAGTAAGCGCTGTACCTGGAAATCTCAGGTCTATGCAACCACGCGCTGGCTCGAGCACCTGAACTTGGCGCTAAACCCCACGTCCTCCAGTCGGAGTTTTTTTTCGGCTCACTGATCTTATCCCTAGGCAGCTAGTCTGGCTAATTTTATTCCCGAGGCAGTTTTGCTCCCGCCTCCCCACTTCTCTCTGGTAATAACCTTGTGACTTAAAGGATGCATTCTTCTCAATGGGACTTGGTGCCCGCTGTTACTGTCTTGGTTTGCGGGAGGGAAGGACACAGTCATTAGTAGTGAAGGGAAAGGAGCATCTTCTGATTTTCCAGCTTCAGTGTAGGACTTGGGGCCTAGGGAGTTTTCTCTAAGCTAGATTCCAGAGAGTTTCTCTGGGAAAGCCGGATTCCCATTGAGGGGATGGCGGAAATTGGGCTGCTGTAGTCCATGGAGACTTCATTTGTTTAATACTGGATCCTGCAGACTTCTCTGTTTTCTTCTGAAGGCTAAAGAACAGCTGCCAATCAACATCCACCCTGGCAGTGCTGTCCAGGGCAGAGGAGAGAAAAACCTCCAGGCTTCCGTTCTCAGGGGTGAGAAAGAGGAAATTTCGAAGCAGAAAACAAGCTCTGGGGAAAAAGACAGAAAACACCACCTACTTGTATTAGTTACTCTGGACAACTATTGCTCTGCTGAGGGGGTAGGAGAGAGAGGACCCAGAGGTAGAAATACACATACCTTCAGCTGTTTTAGCTTTGGTGAAGGTATGTTAGGAAAGACAGCAAGGGGGAGCTGTTTCCGGCTATTTTCACAAGAAGGAAAAAGAAGAAACACTTTAATGGGGTGATTTACTATGTAGATTCATGAACATGATAGTCGTAGAACGTTTGTGTGTTGTGGCTGTAGTATACATTTGATTGTCTCAGAAAAATTTCACCATTTGTGAAATGCAGGCAGATAAATGAAAATATTTTTATTCTCAGTCATAATTCTACTTTGCTATCTGCTTCTTGCAGGCAGACTCCCTAGGGTTGTCACATAAAGAGTGCTGGACTCGATATGGGAAGTCCTGTTTCATTGTGGTTATTAAGCCTGGGACCATGCATCTTAAAAATGGTAATAAAATTATCTGCCATTCTTACTTATATGGCTACTTGGAGAATCTAATGAGACACTATTCTGTGTGGGAATATGCTGTGAAGACAAAAATTTGTGTTGCATGGGTTTATTTTCTCCAAGATATCCAGGAAGCAAAAAAATTAAAGAGATTTAGGAATGCTTATAAGTAAAAGAATTCCAGAGCACTTGTTTGGAAATTATTTTTCAAGCAATCAGGTTATAGTCATTGACTCAGAGACATGACCTTCTTTTAAGTCACAAATTACTTTATTAGTTCTCCTTATGAAAAATAATGTGGACTGACTCTAGGTCCCTGGGTGTTGCAAAAGAGGTTCGTTACCCAGAGCCTCTCAATTTTATAGGTCTTGGGCCTATGCATGTGAATTTTAGGTTACATGGGTGAGGGGAATCTGCATTCCTGAGTCACCAAAGTTCTTTAGGTGTTCTTAGTCCAGACAGATGGTGTGTGGCCTCTCAGAAAATCATGTATCTGTGTCAGGCAGTCTTACCCAATAACTAAACTATATAGAAATACCTGGTTTATGACAATAACTAGGTTACATCAGTGGATCCAATTGGAAGATATTATTATTAAGAGATAACAGTATCAATTACTCATATATGTGTACATGGGTGTGTATTCTAATGTATGTATGTATTTATGCATGTATCACTCTGTTGGGTGTCATCAGGTCTAAAAATCAGGAAAAAAAAAAGTGTTGCAAATTCCAGAACCAGATCTTCTTTCAATTCATATGGTTAAAAATATTATCTTAATTTTACTGGTTCCATATTAAAATGAAAGCAAGACTATCAAAATACAGATTTGCTATTCATGCACTTCACTGAACTTGCTGTGAAAGTTCCCCAGGTTAAAAGAATTGTGATGTTAAAATGTGAAAAGAACACAATCAATATTTTCTATGTCTTCTTGTGCTTTTTTTTTTTAGCCTAGTTGGCATTTACTCTGTATTTTTTGTATTATGAAGACTTTTTTTCTCTTACTTTCCATGGATGTCAGTTAATATATTTTGAGGATTAGATGATGAAATTATGCATACGTATCCTGGAGTAATCATCGTTTCATTTGCTGGTCTTTCTTTCTCCATTTTATAATTCCAGATATTTAAGAAGAATTTCAACTAATAGAAACAGCTACCTTTACTTATGGCTGTGTGACTGTTTGAATCTTTGAGCTTCAGTTTTCTCATGTGTAAAATCTTAGTGATAAAATATAATGCAGTTACTGCAAGGATTATATAAAAGTTTAAGGTTTTGGCATTCCATGAGTGTTGAAAATATTAATTTCTTTTTAAAAAATATTGTCTATATGAATATATATTAACTGCTATTTTGCCATTGAAGTTTTTCCTTCTAGTTAAAGCAGCATATCCCCAACTTTCTTAAGTGTAATAGAAAATATAGGTAGATTTTCAATGAAAAAGAGTCCCATGTTCAAATACAGGGAAGCAGGCTGTTTATTTGCATCCCAGTCCTGTTCTGGAAACTTGTTCATGAAAAGGATTTGAAAAAACTTCAGAAAAGAAGACTATTGAATGTTGTTTATTAATGTACCCCAAAGTTAATTGTGGAAAACCTCCATCTTTTTATTTTCTCCATGGAACAGGGATGAACATATCATAGGACATGGGACATGGTTTGAGTAGCACCAAGTAAAGAGACTTGGTGTCTGCAATGATTGAGAATCACCTCCGGACTTAGTCAAGTCAGGAAATTGGAGGTTTGGGCCCCATTTAACCTGCTCTCCCACAGGCAGGGAAGCCCAATGTCAATAAGTTACAATTAGTCTATCAAATTACTTTCTGGACTTTTCACAGATACTATTCAATATATCATATTTCTTCTCCTTAAACTCTCAGTTTTCTTTTCTGTCTTTACTTAGAAAAAAGAAGAAACTAGGCATTCTACATTATCTACATATCCATTCTACATCTAGAGCTCACAATGACCCCTTTCCCTTTAATTTATATTAATGCCACTATTGTTACAAGCCTGTAGTATGGTATTGATATTATTACTTCTAGTAAATGAATGAATACTTGTTGTACCTCTCTGTCCTGGGTCTTGAGCTGCCTACATAGAAGGATATAATAGTGGCTATTGTTTATGAAGCACAATGTTTCAGGCACAGTCATACATGCCTTACAAATATTATTTCACTTAATCCTCCCAATGATACTGTGAAGGGTATAGTGTTATTATTTCAGAGGCAGAGAGAGTGTAACTAGCCAGCCTCAGGTGAAACAGCTGGCCAGTGATAGAAGCAGAATTTGAACAAAAGCAGCTGTCTCCAGCAGCATTTGTAATGTCAGCCAGTGCACTGTACTGCTGTCTGTAAGCCTCATGCTCCTAGATCTCAGACTTGTATAGACCACATGATTGGCCATTTTCTGTTCCATCTATATATAATACCTTCTTCATTAAGACTAGGGGATCTTCTGGGATTTGCATTGCTTCTTTCATATCTTTGGTTTGCTCTTTGCCAAGCCAATTATAGGGCAACAATAGTTGAAGTAGTAATGAGAATAACAGATAATACAAACATTTACTAACATTGATTAAATTTCATGAGCTAAGTACCTTGAATTCATTATTTCAATTAATCTTTAATACTTAAAATTGTGTGTAGGGATGCAGGGTATAGTTATATTTAATTTCACTTTACAGAATAAAACAATTTTGCAGAGGTTAAATTGCAAGCCTCCATTGACTAAGGGGGTCTCACATGTAGGTCCATTTGAAATGAACTTGGTTATAACTGCTATGTTCCAGTGCCTTCCATGCACATCATAAACACACCCAACACACCTTTGCAGAATTCATTAATAAGTATTGTAATGGAAACTTCCTTCTGAGTGTTGAATGAATGTAAGATTCATAAAGTGCTTAGTGACTGGATAAATTAACAAAGAATTTTTGAAGAGCTGTCTTTGAGCACCTAAATTCCATCGTATATTTCTGAAGGAGAGGATCATCATTTATATTTGGAAAGGATTTAAATAATTCTGGTTATCTTTCTGCATTGAGAATCCTGGACTGATAAATTTATTTGATTTAAAAAAGTATCCACTGAATGAGCTTTTTTTTTTTTTTTTAAAGGAAAACACACACACACACACACACACACACACACACACACACACACTGAATCCCAAACATGCTGCAAGTCAAGCAGGGGAAAACATCAGATCTTCATTATAGCACTATTCATTCCAGAGGGTAAAATTAAAAAGGAAAACTGTGTTAAGTCTATTTATGGAGCTTTATTTTCTTATGTGATCAAGCTGGCTTGCATGTTGAAGTGCGGAGCTATGACATTAAAGGGAGGCTACCATATTCAACAAAATTTAAATATTGATGTTGATGAAAAGTTACAATCTCTTCACTTGTATAAAACAAACAAAAAATCATTCGTAAGTTACAATTACAATATTAGTAGAAAAATCACTCCAAAGGAAAAGATTTCCAAAATTAGTGTTCTTGCATCATATGTTTAGAAAATCCACTTGCATGTAAAATTATGATTGGCTTATTTCAAGTTTTTAAAATTCTAAATGCTTGATTTTATGACTTTTGCCCCTAATAAGTTAATATTCATTTAGATTTTCTTCATTCTCATAAAATGTGATTGCTATTCTGTCTAGAATTTGATAATCATCAGAACTCATTGTTTTAGCCCACTGGTGAATTGGACTCTACCTCTGAGCACTCATTAACTCTTTTTTTAGAAAAGAAAGATTTTCATTGACCAAAAGGTGCTAACATCAGGATTGAGGGTACTATCATAATGGTTTGTTTGTTTGTCTGTTGTGAATACTATTTTTGTAACAAACAAATATTTGTGAGCTTTTTTACTTCTCATTTTCTTCTGTGTTTAGGTTGGACTGGAGGTAGTTTACAATAAATGAATTCTATTTCTGTTCTTTATCCCACTTCTACTCTCTGATCAGCCAGCTCACACTTTACAGATGCTACTAGGTTCCCAAAGCCTATTATGGAAAGGGTTGCATTTTTTTCTGTTAATGTTTTCAATAATAATTACACATTTATAACTAATTTATCCCTGCATGAAGCAGGCATGCCGCTTGAGAAAAGGTTAAATTCATTTGAACTGCAACTTCAATGTATGTTTGAGAATCTCTAAGATTTAATTTCTCTAAATATATTTAGAATATGGATGTGAAATAGAATAGGTTTGAAGTATTGAAGGCTTTACCTCAGTATTCTCAAACAAACGTTTCCTTGAAAACATTCTTTGATTGTCTGTAAGTCAAAAGGAAAAAAAAAACAACACTAAAGATAGCATCATTATAATTGCCTAAGTACTTCAAATCAAATGAGTAGGTTGTACTTCTTATTCATTCCTACCCTGCACACACTAATAAAAAGGATGAATTAGCATGTACCTAGTGGTCAAAGAAGATTTACACTTTCCAGAATCTCTGTATTTGAATAGCCAGTCCATCTCCCCTAGAACCTCCAATGTGAATACCCATGTTTATAACAGCCAAAGTCATAATAGTCAAACTGTGGAATCAGCCTAAGTGTCTGTCAACAGACGAATGGATTAAAAATGTGGTATATATGGGCTGGGGATGTGGCTCAAGCGGTTGCGCGCTCGCCTGGCATGCGTGTGGCCCGGGTTCAATCCTCAGCACCACATACAAACAAAGATGTTGTGTCTGCCAAAAACTAAAAAATTAATATTAAAATTCTTTCTCTTTAAAAAAGTGTGATATATATATATCACATTATATGTATGTAGATATATATATATATCATATATATATATATATGATATATATATAATAGAGTTTTATTCAGCCAAAGGAAAATGAGATTACCCCATATGCAGGAAAATGGATAGAACCAGAGACCATTATGTCAAGTGAAATAAGCCAAACCCAGAAAATCAAGGGTCATATGTTTTCTCTCAGGTGTGGAAGCTAAAGAGGAAAAAGAAAAAGAAACGTGTGGGTGATCACATGAAAAGCAAAGGGAGATCCGTAGAAGCAAAGAATGAGGGTGTGGGAGAAAGGGAGAGAGAGGAAGTGCTGAGGGGTGGATATTGGCCAAATTACATTGTTATTTTATGTGTACATTCTGTAGGTAACAACAAATCCCACTGTTATGTACAACTATAATACACCAATAAAAAAAAAAATGTGAGGGGGTGGGGGGACTCTCCAAAGGAGATCCCAGCTTGGCTAACATATTGATTTTGGCCTTGTAAGGCCCTAGGCAGAGAACCCAGTTGGCTAATGCCAGACTTCTGACCTTTAGAACTCTGAACTTTTATGTAGCATTAAATCATTATATTTGTAGTTATTTGTCTTTCAGTAGTAAAAAATTAAAACTTGTAAGAAACTTGTGGGAAACTTTGGTAATTAAGCATGATTATTAAAAATGAAGAAAATCATTTAAAAAGGAAAGAAAACTATAGTTTCCAAATTAGTTAAAGGCAGAAATAGAACACAGTAAACTGCATCAAACCAACATAAGTCTGGGAAGGAGGAAGAATGCATAAAGCAAACTTAGGAGCTACAAAAAGAAACACATCAATGCTAAAAGAATGTAAGAATATTCTTATATTCTCTTAGCTTGTGACAGACTAAGTAGAAAAAAATAGGAATAAAAAAGATGAAAGAATAAGTTTAATAGCTATATCTAATTCATATGCCCTATCAAATTTGTACTTTAAGAACAAAGAATACACCCTTTTTCATACTCTTATGTAATAACAAAAATAAAAATAGTCCATAACTCACTCTCTGATTAATACACATTTAAACCAGAAATTATTAAAAGAACCAGGAAGCCAAGTATGCTAACCAACAGGATATTGGGGGCGGTGGGTACTGGGGATTAAACCCAGAGTTGCTTACCACTGAGTTACATCCACAACTCTTTTTATTTTCAATTTTGAGATAGGATCTCGCTAAGTTGCTTAGGGCCTCACTAAATTGCTGAGGCTGGAAAATGGATAAACTTGCAATTCTCCTGCCTTAGCCTTTGAGCCTCTGGATTTATAGGCGTATACCACTGTGTCTGGTCCAACCAGATTTAAAACAAAGTAAAACTGAACAACTAAAAATGTCTTTGCAATCAAGACTTGAGTCACAGGAAATTCATATAAAGCCATAGAACATCTAAGAAATATTATTATATATTGCATTGTTGTATTACACATAGTTGGCACTATTATTTTATAGATATTCTGCCAGTGTGTATTCTGCTATGTTCACATATTTATGTACATGCATATAATTACAGAAATGTTCAGAAGATCATTTATAACATTAAATATTTATCTTAATCAGCAAGAATGGAAAATCAATGAATTAAAGTTTAAACATGCTATGTTATAAGAAATGATGTAAATATAAAGACAGTAGAAATGTGAACTTGGAAAAAGCAGGAAGTAATAGTAGATTAGAATAAAAAAAAGAGTATAATAGTCAAACCCAAGCATTATCTTTTATTGAGGGAGAAGAGATAAAATAGACAAACTTTGGAACCTAAATTAAAAAAAAAAAGAAAAATGAGAACAAGAAAAATCAAAGTAATATGGATACTTAGGAAACCAAAGGAATCATAAGAATTTCTAAAACATGTACAGATTTTCAAAGGTCTGCACATTTGAAAACCTGGATAAATTGAATAATCCTAAGGAAAATATAATTAATCACATGGATACCTTTAGAGAGAGAAAATACAAGAAGACCAATTACTATACAATAAGTAGAGAAAATTGTTAGACAGCCACTCCTTTAAATGCAGAAGTCCCAGAGGTTTTATATATAGATTTTACCTAACTTTTAAGGAGATTTATTCTATGCTATTTAAAGTAGAGAAAAGTAGGAATGATTCTATATTTTTATAAATTGAGAAAAATAAGGATACTAAAACATAAGAAAGCTCATACACAGGCACACGTGCTCATGCACACACACACACACATACACACACACACACACACCCCTCAACCAAACTCAGTTATGAATATCAATTTAAAATACAAAATATCAAGGAAAGTCAAAATAACTTTAAAAACTTTGTCACTGAAGTAGAGATTACTCTAGGAATGCAAATATAATTCAATACTACTGGGAGGAAATGGAAACTGTGGGTAGGTGTAGGTGTGGCAAGGTTGGAATAAGTAGGTTCCTGGAAGTATGCCCTTTGGGACTAAATTTTTTTCTTTTCTCTTTCTTTCTCTCTCTCTCTCTCTCTCTCTCTCTCTCTCTCTCTTTGAGGAGTACTAGGATTTGATCCCAAAGGCATTTTACCACCAAGCTACATCTCTAGCCCTTTTAATATTTTATTTTGAGACAGAGTATCACTAGGTTGCTTAGGGCTTCACTAGGTTTCTGCGTCCAACCTCAAACTTGCAATCCTCCTGTCTCAGCCTCCCAAGTCACTGGGATGACAGGCATATGCCACTGTTCCCAACCCTTGGAGACTATCTTGTCCCTGGCTCCTTATCTCTCAACAAATGAATAAATAAAAATGTATTAATATACTTTTATCTTACTAATATACTGCCACACTAGTCCACTCAGGATACACAAATAACCCAGTGATTAACATAGTAAAAGTTAATATGAAGAATTATGAAATTCTAATGAAAGACTAATTTACCATGTGTGGAGAACTCTGGAGAGCATGTTAGGGTAACACAGTGTGCCCCAGGAAGGACAAATTTGCACATGGAGCCCTGTTCTCAAAAGAAGGACCCAGACCTCCCTGGAGAAGCTGTGGTTTTAGCTCCCCAAATGGCAGAGAAGCTCACTGCTTTTCCTGGACCATGCTTGGTCCACAGTTGCTCAACAGTCACTTTGACTACTTGGAAATGTCTACTAAACTTGCAAAGCTATCAATAGTTGTCTCCCTACCATTGCCTTGACTGACCAATCTGCAATTATACATTTCTTCATATGATTGAGTCCTTTTGCTATTTACTTTTCATTCCTTTTTAGCAGACTAATTTGATTCCAGATTTCTTAAGTCCGGAATCCCAAATAAACATATACTCGGCCCTAGGTTTGCTTCTCATTCTATGCCTCAAATGTAGGTGGTCTTACCTACTCTCAGGTTTGAGAAAGCATTTAACAAAATATAGCACCGTTTCATGTTCAAAACACTAATAAAACTAGGTATAGCAGGAACATAGTTTAGCTATCTATGCTAAACCCAAGGCCAACATCATTCTAAATGGAGAAAAATTCAAAGCATTCCCTCTAAAAACTGGAACAAGACAAGGATGCCCTCTTCTACTACTTCTATTCAACATAGTTCTTGAAACTCTAGCCAGAGCAATTAGACAGGAGAAAGAAATTAAAGGGATACAAATAGGAAAAGAGGAACTCAAACTATCATTATTAGTTGATGACATGATTCTATACTTAGAGGATCCACTAGAAAACCTCTAGAATTAATAAATGAATTCAGAAAAGTAAAGCTCTGAGTTTGAGTGGGCATGTAGCTACTCAGCTATAGGCAAGCTGGGTCAACATTTGCTACCAGTGTGGCCCTGTGATCAAGTTGGAGCCAACTGCACAGTAATGGAAGAGATATGAGCACCTGTGGTTATTTCCTTGAGGACAAAGATGTTTACTACAGATTTATTTTTCCCCGCTCCACTTTCCTCTGACCCCCACAGTTGGAATTTTGGCTTCAATCATGAAGAGCAGGGCAACACTGTTTGACAGGATAATAAGATGGGAGGAATCTAAATCCAAGAATGATATGGAACAAGCTTACTCTTCTAGGTTATTTTATGAAAGAGCTTAAATTTATTTGAGACTTACTATTTTTAGGACTTTGATTTTTTTTTTAGTTGTTTAGCCTGTACTCTAATTAAATACCTAACAACACCTAAATTCATCTCTCCAAACCATACCTCTCTCCATTTCAAGACCTGCATATACATTTACTTACTCAAAATCCCTGCTTAGATTATATCTACTATGAGATTTATCCCCACATACTTCAAACTAAATATATTTAGAACAGGATACATCTCTCCCCCACCAAATCTAATCGCTAGCATTCTCTGTTTCAGCAAATGATAATACTACCCATCTGGATACACAAACTTAAAATACAATCATTTGGATATATATATATATTTCCTTTAAAGCAGAGTTTATATATAAACTCTGAGCTACATCTCCAGTTTATATATAAACTCTGCTTTAAAGGAAATAAGAAAATAGTATATTCTATGCCATATGTGAATGACCATGTCCTGGGAACAGGGATCCAAGTTACTCTGAAATGATATGTTTTCCCGTGGAAGAGGTCACATGAACTTTTATAGCCACACAATAAAGAAAGTCGTAAGTTAATACATTTACCAAAAACATTGGCAGGGCATCAAGTAGGTGGCTACAGTGAAATGGGGAAATCCCTCCTATAGTTTCAGATGTTATTTTTGTAGCACTCTTGAGTTTTAGGGTTGGAGATAACTTGAGGGCTGCCAAGTTATACTTTCCAAAAGTTTTACCTAGCAGCTGTTAGGTTAGGTACAGAGATTTTTAGTACATGACTGTTAAAGGGTCTAAGATAGCTCATGATAACTTTGGCTTGTGACCTGCAACATTCCCTCTCTCCACGGTCATGACATTCTACTCAGCCAAGGTCAAAGAGTCTATAGGATATATAAGATTCTTCAGAGAGTTTCAGCTCCACACTTCCATCCTCAGTATGAAATCAATTTCTGAGACCACTTCTTTCCCCCACTGTCACTTCATCTTTTACCTTCAAGACTGCTTCTCAAAACTCATCTTCCCCCATTCACATGCTCATTCTTGGGGTTCTAGCCTTTGAATAGACCAGATGTTTTCTAACCTTAGGCCTTCTTCTGCCTATCATGCTACTCTTACCATGTCCCTCAGGTTAACACCTACTCACCTTCTTCAGAGAGATCCTCCTTGCCTACCTCCCATCTAACTAAAGGTCTTGTCTGATACTGGAAGGTCATTTAATATATCTGTGATTTCCTTGATCCTCAAACCAATATTACTGGGGTTGAAACATCACTGGGGATAAACAGCTCTTGGCCACAATGAATCTATCTTATGTATTTTTGGATTTGATTTGCTGAAGTTTCATTTAGAAAATCTGCTTTTATATTCCTGAGAGATACTGACCTGTAGTTTTCTTTATTTTAAGGACTTTTCCTGGTTTTGGTATTGGCTGAACTCCAGAATGAGTTAAAAGGATTCCCTTCGGGTCTATTTTCTAGAAGAAGTCATATAAAACTGGTATAATTTCTCCCTTAAACATTTAGTAGAATTCACAAGAGAAGACATCTATCCCTGGAGTTTCCCTGGAGGGAATGATTTTTTACTACAATTTAACTTCTTCAATATTTGTAGGTTTATTAGGTTATCTATTCTTGAGTGAGCTTTTGTAGTTTGTGTCTTTAAAGGAATTTGACCATTCTAACTTGTCAAAGATTATTAACATAAAGTTCTTTATAACCTCTGATGCCCCTGTATAATTTGTAGTGATTATATTTCTCTTTCATCCCTGATATTCTTCATTTGTGTTTTCTTTCTTTTTTTCCCCCTGATCACTCGAGTTGGAGGATTAACAATTTATTGGTCTTCTCATATAACCATTGTATTTGTTGTTGCACTGAACATTTCTACAGACTTGGAGATCTAAAACCAACAAAAGTCTTGCAGTTCCTTTGGGCCAGAAGTCTGGTTGTGGTGTAGCTGTGACATTGCTCAGAGTCTCCCCAGGCTGAAATCAAAGTATTGCCTAGGACTTTGAGCTCACTTGAGGCTTCGGATTCTCTTCCAAATTCACTGATTATCAGAATTCAACCAGGTCCCCATTTTCTTGCTAGTGCTGTCTGAGGTCATCCTGAGACCCTAACTGTGTGGCCTCCTACTTTCAGTCATGGTATCTAATCTCAAGGCCAGCAAGAGAGCATCTGCTGCTACTGCTTACCCTTTTAAGAGGTCATCTGGTTTTTATAGGTCCACCCTGAAAATCTCCCTTTTGATCAACTCAGACTCACCTAACTTCTTTGGGGACCTCAATTACACTTTCAAAATATTTTATTGTTATTATGTAAAATAGCCACAAAAGACATATCTTATGCTATTTATGAGTCCTGTGCATATTTGAGGAAAGGTAGTTAATGTTGAGGACAAAATCTTGAAGGGACCAGTTAAAAATTCTGCCTCACATACCCAGCTTTTGTTTCTATTGATTTTCCCCCATCGCTTTTCTATTTCATGCTTGCTTTCAATTTTGCTCTTTTTTGTTCCCTTTCTTTGAGTATGTGATGTTTAGTCTGATCTTTATAAATTGGAAGTTTAGTTCATCGATTTAAGAACTTTCTTCTTTTCCATTTAGTGCTCCACATTTGCCCCGAGGTACTTCCTTAGAGGAATAACACAATTATTATTGTGCTGGACTTTGTTTTCTTGTAGTTCAAAATATGTGTTCCTATTTTTCTTTCAATTCCTTTGACTCATACATTATTTAGAGGTATGTTGCTTCAAAACACATGGGGATCTTCCAGAAATCTTCTGTTATTGATTTCCAATTTAATTCTATTTTGGTGGTGGGACTTTGTATGGTTTGAATTCTTCCAGATTTGTAGAATTTGTTCTGTAGCCAAGGATATGATCTGTATTTATAAATATTCTGTGTATAGTTGGAAAAAAAATGAGCATCTGTTGTTGTAGCATGCACTGTTCTATAAATCAGGTCAAGGTGGTTGATAGTGTTGTTTAAATATTCTATGTCCTTTGGTTTTCTGTCTACTTGTTATAGCAGGGATTAATGAAGCAGTATTTAAATCTCTTACTAAAATTTTGGATCTGTCTATTTATCCCTGAAGTTCTATCGGGTTTTGTTTAATATATTTTAAACCTCTGTTATTTTTACTTAAGATCTGTTTGAAACATTTTTATTTGAAATATGTTTTCTAATTTCATTGTCTAGACAGCAATTCTTTTCTGATCTTTTTATTTTGTAATGCAAAGAACGCATTGTATGAAAAGGAAAGTTTTTCATGCAAATAGAGATGGTCTATTTTATAATTTGTGTACATAGAATGAATATATAATGATCTGTTGAGGCAGAAAAGATAATGACCTGATATGGGAAAGAAGGTCACAAATTTCAAGACTGAGGCATATTTCAAGGAGAAAGTGTTAATATATTGCATATTGCAGGAAGAGCAAAGAAGATTTGGAGGTAAATGTCCTTTCAATTTTTGAATTAGGCAGGTCACTGATGACCCATGTGAAAAGCCAATCTGGTGAAACTGTTGCCAGGCGGGTAGAATCCAGTGCATATCCTGCTGAGGAGTGAGTGGAAGGGAGGAAACATAAACCAGTACATAGTGTCTTTTTTTTTTTTTTTTTTGGTTTGTTTTTTAGGAATCATGTATCTTTTGCAAAGTACTTGGTAGCATGACTAGAAGATTGCAGATAAATGGTGGCTCTTATTACTACACAAAGTTCCACCACCATTAGAAGATGAATGAATGAAAAATCCAGAAATTAGATATATACAGAGGACTGTCTGATGGGTCTTCCAGTCCTGATAGGAGCTGAAACTGAACAACGGAAAAAAGGCCCTGAGGGTTGTCCTATGGCATAATATATGGTCTATTTTTGAGAAGGATCCATGTGCTACTGAGAAAAAAGTATATCCACTTGATAATGGTTGGTATATTCTATATATGTCAGTTAAGTCTAGGTTATTGATTATGATATTGAGTTCTATAGTTTCTTTATTCAACTTTTGTTTGGAGGATCTGTCCAATGGTGAGAGAGGTGTGTTGAAGTCACCCATAATTATTGTGTTGTGGTCTATTTGATTCTTGAACTTGAGGAGAGTTTGTTTTATGAACGTCGCAGCACCCTTATTTGGTGCATAAATATTGATAATTATTATGTCTTGTTGGTGAATGGTTCCTTTTAACAGTATATCATGTCCTTCCTTATCCCTTTTGATTAACTTAGTCTTGAAGTTGATTTTATTCGATATGAGGATGGCCACCCCTGCTTGCTTACGAGGACCGTGTGTGTGGTATATTTTTTCCCAACCTTTCACCTTCAGTCTGTGTATGTTTTTTCCAATCAAATGTGTCTCCTGAAGGCAGCATATTGTTGGATTTGTTTTTTAATCCATGTTACCAGCCTATGTCGCTTGGAGATATTACCATGCATTTTATCTGATCATAATGGAATGAAACTGGAAATCAATGATAAAAGAAGGAAGGAAAAATCCTACATCACATGGAAAATGAACAATATGTTACTGAATGATCAATGGGTTACAGAAGACATAAAGGAGGAAATCAAAAAAATTCTTAGAGATAAATGAAAATACAGTCACAACATATTGGAGTCTATGGGACACAATGAAAGCAGTTTTAAGAGGGAAATTCATCGCCTGGAGGTCCTTCCTCAAAAAAAGAAAAAACCAACAAATAAATGAGCTCACACTTCATCTCAAAGCTCTAGAAAAGGAAGAGCAAAGCAACAGCAAATGTAGCAGAAGGCAAGAAATAATTAAAATCAGAGCAGAAATCAACAAAATTGAAACAAAAAAAACTATTGAAAAAATTGACAAAACTAAAAGTTGGTTCTTCAAAAAAATAAATAAGATCAACACTTAGCCATGCTAATGAAGAGAAGAAGAGAGAGAACTCAAATTACTAACATACGGGATGAAAAAGGCAATATCACAACAGATGCTACAAAAATACAGAAGACAATTAGAAATTATTTTGAAACCCTATATTCCAATAAAATAGAAAATAGTGAAGACATCGATAAATTTCTTAAGTCATATGATTTGCCCAGACTGAGTCAGGAGGATACACACAATTTGAACAGACCAATATCAATGGATGAAATAGAAGAAGCCATCAAAAGACTACCAACCAAGAAAAACCCAGGACCAGATGGGTATACAGTGGAGTTTTACAAAACCTTTAAAGAAGAATTAATACCAATACTTTTCAAGTTATTTCAGGGAATAGAAAAAGAGGGAGCTCTTTTGAATACATTCTATGAGGCCAATATCACCCTGATTCCGAAACCAGACAAAGACACTTCAAAGAAAGAAAACTACAGACCAATATCTCTAATGAACCTAGATGCAAAAATCCTCAATAAAATTCTGGCGAATTGGATACAAAAACACATCAAAAAAAAATTGTGCACCATGATCAAGTAGGATTCATCCCTGGGATGCAAGGATGGCTCAATATACGGAAATCAATAAATGTTATTCACCACATCAATAGACTTAAAGATAAGAACCATATGATCATCTCGATAGATGCAGAAAAAGCATTCGACAATGTACAGCATTCCTTTATGTTCAAAACATTAGAAAAACTAGGGATAACAGGAACTTACCTCGACATTGTAAAAGCTATCTATGCTAAGCCTCAGGCTAGCATCATTCTGAATGGAGAAAAATTGAAGGCATTCCCTCTAAAATCTGGAACAAGACAGGGATGCCCTCTATCACCACTTCTATTCAATATAGTTCTCGAAACACTGGCCAGAGCAATTAGACAGATGAAAGAAATTAAAGGCATAAAAATAGGAAAAGAAGAACTTAAATTATCACTATTTGCGGACAACATGATTTTATACCCAGAAGACCCAAAAGGGTCTACAAAGAAACTACTAGAACTAATAAATGAATTCAGCAAAGTGGTAGGATATAAAATAAACATGCATAAATCAAAGGCATTTCTGTATATCAGCAACAAAACTTCTGAAATGGAAATGAGGAAAAACACCCCATTCACAATATCCTCAAAAAAAAAAATACTTGGGAATCAACCTAACAAAAGAGGTGAAAGATTTATACAATGAAAACTACAGAACCCTAAAGAGAGAAATAGAAGAAGATCTTAGAAGATGAAAAAATATACCCTGTTCATGGATAGGTAGAACTAACATCATCAAAATGGCGATATTACCAAAAGTTCTCTATAGGTTTAATGCAATGCCAATCAAAATCCCAATGGCATTTCTGGTAGAAATAGATAAAGCAATCATGAAATTCATATGGAAAAATAAAAGACCCAGAATAGCAAAAGCAACTCTAAGCAGGAAGTGTGAATCAGGCGGCATAGCCATACCAGATTTCAAACTATACTACAGAGTAATAGTAACAAAAACAGCATGGTACTGGTACCAAAACAGGTGGGTAGACCAATGGTACAGAATACAGGACACAGAGACTAATCCACAAAGTTAGAACTATCTTATATTCAATAAAGGGGCTAAAAGCATGCAATGGAGGAAGGATAGCATCTTCAACAAATGGTGCTGGGAGAACTGGAAATTCATATGCAACAAAATGAAACTGAATCCCCTTCTCTCACCATGCACAAAAGTTAACTCAAAATGGATCAAGGAGCTTGATATCAAATCAGAGACTCTGCGTCTGACAGAAGAAAAAGTTGGCTCCAATCTACATATTGTGGGGTCGGGCTCCAAATTCCTTAATAGGACACCCATAGCACAAGAGTTAATAACAAGAATCAACAAATGGGACTTAGGTAAACTAAAAAGTTTTTTCTCAGCAAGAGAAACAATAAGAGAGGTAAATAGGGAGCCTATATCCTGGGAACAAATTTTTACTCCCCACACTTCAGATAGAGCCCTAATATCCAGAGTATACAAAGAACTCAAAAAATCAAACAATAAGATAACAAATAACCCAATTGACAAATGGGCCAAGGACCTGAATAGACACTTCTCAGAGGAGGACATACAATCAATCAACAAGTACATGAAAAAATGCTCACCATCTCTAGCAATCAGAGAAATGCAAATCAAAACCACCCTAAAATACCATCTCACTCCAGTAAGATTGGCAGCCATTATGAAGTCAAACAACAACAATGCTGGCGAGGATGTGGGGAAAAGGGTACACTTGTACATTGCTGGTGGGACTGCAAATTGGTTCGGCCAATTTGGAAAGCAGTATGGAGATTCCTGGGAAAGCTGGGAATGGAACCACCATTTGACCCAGCTATTGCCCTTCTCGGACTATTCCCTGAAGACCTTAAAAGAGCTTACTATAGGGATACTGCTACATCTATGTTCATAGCAGCACAATTCACAATAGCTAGACTTGGAACCAACCTAGATGCCCTTCAATAGATGAAAGGATAAAAAAATGTGGCATTTATACACAATGGAGTATTACTCTGCTCTAAAAAATGACAAAATCATGGAATTTCAGGGAAATGGATGGCACTAGAGCAGATTATGCTAAGTAAAGCTAGCCAATCCCTAAAAAACAAATGTCAAATGTTATCTTTGATATAAGGGAGCAAATAAGAACAGAATAGGGAGGAAGAGCATGAGAAGAAGATCACCATTAAACAGGGTCAAGAGGGGGGAGGGAAAGAGAGAGAGAAGGGAAATTGCATGGTAAAGGAAGGAGACCCTCATTGTTATATAAAATTACATATAAGAGGAAGTGAGGGGAAAGGGGAAAAAAACAAGAGAGAGAAATGAATTACAGTAGATGGGGTAGAGAGAGAAGATGGGAGGGAACGGAGGGGAGGGGAGGGGGGTTAGTAGAGGATAGGAAGGGCAGCAGAATACAACATACACTAGTATGGCAATAGGTAAAAAAGTGGATGTGGAACCGATGTGAATCTGCAATATGTATACTGGGTAAAAATGGGAGTTCATAATCTGCTTGAATCAAATGTATGAAATATGATATGTCAAGAGCTTTGTAATGTTTTGAACAACTAATAATAAAAAAAGAAAGAAAAAAGGCCCTGATCCTTTATTTAAGGGGGAATATATCAAAGGAAGGGAGAAGGTTTCAGTGGGAGGAGTCTTGTTTCTGTGCTTGCTTCTGGGTGTGTCAGGTGTCTTTCAGTGAATAGGTTGACATTTGGCAAGTTACACCCATCTCCAGGAAGTTATCTGGCTCTAGTGGGTCACTTCCATCTCCTGTGCTATGCGAGAACTCCAGCAGTGAGCTAGGCAGGGGGCCATGTGAATCAGGTCTTCTCCAACCAGAGGATTCCTACTGAGAGTTCCTGATACCAGGCTTCACTGCCTCATGGCTCCAACATTGCTCAGTCTACCCACGGTTCAGAGTTGGCTTCCAGAACTTCAGTAAGTGCTTAATTAAGTTATTAATATCTTATTATTATCTCAGTCATATTTTATAAATATCCATAAGATTGCTCTTTCTTAAAGTGCTCAGATCATTATTAGTTCCCAGACAAAAGCACAAGGAGCAATATGGTCCTTGCATAAGAAACCTGCAACAAAGGGCTGAAAACATCCTTCAGGAGGTCACAGTGATGCATCCCTTAAATGTCTGCTTCTCAGATATGACCTCTAAATGGGCAGAAAGCATAGCATGAAATTTCCTCTTAAATTAGTGAGAGGCTCAGCAGTGTTTCTGAATAGAAATGCACTATGGAATTTTGGAAATCGACTTGAGATGCGCCACCCTACAAGAACTCCTAGTTTGAAATGGGGTAGACCCAGTTTATGCACAAACTAAGTATGTACTGATTTGGTTTAAACAAATATATGCAAGTTGACTAAAATGATATTTAGTATTTGTTCTTATTATGTAACACTCATACTTTTGGACTTTTATGTGATTATAGTATTTTTAAGTTGCACTTAAACATTTACCATCTGACTTTATAACTATTTTGTCTCTCAGATTCTGCAAGTTCAACACATCTGCCACTAGTGTCTTCCTCTCAACCCTCCCCTTCCTCTTACATTTGGCCTCCTGGTGGGTAATACCACATTGGCTCTTCCCAATCCCTATTTCCTTGATGAAATAAGTCACCAGAGTAGTAATGATTCTGAATCTATCTACTTCTTTCGGTGAGGGCTCCTTGTTCTTTCCCCTGAACTAACAAAATAGCACGTGACTATCTCAGAGTTCTAACCCTACTCACTGACTACCCTTCCTCCATCCATTTTTTAAAAATGTGTTGGTATCCAACTTTTTAAGAACTCTGGTTTTTAGTTGATCTTAAGTGTGAAACATTCTGTAAAATACAATTGTATGCCAGAAGGCCATAGCCAGGGAATGGCTACTGTAGTAGGGAATGTCCATGGTTGTTAAAGGGTCTTGGGTTGAAAAGTGATCAAGTGTAAAGGAAAACATGACTTCATGATGATTTTTTAAGTAAGAATTGTTTTAGTAAGGGTCAGAAGAGAAATGATTAACACAAAAATGATTTGACATGAGTTACAATATTTTTCTGAGCTTTGGACCTTGGGTTTGCATTGTGTGCAGAAGCATTTTTGAGTTGGTTATGGAACAGTGATAGGTTGATGTCAGCCTTACAGGTGATTTCCCTGGCAGGCATCAGACTGATAACTGACATTCAAAGCATGAGCTATCACTAATAGGTTGGCTTTCAGAGGCAGGTTCACTGCAATGAGTTACTGATCAATTATGAGGTTTAAAACTGGTTCTGAGTTTGCTTGTGTCTATGACTTGTCATGGATTAGTTAGAAAGGTTTATACTAACCACTTTTTTGGTTATTGGTCAATAGTTCTTTTTTTCTTTCTCCTGAAGTATGGAGACCGTTTTATTCTTACCTATTGAAGCATATCCCCATATTCCATATTTAATTATTTGTTTTCACCACTGTACAAACTCTATCTAAATTTATAGCTATTTCTCTTCTTTCAGTTTATCTTGGCAGATAGCATAATATCTGGCAAGTGATAGTTGCTCATTAAATTTTTGTTGAGTGAATAGACTAAATTGGTTTATTTCTTAATTGTTGTTTTCTTAAACTTGGCACTATTTTGACATCAGGGGCCAAATAACGCTTTGTTATGTGGTGCTGCCCTTTGCATTGTAGAATGATGAGCACTATGCCTGACCTCTTCCCAAGAGATCTTAGAGGCATGTTCTCAGTAGTAAAAACCAATGTCTCCAGACATTGCTAATGTCCCTTGGGGAAGTTAAATCTCCCTAAGATGAAACCATTGGGCTCTTTAGTAAAATGCTTGGACTTTAAAAGTTTTGAAGTATGGAATTAGATACACGCTTATTGTATTAATTTTCATATCACCACCGATTTACTTTAATATCATGGTAATTAATGTGTTTTTAGAAAGTTCACAGGTTTAGTAAAATTAAAGTAAAAATATGTTTAGGACGGGCAAATGATCTTTTTTAAATACGGTAAGGAATATTTATCATCACGGTGGAAACAAGTCCCATTGTTAGACATTTATACATAAGGAAACATGCTTTCTGAGTACCTTTTAAGCTATGGTCTGTTGTGACTTAAAACATATCTCATTTATTTATGCTTCCCCATGCACAAATATTTATGTAGCTATTATTATTCCATTTTAACAATGAGGAAACTGAGGCTCAGCACTGTTAAGGGACTTGCCCAAGATCACGTGGCTACAGGGCTATTTTTTCTAACCCAGATTTATCTGTCCACTAAACTGGTTCTTTTTCCATGGCATATCTATAGAGGTTGCTCCAGGAAATGGCAGAGAGGTGGAGTAGGTGCTTGATATTTCTGAATAAACAATGTTTTGGATCAAAATCTGAGATTCCTAGCAGTTATTCATCGATGAGGCTCATGTCTCTCTCCTGGAAGGTTCTGCCACCTATTCCTGGGAAAGAAACAAATACCCTGTCAAATGGAATCATGTCCCAGCTGCAACCCATCTCACACAAACCCTGAGCAAAAGGGATGAGGTTCTCTTATCCTAGCTTGCCCACAAAATGGAAACGTTGTGTTGCTAGAGAATAAATGTTGAAAGACATTTGGATAGAAATAGAATTGAGCATATTCATGTTAAATAAAGTTTTGGGATATTAATTTGATTCTTCCTGGTTAAGAAATAGATAAAAAAAGTGGTACCACTTCCTCTGTCTTTTGTGATTGAAAATAATGCAAACCTAAGAGAAAATATCACCCACCATTTTGCTCACGATTTTGTTTTTTTTTTTCCTGAGAATTGTTTTTAAAGGTTCAAAAGAGAAATGACAAATATAAATATTTTCCAGCTATTTCTGGATTATGCAATGATGGAATACTTTGTGCTTGAAGATCTGTCATGAATCCCAGTAATTTCTTTGAACTTTGGAGTTCAGTCTTTTAGTTTAATTGACAGTCTTAGAGAATTTATGCACAATTTCCTGCTTGGTGGCTTTTGCTTCTATATGAGATTAATTATAAATTGAACTAAAGGCAAACTAAGTACAATATCTTATTCATAATGAACGTTCTAAGTTTTAATTTGTTAAAGAATCAGCCTTCATTTCTGTGCTTATCATCTCACAAAACTATTTCTTTTCTGTTTGAGAGCTTCACTATTAGGGAAAAAAAAAATCAAACAGGGTGAAGAGTAACAGGCTGTGTGAATACTGGTGTGAGACTCATGGGGATAAAAATAGCAATGCCTGAGATGTTTAGCATTTCATAATTCACAAAGTGCTTTCCACACACATCCACATTTCCTCTTCACATTTAGCTCTGTGAAGCAGATGGGCTTTTATACTAAAATGACCTATTTCTCAGCAAAGTTATCACCGATCTTATTTTTGAAAAGCTTATTAATTGAGATTCAGAATAAACATATAGGCAGGGGCAGCCCAAGACTCCAAGTTGGCACTTCCAACTTCACATTTTCAAGGCTATAGTATCAGGAAAAAAGGCCCAGGTTTCATATGTTATAGAAGCAGTCAATGCTGTGTGTCACATACTGTGTTGATACTATGGATAGATTCAATGTCTTTTAATTATCACAACTACCTGCAAGGCAGACAGTATTATTTTCACTTTATTATTGTAAAAACTAAGACCCAATGACATATTTAGTGAACCAAGACCATGAAACTAATGAACTAAAGAGCACACATTTATTCCATGTCTATGTGATCCTAAAGCTTGTTCTTTTCATTGCTTTTTGAGCTATCTTCTTGATTATTAGCTATTTTATTGCCACTCTTACCTTTGGCTGAATTTTTTGTTATTGTTTTTCCCCTTTGGCATGTAACTGTTTATTATGAGTCTTTGCATCTTGTTCTTTTAATAACATTTATTTTCTCTATAATTATTACTGTTTGCTTTCTGCCCCCAAAGGCAGGCAGGCAGGAAGCATGGTGGTAGAAGTGACAGCAATAGTGGGGATGGAGATGTCTGCTCCAAACTTCCCACAGCTCCTATTAGATACCTATACACCCCCTTTAATATTGATGCAAACATTATATTTTAAAAATCCCTTATGTAAGCTTTCTGGAATGCCTTAGTGTTAATCTCACAAATTGAATGAGATGGGCTTCCTTCCATTTTGTGAATGAGAATGTGGGTCTCAGAGGGATTGGATAAATTGCCCAAGAACACAGGCCAGTGTGACCCTGCTTGGATTGCATCGTTGAGCTTTCTTTGTACCAAAACTCTACTAAATTTTTTCTGATGTGTCAACTCTTTCTGTGCTTTTAGTTCTCCTTACAATGGATAGCCTGGAATAGGTAGAGAATTTCTTTTTTTCTTTTAAAAATAATTTTATTGGTGATTTATAATTATATATAATAGTAGGCTGCATTGTGACATATTTGTGCCTGTACATAGATTAATTCAGTTTAAATAATTCCCTTATACCTCCTCTTTCCCTCCCCTTTTCTCCCCCTAATCCCCTCCTCTACTCTACTGGATTTTCCTTCTATTTATGTGAGATCCCCCTTTCCCCATTTTTCTTTCTAGCTTCTGCATAATGAGTGAAAACAAGATTCTTGACTTTCTGAGTCTGCTTATTTCACTTAGCATGAGGTTCTGCAGTCTCATCCACTTTTCTGAAGACATTCTTTCTGCTGCCATCTTGCTCTGGCCATTATAGAGTCTATTTGTTCTTGAGATTGGCACGTTGCTTTCTGACTAGCTGACAATCTTTGATTCTAGATGTCTCCTTGCTTTAGTGGTATTATTTCTTAAGAAATTGAAATTTAACTAAATTTTAATAGACTTATCTTTATAGAACTATCAGATGTCTAAAAGATTCCTACCTCTTTATAACTCCTCTCTTATATGACCAACCATTTATATAGTTAGTAGACTATTTCTTATTCAGAGAGAGCTTGTTTGAATCTTACTTCTGGTTAAATGATTTTCCATAAGAACCCCTTTGCAAAGTAGGGATGCTTGTACGCATTTTTTTAATAATTGTAGGAAGACCTACGATTGCCTGAGGCACAGGAAGACCCCTACTTTACATTTATGGCCATCAATAAAGAATAGGAGGAAAGGTTCCCATCCCCTTTGTTTGGTGTATGTATCACTCTGGTAAACTATGTTAGGTTACAGTAACAAACTCCAAATCTTCAAGTCTTAAAGTAATCAAGATTTACTTCTTATATCTGTTGCTAACCATCATAGATAACCGGAGTGTTACTCCACAGGCTCCCTCCTAGGAGCCTTGCTGTGGAGGCCCTGTCACTCAGAATGTTGCCTGCCCCTGTGGCAGGGAAAAGGACAGACAATCATGCAGCAGCTCTTACAAATTTCTGCCCAGAGAGACACACTGGCATTTCATTGACAGTACTAAATTACATAGCTTTTGCAATCCCACCAAAAGTGTATAAGCATTTATCTTCACAAGGGGTCATTTTTAAAGCTAAGAGTTATGGTTTGGATACGAGGTGTCCTCCCCAAACTCCAGTATTAATCCAGGAGTTGAAATGATTAGAATATGAGAGCTATAGCCTAATCTATCTGTGAATTAATCCATTTGATGGATTAACAATTTGAGTGGATTACTGGGTGGTAGCTGTACGTGGTGGGTCATAGTTGAAAGAAGTGGGTCACTGGAGGGTTCCCTAGGGGATTATATATTTTGTCTCTGGTTCTTCCCACTCTCTCTCTGCTTCCTGGTTACCATGAGGTAAGCTCCTCTCCTTTGCCATATCCTTCTGCCATGATACTCTGCCTCATCTTGGGCCCAGAATAATGGAACCAGTCAACAATGGTCTGAACCTCTGAAATCATGAGCTCAAAATAAACTTTTGCTCTTCTAAGTTGTTCTTGTCAGGCATTTTGGTCACAGTAATGAAAATCTAACTAACACAGTCTATCAATTAAAAGTATTTTGATAGAACTTCTACTTTTGCTTCCATAACTTAAAGAAAAATCAAGGGTCTAAATTAAACACTATATGACCATTTTTTTTTTTTACTCCAAATTATCACCTGCTCAGAGATGCTCCTGAGCCACTCATCTAACAAGATCCTCAACTTTTCACAGGGAACCTTTCATCTCTTTCTTTTCTCTACATACCATCAGTCTTATGTATAGCATATTAACCTTTGAAGATAAACTTTTTAAATTAACTTTCTGTTTTGCTCCTTATTCAAATTTTCTATACACAAAAATAACCTCCTTTAACTAACCAATGTATTAGTTATTATAGCATAGGCTATGTGTTGTAATAACAGAAAAATTCTGAGATTTCAGTAACTTAATATAGACATTTCTAGTTCATGCAAAGTCAAATATACAAGTTGGTCAACTTTCTCCCACACGTGACTCAGATGTCCACGTTTCTTCCATCAAGGGAATCCTAGCCTAGGTATCTTACACTTCCAAACTCATTCTTAAGTGAGTAAACATTGGGGAGACAGGAAAAAAAACCCCAAAGAATTCAAGAGAAATTTTAGGGGCTTGATGTAGAAGTGGTATGAATGACTCCTAACCACATTCAATTAGCCAGATTTGATTTTGTGCTTCCAAACCATTTCTAAGGCACGCTGGGAAATGGTCTCTTTTATGTCCAGGAAGGGAAAGGATATCTATGGGTAAGGAGCTAGCCAGTCTAGCTCCTGACAACCAAGTAAAAGTATTCCTTTCTTTCTTCTCAAAGTAATTACTGACAATTAATATCAACTTTAGTCCCTCTGCAGCTTTTTTTTTAAATTTTAGAATTACATAACATTACATATTTTTTTCTTAAAGTCTTATTAAATTTTTAATCAGTAAGGTTTTGTGTTTTGGATGAATAAGTTTAAAGAGGGTTTACAGCAAGTTGAGAGGTCTCACTGTGTTAATTACTTTTCTGTCCATCGAAAGAAACTCAACACTAACTTGCTTTAACAAAAAAGGAGGAATACAGTGTCACAAAGCTTCAAGCAAGGCTGGATCCAGGGGTAAAGGCAATCTTATCAGGCCTCCTCCCTTCATTTCTTAGGCTCTCTCCATGTTTTGGTCATAACAGTTCTTAGTAATCTAAGATTCATATATTACCAACTTGGCAACCCAAGTGAAAAGAGAGTGTATTTTTCAGTACACCTAGTAGAAAATTCCCAAGGAGAATCTTGTTCAAGTTGGATCTTATGTATTTTAAATCAATCAGTGCAGAAAGCAAGATGAAATTCTGTGATTGGCACAACCTGAGTCATATGTCTATCTCTATGGGCAAGAAAAAGGGTAATAAAAGCCCTATGTGAATCACATGAAATGAATTCCTTATAAGAAAAAAAAAAATTCTTTACCAGAAAAGAAGCAGAGGTTGCTAAGCCTGTAAAAATGACCAATGTTCTCTTATATATGAAAACCAATCTGTTGATCTCAGACTTCCAATAGATGGCTGGATTTTATTCAAGCCTTTCTTTCTATGAGTGATGAGAACTGTACTTTTTTTTTTGTTTCAAATTTTTCACAGTGTTTGTTTATTGTTGTCATTGTTGAATCTGTTGCTTAATTAAAGAGATTCCTATGTCAGTCTCAGGAATAGCCAGTAAGTGTTTCTTGAAAGATTTTCCCAGCAACCATGTGTGTGCAATTATTGAATGTTTTATTTGCAGCTTTAGAAACTTTAGGTGATAATTTCACAACTGGTCATTAGTAAGCCACTTTGAATTCACATCCAGAATGTGACTCACTTTAGTTATAGCTGGAAACAGTGGGCTTTGCCAGAGAATTATTAATATGGTCTGTCTTCTTCCATTGATAATGAATACATTTCAAGACTGAAAATTAAAGAGAGAAAAATGAGCATGGATTCTTATGAACAGAATGATTCTTCACCCTTTTGGAAGAATGAAAAAATTTCAAGAAGTTGATTAAACCAATAGGTCTTTTACTTGATAAATGAGTCCTCTGATGTCATTGCCACAGTTAGGATGCTACACCTCCTGATAGCTTGTCATTTGTTTAACTGGATAGATCAATCTTTTTTAGGGCCCACTGTGGTTGTCACTGTGGATGACAAGGAAACCCGAGTTTTGAGATGAAACTTGATTCACTGCTTCTGCTGGCAGGTGGGGTCTGGGCAAGCTGCAGGCCTCTGTAGAGGAGAAGTGTTGTAGCTCATAATGGAGGGCCATGCTCCCCGGCATTGCAACAGATGCTAGCAGACCACCAACAATTTCTTCTTCTTTCTGGGTTCTCCTTCTGTGAATTTGATGAATGAAATCCACAGACCAGGTTGAGTGAGTGTAAAAGTAGGATTTATTGGAAAACAGGAACAGAACTCCTGCAGTGCAAGAAGGGACCCTATAGCAGATTTTCTCAGTCGGAGTGCGTTACTCTAGGGGTTCACTGTTATTGGTCCACATTTATGCTTGGAAAAACACTAACTCTTGGTCAATTTTTCAGCCCCAAATTTCACTCAAGTCTACCCCACTTCCGTTTCCTCATGGCAGGTCAGGAGGTGGGAGGTTGAGGTCATCAGTTGAAGCTCCAGGGCTGCATGGAGCCGGCTTCTGCAGCAAGCATCTCTACAGAGCCCAGACCTAGCCAAAAGATGACAGGTGGCCCGCCTGGGTGCTGGCCTGCCAGGCCTGCATGGAGGGCTCCATGTGGCTGGTGGCAGTGTTTGTGGTCCATGCTTGAACCCTTCGGGGCTACTACTCCACTGCTCTACTGGTCAGTTGCTGTTTCTCTGCAGAGATTAGTAGGGCTGGCTCTGCAGCTTGGCCACGACCAGCCATGTCAAGTGCCATGTCACGTCAGTGAGCTATCTTATTTTCAAAAGATTTCTCTAATATAGTTAAGAGAAACAAGGCTTATAAATGTAATGCAGTCCGAAAACAACATAAGATAAGCAACTTCTCAAATGTGTAGAATGGGTAGTAAGCCCTTCACACATAAAAAGTGGAGACCATGGCTACCATGGCAATGATAAAAATAATTTCATATTGATTATAAGTAAAGAGGGTGAGCAACAGAGAAAATGAACCTTGAAAAAGGGTGAGGTTGAAGAAGACAAAGTTGGCTTTTGAATTTGAGACTCAAGAAATGTTTATAAAAATGTCTATCAAATGTCTGGGGCAGACATTTTTACATCTATGTAGAAATAAAGTTGTTAACTTTTTTTTAGCTACATCTCTTCTAAGATATTTTCTTTTTGGCATAAAAATGTAGCTAATTTAGCTCAATGGGTAATAAAAGAAAGAGAAAATTCCTCCAAGTTTCATGTTAAAATGATTAGCCTGATATGTTAATGATAGTTATTCCCCTCTTGACATTTCTAAATTGTTGGCAGCTATATTGTTTCCAGCAATCTTAGCATGTTCTACTTAGGCTTAACTGATTTGGAGAACTCTAGGGTATTACCCAATCCAATGCTTCTCTTTCCCAGTTTTCTTTACTTCTTTTATTCATTCATTAACTCAGCAGATCATTGAATGAGCATCTATTCTGTCTTGGTCATTGGTACATCAACTCTAAGTTAAAAAATTTAAAGAGGTCTTTATGAATTAAACATACTTGTTAAATGTAGTATTACCAAACATTTTAAAATACAATTTTGTCTTTTCTTAGTAGGATTGTCCTCTGGTCATAAACCAGGGTCATCTTCACAGCCTCCAGACCTTTTGGAACATTTGTTTTGTCATGTGGGAAATTAGGACACAGATGAGTCATAAGATTGTCAATCAATATGTAATGCGTATTTTGTAAATTGAATTTTGAAGAATCACATAATAGTTTAAATCAAGTACCGTAGGAGAATTCTATTTTAAGTCCTATAGTAAGATGAATCTTCGGTACGATTAAAAGTAGTTCTTTAATTTTACCAACTTTTAAAAAATAGTTTTCTATGCATGAGTAAAGCCTGGTGACGATTAATCTAACTGGTGAACTAGGAAAACTGTCACGAATGCAACTCAGACGCAGGGAAAACAGTCAATGGATGAATTTAAAACTAGATAATAGTCAAGATGACTTTGTTAACATTTTATCCATAAAATGCTGCTGATTTTTATCCTGCGTAAAACACAGCATTAAGGAACTGAGGGATCTAGCAATTTCAGAAGTTTATATTCCAGGCCAGGAGACAAGACACTAAGGAAGGACGGGGAAGCAGGCAGTGGAAATTCTTGAGGAGGGAAAGGGCAAGGGTTATTTTGTGGGAATAAAGAGAAGAGTGTGATTGCAGTGCTACGCCAGGGTGAAGCCTCAGAGGCAGTCAGGGACAAAGGAGGCAGCCTTACAGGTTACGGTAAAGATATTAGGTCTATGAGAAAGGGGAAATATTGACAGAATTTGTACAAGAGAGAGACATAATAACATACGTATCTTTTAAGAAGATTATTGTGACTTTATGGGCAAATGAATGGAGGAGGAGGAGAATAAATGCAGATACCAGGTAAGACAGCAATGAAGAGCACCAGGTGGGATGGTGACTGGAGCATGATAGGGAAAAAGAAATGCAGAGCCATGGTCCTGAGGATGGTTAGGAGTGTAGAAATGAGGACGTTTACATTGCCATTGCCTAGGATGAGATCTAGTCCTAACCACCCTAGCCAGGGCCTGGCTGAAGTTATGAGGGGTAGAATCTGGGGACAGGGTGGTAGAGACTTCCTGGATCAAGTACTTCCTTTACAAACGAGGAGTTCAGGTGTAGGCAGGGTATGCAACCTTTCTAATCCTCACAAATGATAAGGGTTGTAGTCAGATCAAAAGCCTGAATGCAATGTATTGTTCTGGCAGTGGGCAGAATGGCTAGTGCTCCATGACCTCTTCCAGACTAGGAAAGGTTCCTCCTGTGTGCAACTGAGAGCAGAGTCCATGTGATAGACACAGAAGGTCAACCCAGCTTATTCCTCTTTCTGCCATTCAGTTTTGAGGCAGTTGGTGATTTTTCAGCTCTGTAGTTAATTGGGAAGAATTACTGCAGCAAATAATTGTATTGAGCCATATTTGGGGTCAGAAAATCACTATGGAAAGCCAAAGCATTGTTTCTTGGCATGACATTTCTCCTAACTGTACTAAGATGCTTTTTATTGTGTTATGAAGCCATGCATTGCTGTGAGTAGGCAGACTAGATAGGGAAAAAAGAAAAAGAAAAGATTTCTACTGATTCTTTAGAAATAAGACCGTAATAAATGTTGCCTTCTAGCTGAAACCCAGAACAGAACATAATGAACCAAAGACTCTGCTGGGAAATTATATAAAATGAAAAGAGAGATTTAACTGTGATAAAATTTCTTTCTGAAAGAAATAGATTAAATTACACAGGGTATAACTATAAAACAAATATGTAGATTTTTTTTCAATATGAGAACCACTAAGGAATAATTAATTTATCCATTTTTAAGCTCTTTATTTTTAGACAGTATTTAGATACAGCTATATAGGTAGATGGTTACATTAGTACAGTTTCATGCTTTCTTGTTGCCAGGTAATAATTCTAAATATCTGTCTCTTTTTTTTTCTCCCCAGAACTTCTAAATAAATTGAGTGCATTGGTTGAGACATCAAATAATAAGTAAATCAACTCTATTGACAAATTTGGGCAATTCTTTTTGAGGTGTGCTGTGTTATACTCCTATGAAAGTATCTATATGAATGTGTTCATGAGGTGTATATTCACTCACACTCGTATAGACATAAGAAGATATGCATAATTTTCTGAATGCAATTTTCTCATTTTCCCTCCATCTCTCTCATTTTCCCTGCCTCATTCCACCCTTGTGACTCCTGTTTCTCATTCTTCAACTCTAGAAACAAGGAGCTGCAGCAGATGACAAAATATTCACTAAGCATTTAATATGCTTTAAAGTGCTTTCACATGGTGTGAAAACAAAAATAAAAATTCTGTTAAAAAAAAGCTGATTAAAATATACAAACTGGTTTCTGCATAAGCCAACTTTTCGTACATTGTCATGCCTCCAGAACTGGGGTTTGCAAATACTTTCATGCAGTGTGGATGGAAGCCAATAGCTCTAAATGTGCTCCGGTGGTTGAAAGGTGAGAAGCTGAGGATGCATGCAACCTAATGCAGATGGAGGAGGAGCCTCAGACCAGAAGCACCTGAGTGCCCGTGAGAGTCATGGTGTTGGAATAGGAATTCCTTCATCATAAGGAGAGGACACATCCTGGATTCCACAGCTGTAACTTAAGCAGGAGCTCCATCAAGGCCAGGAGTCATGAATTAAACCTCACTCTGGGGCAAGTGGGAATCAGCCAATAATGATAAAGTCTCTTTCTTGAAGCCTAGCCTATGTGATATATAGTCTACCCTTTGAAATTGGGCATGAATATGGGAACCATTAGGGGATAGGTGGATTCTGAACTCACATAATGTTTACCTTAAAGACTAAGTTAATCCAATGAAATGAAAATTTCACCAGTTCACTTATATTGACATTGAAGGAACTGGTAGACACTTAAAGCTGCTTAATGCCCGACATGTAGCTTCTAGCATAGAGCCTCCTACACCATGAGCCTAAAGTCAATATTTGCTGGCACTTTGATAATGTAGCTCAAAATGAATTTCTAGATCTAGAAGGAAACCAATTACTTTAGTTCACATGGATTCTATTCCAGCCACAGAGACAAATATTTTGAGAAGCTTTTAGTGTTGCTTTCATACATCACGTTCTTTAAGGCAATTCCAGGTGATTCACTTTGATGTTTGGCAAGGAGTATTTTCTCCTATGGCAAACTGATGCGTGAATTATTTGGAGGTTAAAAACAAAACAATAGACATCCCTAGTATAATAATACTTAAAACACTTTATAGAATGAAAGGGGGAAATATCATAAATATGAAAATAATGATGCCAAAGAGATTAATATTTTCACTCCTTACTAAAAAAGATGCTCTTTTTATGACCATGTGTTTTCAATATTCAGAGAGTAAATACATTATTAATTTGCTTTTATGGTGATGCTTATTTTTAAGTGGCACTCAATTGAGAATCAGCATTACATGGGAAGACAAGGAATAATCTAGTGAAAATTAGCAGAGGCCACAACAAAGAATATTCATAAAATCCAGAATTATCACTAAGACAGAGGGTACTGTGGGCAGCAGGTGTAGAGGGAGAGATGAAGCATGTCTAAACACTTGCTTTCTTGGGGGGAAGATGCTGATATTAAGAAATCGATCTTCGAACAAGTAGAAGAAAGTATTATCTTTCTGAAGGAAGGTATTAAAGGAGAAAGCATGGTACATGGAAAATAAAATAAATTCTAGCATAGTGGCAATAGTAGTAAGTACAAGCAATGTATTAAAAGCATAGTTTTTTTAAATTTTCAACAGACCTTATTTTATTCATTTATTTATATGTGGTGCTGAGAATCAAACCCAGTGCCTCACATATGCAAGGCAAGTGCTCTACCACTGAGCCACAACTCCAGCCCCCAAAGCATAGTTTTTGATCAGCAAAAAGAGGACCAGCAATATAATGTAGAGATCATGGAATACTGACATAAACTAATGGAAAAGGAAAAGGATATGAGTAGTAATTTTGTGTCAAAGCAAAATTCAAGAGTTAAAGAAACGACAAAAATAATCACTAATGATTAAAAAGGATAAGAATATATAAATTCATACATATAGCCTTAAAATACATAATGATTAAAAAGGATAAGAATATATAAATTCATACACATAGCCTTAAAATACATATATCATAACTACTAGAAGAAAAAGATAAATAATTATAGTTAAGATTTTAAAAAATCCTCTTATAAATTGATAATCAAGCAAAATAGTAAGCAAACAGAAAATATTTAGATAATACATTGAGCTTGAACTGATAATTTTTGTAGCCATTTACATATTTTTGTTTACTTTTGTACACAATCATAATAAATGAACCGTATGAAAAGCCATAACAGACTTATAAATAGTATCCAAGGAATTAATATTATAGAGATTATATTTTTTAAGTTATAACTCAATAAAATTAGAATTTAATACCAAAGTTCTAGTTAACAAAATCCACGCCTGAAAATTAAACAAAACAGAAAATAAGTTATTACCATGGAAATTTAAGAGGAAATAATTAGAGAAATAATGAAATATTTATAATTAATAATAAAAATAGTATGTCAAACTGTATGGTACGGAACTAAAGCAGTGTTTTGAAGAGAAATTATAAAACTTTTAATAAATTATTCTTTGAAAAGATTAATGAAGAGAATACATCTCTTATTTATTCAAATAAGTATAGTAGACAAATCTGCAAAAAATAAAACACAAATAAAAATACAAAGTGAAAAGAAGAAATAGGCAAAAAAATCTAAAATTTAATTCAAAATTACAGACATTTATTTGCAAATAAAAATTTCAGCTCAGATTAAATAGATGAATTTTAGAAAAATAGAAAATTTCTAAAGTTTTTTTATAATACATAGAAAATCATTTCCATTGAATTATAATGAATTCCCAATATATTTTGGGGGCATTCAACAAACCAATTCTAAAAGGTTTACAGGTAAATAAAGGTTCGTGGAAAGAATGAGGTTGGGGTGGTTTACCCACTAAGGGACAGTGCAGAATCATATAAATAAAAACTGTAGTGCTAGGGGAGGACTAATCAGACCAGTTAACTAGTGGAACAGAATGGATAGCTCCCAGGAATTCCATATATGTTTGAATACTTGCTATTTACTAAAGATGTTCCCACAAAAACAAGAGAGAATGGCTTATTTAGTATATGAAGTTGGGAAGTGTAAAAATGTAAGCTAGATTCCTCCTTATATCACATCTTAAAAGTAGACGATAGATGAATTAACAACTTCACTGTGAATGGTAAAATTATTTCCTTCCTAATAGAAGGAAAATTAAATAGAGAATCTGTATGACCTAGTGACTAGGAAAGACTTCTTAAACTAGATCCCCAAAGCATATACTTTATAATAGATGAGTTATTAATTAATTGTTTCAGATCAATGTGGAGTGTTGTAGTCAGATGTTAACAGAGGCAGATTAGAATAATTTTTGTAGTGTGGAAGACAAAAACAAAACAAAAAAAGAACTCATATCTATAATAAAAAGACCTTCTCCAAATCAAAAGACAAATGTCAGAAAGGCAGAGAGAAAACTAGACAAATGATATGAAAAGATAATTTATTGGGGGAAATAGCTGACATGTACATGAACAGATGCTCAAGCTCAATTTTATCAGAAAAAAATACATATTTAAGTATCTGTAAGATAGCAAGCACTACATGTCCATCTGAGACAAAAATTTGAATGTGGATTATATCTAATGTTGCCCAAGATGTGGGTAGACAGGTACTCTTGTGTGCTGTGGGTGAAAGTGACTCGAATGTGGCTTCCACTACCACTCAGTGGCCTTATTGAAGTATGTCTCCCCTTACACTCCTTGAAAGCACACCCACTTCTCCATCATCTCTAGATCTCAGTGCTTGGGGAAAAAAAAACAGCAGATGATTTGTCTACAGTATATATCTGTGAACCAGTGAGAAGAGAGATCGCTGGCTTTTATTTTACACAGTAGCTATTTTTGTTTTCAATCACTAAGAAATCAATCAATTTCTATTTGAAAGAATCAGTCATAAGAACTGATATTTTTACTTCAAGAAAACTAAGGCGTGTGGTCATCTTTTCCTGAAAGAAAAATTAGGTGCTCTCTAAACGTGGACTGTAAGCAAGGCTAGATGGATATATAAAAAAAATGAGCATAATCACATTACATAGTCTGGATCCTCAGAATCATTAATTAAAAAAAAAATGCACAGTTCTGCATTCATATTGAAATGATTGACTGTGTTCTTTCTACTTTCAATATGAAATGTTTGTATTTCTCATTGTCATTTTCCATAAGATCAAGAGTGGATAAATTAAGCCTGAAATTACACTCAGAACTAGCCTTCAACTGGGGCATAAAAACACACAACAGTCTGTTTTCTACCATTGGAGCTCAATACATTTTTGTTGGTGTTTATTGATGTCATTAGGTGTCTTATCAGTAATGATTTTAATTTGGATACCTCATGGGGCTGTTTATTATTTCTATAATAATACTTCCACTATAATATAGTGCATCTACCACAGAAGGTGAAATACTTCCTTTCCTTTGTCCACTTCTGAATCTTTTTTCCTTTGCAGAAAGGAGTGGTTCATGTGTAGGTCAGATTTAAAGACACAGATTAGGCTAGGTTTCCTGATGGATGTCTTCATTGCACTGTAAATACCAGGGGTGTGCACTCATGGTCTTCTCTAGCTATCTCTTGCATGTCTGAGCTAGCTGGTTTTGGTTTTATGTCACATAGTAAAGCAGGATATTGAAAGTTTTCTAAATTTGAATGATTTGAATGTGAACTTCAAAAAAGCAGCATGAATAGATGGCCAATGTATGTGCTCTAAAAAAGTTCCACCAAAGCCCTGCATTATTATTAGGTGCAGCTATCAATGAAATATTTCAGTCCCCTTTACTGAGAATCTATTGGGAAGCATAAGAGATATGTTTGTTCTGGGCTTTCTGGAAGAGCACTTTAACAATCCCACCTTGATTTCTAATCCAGTGGGCCAAGTGCTTTATTGTATTACAAATGTTACTCATTTTATCCTTTGTAATCATCATTAAAATTTTGAAAACTAGTGATTAAGCCAGGTATTAAATTTCTTATTCAGAGATCATGATAGCAAGTGACAGAAATGGACTCTGGATAACTTTATCAGAAAAGGAATTTAAATGTAAAGAAGGTTGGAGAACCAAGTTTTGAAAATGTAGAGTGCCACTGCAGGCTAGATGACAGAAACCACAAAGAACAGCTTGATTGACTGCTGCCCTGGTCACCACTACCAAACACTACTGTTGAAACAATCACTGCATTCAGTGGTTTGTGGACACCATTACCCTAAACTGAATGCTGCAGGCCTTATAATATTTGCTTTAGATGTAATCTCCACTGGGAGAATCAGACTGGCTGATCCTACTTTTGAATGGCAAAGGTAGAGCAGCTATCATTATCCTGCAATGTTTTGCAATACAAATTGACTAACACCTGGACTGTGGCAATAAGAGCACTTTTATAAATAGAAAAGTGGGTCAGATACTGTGTATTGGCAAATAAAGCACCTGTCATAGAAGAGTTAAGTCATTTGTCAAAGACACAAAGTAGTAGGTGACAGAATTGTGCTTTGATACTGTTCTCTTATGTTGCCTCATAAATAATGTAATGATAATATAAGTGAAGCAAAAATATTGAAAATGCTTTCAAAATTAAAATAAATGCCGAATATTAATCAGTATCTGTTGTCCTCAAAGGCAGTTTTTAGGCCTCCCTTCCATTGTCCCTTGCCCTTATCACTTCCTCCCATGAGATCTCATCCCACTTAGTTTACCTCTACACTAGAACTTTTTTTTTTTTTTTTGTACTGAGGATTGAACCCAAGGGCACTCAAACACAAAGCCACATCCTCAGCCCTATTTTGTATTTTATTTAGAGACAGGGTCTCACTGAGTGGCTTCATGCCTCACCATTGCTGAAGCTGGCTTTGAACTCATGATCCTCCTTCCTCAGCCTCTGGAGCCACTGGGATTACAGGCTGGGATTACAGCCACTGGGATTACCACTGAGGCCTGCTACACTAGCACTTTTTACATGATATTCTAATGCCTAGGTACACATTTCTCTTTCGTTTGAGACACCAAATCTTCAAGAGCAGTGACCCATTGTTATTTGTGTATCATAGATCTGGACACACATGTTGAATTAACTAGTTAATAAATTAATGAAAAGAAGAATGAGTTATAGAAAACCACCCTGACTTAGGTCATCGGCCATCAGAATTTCAAGAGAAGGTAAAAGGAATTCATAGATGACCAAGATGAAATATATAAAAAAAAAAAAGTAATGAAAATTTTAGTGCTTTTGCATCAGTTAAACTGAAAAACAATTTGGCCTTTGCTCTCTGTCTGGGTAAACTGAAAGGCTATCAAGGACAGTTGCATTTCAGATGATGCTGAAAAGATTCTATCACCTGAGTTGTTGTGAAGATATGACTGAATGATCAGACAAGGTTTAGGCTGGGTGGCTGGAAGCCAAAAGTCATAAAACAGACCAATGATTTCCTGACAGCCGATCCACAGACTTTCTTTGCAAAGTAATTTTTATCAAGGGCATCATAAAGCCTTTAGTATTTGAAAACCCAATAAATCCTAAAATTTAGATATGTTTAAATAATTTGCCAAACATTCAGTGACTAGGTCAATAATACTTGGATGAAATGCTTAAAGACTATGTCAGCTTTTTCTCCTATAATTTTTCCTCCCATCTTATGTGAAAATGAGTTTCGATTCAGAAGTGGAAAGAAAAATTTCAATCAAGCTCAGTTGGATAATATTCATTGGTATTAGAATTGCTACTTTAAACAGAACTGTGTTTTTATAACCCCACAGTATAAAAGCTACCTGGGAAAAAATAGTTATTTGTCGAGAACACTTCTAATAGAATTATATTCAGTAACAATTCAAGAAGATATTAAAATAAAACAAGTATAAATAGCAGGAGGGATGTCCATTACCAAGCATTATAAAATGCCAGAAAAGTCACTTACAGTCCTAGATTTAATTTTATAACATAATGTAAAGAAAATTATATCTGGAGGAAAGATATTGATGATAAAACTGGCTTTCCCCCCATTGCTGTCATTGAAGTCAGAATTGAACAAACACTTTTCTTTACTAGAAATATGAGTAATGTGTATTTAAATACCCATGTTAACACATAAAACAGAGTAATGGAAGAGGATGAATAATTTTCTGTGTTTGGTCCAAATAATTCTTGTTCCATTTATTTTAGTGTTCACTTTTATTTCTGATTTTTTACAAAAAAAAAAAATACACCCATTGTTTATGGTACTTAGCAAGTTTGAATCATAGTTTAGCTGTGGAAGCTTCGCAAAAGGCATTTAGTAATAATAAAAGATGGAGAAGGGTTGGTTGTTAGTAAAGCAATACTGCTCTGCTTTATGAAATGTTCTATATAATAAGAGGGTTCTTATGTTGTCGTTGATAGAAGAAAGCTGGTGTTCCCACAGTTGAAGTTTCTTCCATCTATCTATGCTACACATCTGTTTCCATTTATCTGTCAGCCCAACAGGTGTCTGTTGGGCTTGGATTATATGCAAGGCATTACATACTGGGAGAGGCACCAAAAGGAGGCAGCATATGTGGTGGTGACAAGCATGGCATCTGGAGCAGAGTGTCTGTGTTCACGTCCTCACCAGCTATGAAACCTTGAGAAGTTCCTTATTCTATTTGGGCTTCCCTTTCTTCATCTGTAAAATAATATCTCATGGGTTGTTGTGAGTATGACCTAGCCTAATGTGCTTCAAAGCACTTAGGAAAAAACAGTGCCAAGCATATTGGAAACATCCATGTGCATTAGTCAGGAAAATATTTAAATTCCTGGAGGATTTTAAATATTTTCCTGAGTTTTTCCTTTTAAGGAGAGAATGATAATTTTCCAATTGTAGACTTATTTCAAGGGATGAAAATGATAAACTAGAGCCTTCATTGCACTTTTTCCAGGGCTGAGAATTTTTCTTTCTTTCTTTCTTTCTTTCTTTTTTTTTTTTTTTTTTTTGATGCTGAGGATTGATCTCAGGACCTTGGGCATATTAGGCAAGTGCTCTACCCCTGAGCTATGACCCCAGCCCCAGGGCTGGAATTCTGTAATACAAGAGTCTTGTCTTCTCCACACACAGATCCAGCAAGGGGTCTTCTATCCCAAAGTCTCAGTCTGCTGGTTTCTGACCCAGTCCTGAACAATGAGGCAAAGAGTGAAATCTCAAGGTAATCTCAGCATGCTCTGCCTGATATGTGGCAGAGAAGGGCAATATCTGTATGATAAATATAAGCCTCTTTTCTGGTTGGCTCAGTAAACATGATTGGCCTTCGTTTTCTGGTAAGCATGCTTCTCTGTTGCTGGAAGAGGCGCTCTTGTTTGAACCTCATTTAGGGAGATTCTTCATTTAGATTTAGCTACTTTTTTGCAGGAGAAGGACTGGATCTATTACTGATCGTGTCAGCCTCAGACAAGATATAATGTCCTAAAATCACCAACTCCGGCTATACTGGTGAGAAACTTCTACCATTTCCATGGTCCACATATTGAATTTGAACTCCATGGTACCCAAATCAGCTAAGACAATTCCCCTTTGAAGACTACAACCTGCACTTTTAGCATTATTCCTGGAGTATACTGTAAGCTTTGTTAGTTTCTTCAGCCTTGGTCTCAGGACTACAGAGTTGTGGTAATCTTCTGCCCATGTGCACTGAAACTTGATCCTAACAGATTTAAAAAATACAACAAAAAATGTCGAATTAAAATCCTCTGATACCCGTATTTTAGGAATTAAATAGGTTATTAAATATGTCATGTGGCAAAGTATGGATTTAGAAAGTTCTCCATGATCAGTTCAAGGAATTAAATGTAACAAGTAGAACTTAATAAATGTATTAAATATCCGTTTTTGCACTTGAATACTAAACATCCAGGCACATCAATACTGAGTAGAGGATATGCCTGTTAACAACATGTATGAAAAAAATTCAAGTTTTATGTGCCAGCAAATATAATTCTAGTCTAGAGTGTGACTACATAGTAGACTCAATAATGGCTCCCAAATGATGGTCCAACCCTCTAACTCATAAACGCTACTTTATGCAGTAAAAAGGACTTCGTAGATGTGCTTACATTAAGGATCTGAGATAAATTATCCTGGATTACCCAGGCAGCCCTCAAACATAGTTCTTATAAAAAGTATCATTCTAAGAGGGAAAAAAGAGGGAGATCTGACTACAGGAGGGTGAAAACATGACAACAGAAGCGGGGAGGAAAGGCAATGTGATGTGAGGAGGAGGCCACAAAGTTCAAGGCAGCTTCCAGATGCTAGAAAGGAAAAGAAAACAGATTCTCCCTAAAAAATGCAGGAAGAACCAAAGATGTAAGAGAATAAATTTATGTTGTTTTAAGCCATTAAGTGTGTGGTAATTTTTTTTAATAGCACTCATATGAAACTAATAGAGATTTGAACTCTGTTCTGGTGGGAACACATGTGAATTATCAAACTCTCAGATCTTTTTGCAAGGATCTACATTTATTGAAGCAACTCAAACTTGTAGAAATGTAATCATATCATAACAGGAATTTTGGAGGTATCTAAGAAGCAGTAGAACCCTAGATTTCAAATATTTTGAGTGTCATCATGTGGAAGAGGAATTTGGGGGCTTGGGGGCTTTCCATTAATTTGCATTATTATTTGTTAAATATGTTTCTTCTCCATTGGTCTCTAAATTTCAAGATGGCAGAGATTAGATTTTATCACCATTGTTATCTCCAGTACATAGTATGCATAAAAGTCACTAAAAAAAAAAAATGGTAACTGACTTCTGTACTTTCAGTGTGTCCCTATCTGAGGAGCAGGTGGCAGAGATTTTCTCCTGTTCGGTTGGCTTTCTCTTCATGCTCTTCTTTCCTTTGCTGTGAAGAAGCTTTTTAATTTGATGCCATCCCAATTATTGATTTTTGATTTTACTTCTTGCCCTTTAGGAGTCTTGTTAAGGAGGTCATTTCCTGAGCTGACCTGTTGGAGTGTTGGGCCTATATTTTCTTCTAGCATTTGCAAGGTTTCTAGTCTAATTCTTAGGTCTTTAGTTGACTTTTGTGCAGGGTGAGAGTTGTTAAATTTTATTCTTCTACATATGGATTTCCAATTTTCCCAGTACCATTTGTTAAAAATCTCCACAAGTTTCATGAGTTGGGAATTTAGTCCACAAATTCATATGTTAGTGGTATTTGGAGGTGAGGCCTTTGCATGGTAATTAAGATTAGATGAAGTCATGAGGTGGGGCCATGATAGTATTAGTGACTTTGTATGAGAGAGACTGATGTTGGCACTCTTTGTCTTGCCATGTGATGCCCTTTACTATGTTAGGACACAGCAGGAAGGCCCTTTCCAGTCCAAGTGCCATGGGCTTGGACTCCCCAGCCTCCAGAATTGTAAGAGACAAATTTGTTTATAAATTTCTTTGTCTCAGGTAACTTGTTATTGCACCAACAGAATAAGACACATAATTTTTTTTTTTTTTAAATCCTGTAGTGAGGGAGTTAGAGTACAGGATAAGTCGTTATAACAAACAGAGTCAAATAGCAGTGGTTTAAATAGGATAGAAATTTATTTCCTTCTTCCTAAATGGTCAAAGGAGGGTGAGTATTCCAGGGCTGGAAGGGCCTCTCTGCTACACACAGGTTTCACAAGTGTCTTCTTGCTGCTCTGCCATGTTCTAGGATGATGTTCTTGTCTGCATGGTTGATACTTGCTCATGTCCTTGCTTAACTTTTAGTCAGTGGAAAATAGAAAGTGGTAGGCATCTATCTTACCACGGAGGTGGCAGAGAAATTGCATACCTCACTTTCCTTTGAGGGTCACTGGCTCAAACAGCTATAAGGAAGGCTATAAAAGATATTCTGTAAGGTTAGTGGGAATGTGCCCAGTTAAAATTTGGGGGAGCATCTACTACTTAAATGAAAGGGAAAGCTAGATATTAAGGTATAGTTAGCTGATTTTTTCACCAACTACAGAGCAGTGAAGTAAAAACAAAACAAAAAACTTAGATTCTTTGTTTAATTTATTCTTGATTCTCTCTTCCTTTCCTTAAATGTTTTCTCTTTCCTTTTAAAATGGTCCCTGGGCAGGTACATTAAGTGATTCGTAGGTAAATTCTATTAGTTAATTCCTATTGTTTTGAATGAAGCCAAAAGTGATATTCATCTTTTCTATCACACTAATAATGATGCAATCATGACTAAATTGTCACCATTAAAGGTATTTAAACTTTGTAAATTACTCTAATTAACTGATATTATTTTCATTATTTTATATTGCTAACCCACATACATCAACACACTTTAGAATAGCAATTCTATTCAATTGCATCCAAAAGTTTTGTTTAGAAGTAAGTTCTGTTAAAATCATGTAACTTGTCACTAATTGGTGTACAGACTTGGTGATGAAATTTCTACCTGATAGTCTAACAGGCAGCTATTATCACTGGATACTTTTATAATTTATCTAGTTATAATTAATGAAAAATAAGAGCAAGACGGTGAACAGAGAGGTGAATGCTGAACAAATTGTGAGTGATCTGCTTTTTGACAAATTCTCTATTTTCAATTTTTAGAGAAAATTTTTATACATTTAAATTGCAGTAGTAAATTCATATTCTCTCCAAAATACATTTTTAGCTCAATCTTCAAAATATATTCAAAATCTGATCCTCTTTGACCACCTCCCTTGCTTCCATACCCCACTCCATGTCATAATTTTCTCTGACCTGGGCCATTATAGAAATCTTCTACGTGGTCTCTCTGCTTCCATCCCCTTCTCCCTGAAGTCTACTATCCACATAGTAGACAACATAGTTATTTAAAAATATGTCAGATCAGTATCTTATCATCTTACTCATAACAAAATCTGAGGTCTTTACCAAGGTTTGCAAAGCTCTATGGTATTAGTTATCAGTCGCCATATAACAAGTTACCTCTAAAACATACTGCTTTCAAGCAATAGTTGCCACCTATTATTTCATACTATTTGTGTGAGTCAGAAAATTTTAAGAGGTTTAGCTAGTGGGTTTCTCTCAGTGATTAGACTTTTCTCTGGTCTTCTAATCCATTTGAAATGATCTGGAATGTGATACCACCCTTGGGAGAGAATTGATTTGATGTTTGGAACCTCCACTCAGTTTACAAAACATCAAGCTACACGGTCATGTGTTTCATTGAACACACCCCTCAATGCTACCCACTCTTACTAGAGACAGCTTGGGGCCTGTTTAAAACCAAAATAGAAAATTTTTGTCTATGGAGTAAACTTGAAATAGTTTACTTATGCCCCCTTCTATAATATCGCTTTGCCACTAGCTAAAATATGCCTTTGAATATGACAGGAATTTTGTCTGTGAAAGGTAGTCTTTCTCAGTCTGGATTAGTTGAGTGGTATTTATCTGCACTAACCACATTAGTTCTCAACTTCTCAAAAATAAAAGCAAGGGAAAAAAGGAGAGCTAAGAATGAAGGGAAAGAGAAGAATAGGTGAAGGAAAATATCAGTAAATGAGAAAAAGTTCTTAAGAATCATGGCTAGCCCATATTAGGCAGACTTAAAGTCATTTTCTTACATGAATTTCAAGAGGAGATCACTAAAAAGGCATTGACTTCTGTAAGGCAGAGCTATGATACAGAGGCAAGGACCTGATTTGAACCACTGCGGAATATATTATAACGCTCCTAGTTCCCTCTGCTCTGAATATCTTCAGTGGCTTCTCCTCTCTTCATAGTCCTGGTTAAGGCCTAATGGAAAATGGCATCACAAATGGCAAGAGGAGCTATGTGATGGATTCTGAGCCAGCATGAGTGAAATTGGTGCCCTCATAAAGGTGGCCTGGAAGAGCTTCCTTGCCCCTCTGACATGTGAGGACACAGCAAGAGGATGGCAGTGTATAAAGCAGAAAGCTGTGCCTTCACCAGACACAAAATCTGATGAAACTTTGACCTTGGGCTTCCCAGCCTCCAGAAAAATGAGACAGGATTTTCTGTTTTTAATAAGAAATCTAGTTGATAGTGCTTTATAATAGTGGCCAAAATACTATAATACACTGTCTTTCACAGTGCATATAGGATGGATGAGAAATAGCATTTGTATCTCCAGATCTCTAATATAGGCAAGATTTTAGCAAAATAAAATATATATTTTCTTTTAATAATTTGTAGGTTCTTACTTTATAAGGCATGAAATGGTCTTTAGAATGATGAAAGAGGGCATAAATTTTCAGGATGATTTAGAATACTTACTAAATTTAAAAATAATCTAAAGAATGTAATTGCTGTTATTATTAGTAGTAACAGCTATCATTATTACCTTCTGATGAATATTTATAGAATATTCACTGAGTATAAGGAAATGTGCTCTTTAGAAATCCCTTTATCATTGAGTCATTTTCTATGATGAGCAAACCCTAAAAGGTTTTTTAAAAAAAAAAATTTGTATCTTCCCTTCAGGATTTAATAGACCTTGTCTCTTATGAAATCTCTATTCTAGTGACCCAGTGAGATGTCTCATATCCCTCCCTGTGTTGGGATGGAAAAAATATTTGAGCACAGGTTTCTAAAACTAAAGGAACTTCTATTTTTGTTCTCTGTCCCAATACAGTGGTTTGGGTCAGTTAGGTTGTCAAGGAGTAGTGTTACATCCAGTCCAAGCCTGTGGAAACATGGTTTAGAGTACAGAATGCCAATATCCCGAGTCCCAAGACACTGGTTAATGCCAATTTACAATATAGATGTCCAACAGACCTCCTCCTGCTGTCTTAAATAGAGCTAGATTGCTTCCCCTTAGCATCAGTTTACATGGCCCAGAAAATAGGAATTGAACTTAGATTGTCTTAGAGAACATAAATCAGGAAAGTAGACATACAGAGAAACTGATATGGTGCATTCCAGAACCAGCCAAAATGATAGTGAATTGAGTCACTATTTAGTATTCAATGTCAATATAGTCAGCCCTCTGCATCTATGGGTTCCTCGCCCAGAGATTCAACCAACCACAGACCAAAAATATTAGGGAAAAATTCTAGAAACTTCCCAAAGGCAAAACTGGAATCCACTGCACACCCAGCACTAGGTTGAATTCATGTGAATGGAGTGAAGTGTAAGCACACCCTGCTGGAGCTGCCAGAACTTCACAGATCTTTGTTCTCTCTCCCACAGTCACTGAGCAATGTTTGCTTCTCATTTCATTCATGCAGTTAGGCCTAGAATGGCTGCATCTGTACTGAACATGTACAGACTTTATCTTCTTGTTACTGTCCATTCAACAACAGAGTGTAGCAACTATTTACATATCATTTCCCATGTACTAGGCATTATAAATAACTCAGGAATGATTTAAAGTATATGGGAGGATGTGCATAGGTTACATAAAACACTATAACATTTTATATAAGGGACTTACTTGAACATCTGCAGATTTTGGCATCCATGCTAAGTGACTGGAACATTAAACCAATCCCCTGTGGACAACTCTGTACTACCCTTCTTGAAAACAACTAATTTAAGGTTAATCTATCTTTTTCCTTTGCAAACTATCCTTATGTTCTTCTAGGTTATTTTGTAATACAGTCCCTATTCTCTCTACTCTTTTTGTTTTTGCTAATTGCATTGTACATGCTTGCTGTCTCCTCAGAATCTACTCAAACCATTTGTTATTCTATTTTTTTTTATTACAAGTAACCTTTCATTTCATGCAAACTTGAGAAAAATTAAACATTGTGGCCACTAAATCTCTCAAAAGGGAAGAGTGGGATACTCACAGAATCAAGGTTCCCCCAGAATGTTAATTCTTATCAGACAGAAACCATTTGTTCTAAATCAAGGTTTTAAAAAATGCATTGCGTAGATTTTGCCTGAAATGTTTTGTTTACTTACATATTCTGAATTAATTAAAGGAACATAGTAAATACTAGATATTCTTAATCACTAAATTGACCTATTCTTTTTACTTCAGATGATACATTGTGAAATATTTTCAAAGTAGGAACTCATGATGCTTTTATAATTATACTGTGTTTTACTCATATTTCCATATATCACAAACTAAAGAATTGTGTATATAATGATTCACTTGTGTACTTATACTTTGTTCTGACACAAAGTTCCTTAACCTAATGTATTTTTAAAGTTCACAAGAAAGTGTTGCCCTGCAGTTAAAATTTTGTGTCAGTTTTCATTGTCACTTGTGGAAATCAGCAGAGCAGGTACCTTGATTCAAATCTAGATGCAGGACCTTTTTGTTATGATCAAATAACTGGTTGAGGCTTTCAGGATGTCAGTTTCTGTTCTGAAAAAGGAAGGTAGTGGCAAGACTCACTTTATTGGATTATTGTGTGACTAATCCATTTATCTACTTAATAACTGGTTTTACTTTATAACATGTCATATGTTAATTAGAGATCTTATTTTAATGAATGAATATTTGAGAACAATTTCATGTTCCAAATGCAAAGATAGACTATTTTGATGGAGGTGCTGGGGATTGAATTCAGGGGCACTTGGCCAGTGAGCCACACCCCCAGCCCTGTTTTGTATTTTATTCAAAGACAGGGTCTCATTGAGTTGCTTAGCATCTCGCTTTTTCTGAGGCTGGCTTTGAACTCACAATCCTCTTGCCTCAGCCTCCTGAGCTGTGGGGATTATAGGCATGTGCCACCGTGCAAAGATAGACTTTATGGCATCAACAGTAGAGGGCATTAGGTGGAGGATTGTCCCATCTCTCTAAAACAAACCAAACAAACAACTCCCTTGGTTTTAGTTCTGGTAAAAGTGACCCTCCCTCTGTCCCCCTACAACTTTGCAGGGTTGATTTGAATACTGAGATAGTAAATAAGTAATCATAAATTGGTTTTATTTGGAGGGAAAGAGTTCAGAGTATAGAATCAATAAATCTGAATTTCGTGGTATTCTCTTAAAAGTTGTGTGATTTGGGGACAGGTTCATTAAATTCTAAACACGGAAATGAATAGGACATTCAGGCAGGCGGCAGACACTGAGTATATGGTAGTTGTTATGGAGCTAGATATTTTGAATAGTTTACTTCCAGGAAAAGACTGTTGACTAATTTCAACAGATTCAAAGTTTATCTTGCAAATCATGTCTTTTGTCTGGGGATTTCTCAAATGCATGAGAGTATATGACCCTGGGTGTGCCATTTGTGAGGACTATTTTCAACAGTTCTTTTAAGTGAAACCAGTTTGGCATGTGTGACAGGCCACAGAAAGGTCAATGAAACTGTATCAGTTATTAATGAAATACTGAGAGGCATTTCTTGAATGCAGGATACATGTCTTAAAAGATAGCAAGTCATCTCTTACACAAGTAATGATCCCTTAGTCTGCACCTACCATTCCCTGCTCAAGAGAGGAGCTGTGCTGATTCACTTAAAAAATCAAGGTTTGTGTACAAGGAATGTGGCTTTGAGAAACTGGCATTAGTAAGCTGTTAGGACAAAGTCTAAGTGATTGAGATCAATGTTATATGCATCAGATATATGCAGATTTCCCAAAATGCAATGTTTGTTACCCTGTTCCTAAATGACAACCCAATATGAAGATTTATTACCTTTGCTTATGAAGCATCTGTTTATGATGCTTCTACATATTTTCTTGCCAAAGTCTTTGCCAATCTTAAGGACAAGCAGTTACCATGATCAAGTAGCTAATGTTGTTGGAAGTTTGGTTGTGAAATGTGCAGTAGGAACCTCCATTCTTCATTGCATGAAAGTTGCAATAAAGTTTTAAAAGAAGCAACTAATTTCTGCCACTAGTAATTAGTGCTCAGGGCATCCAGTTTCATTAACTTATTTCTTGCTGAGTGTTTTAGTTGGTTTTTTCATTGCTGTGATGAAAAGACCTGAGAAGAACAATTAGAGGAGGAAAAGGTTATTTTGGGACTAAGCTTCAGAGGTCTCAGTCCATAGATAGCTGACTCTGTTACTCAGGGCTCAAGATGAGGCAGACATCATGATGGAAAGATGGGGCAGAGAAAGCAGCTCAGGACACCACACCAGGAAGCAGAGACAGACTTCTCTCACCAAGAACAAAATATATACCCCAAAGTCATGTCCCAATGGTCCACTTCCTCTAGTCACACCCTATCTGCCTACAGTTACCACCCAGTTAACCCTATCAGAAGATTAATGCACTGATTAGGTTAAAACTCTCATAACCCAATCATTTCACCTCTAAACTTTTTTTGCATTGTCTCACCCATGAGCTTTTGAAAAACATCTCATATCTAACCCATGACACTGAGTAAAAAAAAAAGACATGATCTAAGAAAATTGACATCATTTTTAGAAATAAATATCTTAAATGTAAAAAACAAAATACAGTAGAAAAATGAAATTAAAAGCTATTTTTTTTTTTTAGTTTATGATGCAAGATTCTTTCCAGTGGTGAGAATAACAGAAATGTGATTTTTACTCCCTTCTAACTCATATTCACTGGCCACAGGTTTTTTGTTTTGTTTTGTTTTCAATTGAATTTTTTTTTGTTATACAATACAGTAAAATCCATTTTGGTACAGTTATACAAGCATGGAATATATTTTATTCTAATTAGGACCTCATTCTTGTGATGTACACCATGGTGAGATTCATTGTGGTGTACCCATACATGCACATAGGAAAATTATGCCAGATTCATTTCACTGTCTTTCCTTTTCCTATCCCACTCTCTTCTCTTATTTCCCCTTTGTCTAATTCACTGAATTTGTATACCCCTGCCCCAACTTCTTACTGTGGGTTAGCTTGCTCATCAGGAAAAACCTTTGGTTTTTTCTTGGAATTTTGGCTTATTTCACTTAGCATAATAGTCTCCAGATCCATCCATTTACTGGAAAATGTCATAAAATCATTCTCTTAATAGCTGAACAACACTTCATTGTTTGTATATACCACATTTTCTTTATCCATTCATCTATCGAAGGGCACCTAGGTTGGCTCCATAGCTAGCTATTGTGAATTGAGCTGCTGTGAATATTGATGTGGCTGCATCACTGTAGTAGGCTGACTTTAACTCCTTTGAATATATACCAAGGAGTGGGGTAGTTGGGTCAAAGGGTGGTTCCCTTCCTAGTTTTTTGAAGAATCTTCATACTTCTTTTCAGAGTACTTGAACCAATTTGCAGTCCCATCAATAATGTTCCAGGGCCTCCCAAAATGGGAAACACATGTATACACCAGTTTCTGTAACACTGCTTACTGGTTTTCTATCAGATGGGCCAGGATCCAGTGTTCCTGGGCATTCCCTGGGTATCTCTTCCTCTTGGACTCTACTGGCAGTATGGTCCACCCTGCCTGGGGGGAAAAGGGCTGGGCTTGAGTCTTTCCTTTCTTTTTCACTGGGTCTTAGGATAATGGCTGCTGTCATCACAGATTTATTTCCATTGTGTAAATTCTACCCATGCTGACTCTGTTAATCAGTGTTCCCTTGCACTGCCCACCTAGGGTAATGATCCTCCTTTCACTACGCATGAACGTTAAGAGCTTGAACAAATTGCTTAACCCAAAAGCTAAACTGTACCTCAAGTTCCTCATTCTCATAAGAAAGATTATGAGAATGGTATGTTTTTAGTAAATTAATTCTGGAGAGTAAAAATGATAAAGTATGTAAAGAATATAGAGAATAAAGAACAGCGCCTGCTGTATGATAAGTGCTTAAGAAAGTCAAAGTTAATTTTAGAAAAAACAGAAAACATTCTTCCTTGTTCTTTCAGAAATATAAAAAATCTGAAATCAAGTTTATGTGTCTTAATCTATGCTTTCCTGCATGTACTCTTCATTCAACAAAAAATCCTCCGCTTAGTGCTAGGATAACAGAAGGTAAAACAATGAGATTGTGAATGTAAATAATTTCATATGACCCAGGAGCAGTGGTGCACACCTGTAATTCCAGCCAGTTGGGAGGCTGAGGCAGGAGGATCACAAGTTCAAAGTCAGCTTCAGTAACTTAGCAAGGCCTTAAGCAACTTAGCAAGACCCCGTCTCAAAATAAAAAAAGAAAAAAAAAAAAGGCTGGGGCTGGGGCTCAGTGGTAAAGTGCCTTTGGGTTCAATCCCTGGTATCTATCAAGCAATCAATCAATCAATAATAATAATAATAATAATAATGCATTTGTACTCAATAAATGGCATTGTTCTATAAAATTATAAATACTGCATAAATATATTATGAATAAATATTCATGATAAGAGACACTGTGAATCGAAATTGTTCATCTATACCCAAAATGAATAAACTTAAACCAGAAGGCATATAGATTTAGTAGAACTGAGAAACTTTGAACTGTATTGGGTACTTTTCAGCCCAATTATTAAGATAAAATGTACATTTTAATTGAGTTGATGAATTTCAGAATGGGGGACTATATGAGTGTTTGTTTTATTGAAAGGATATATTTATTTGCTGTAGTTCTTGGTTTGTAAGGCATTTCTGCATGTAAACCTGGGGAATGGGGAGAGGACGTGAGAGGTAATAGGTCCTCTGGGGAATATTCCCATAAGATTGATACACATTTTAAAATGAATGCTAATGGGAGGTAAAAAGCCAGATAACATCACAGAATACAGCAGATGTGGTAAAGAGTATCCAGTATATTGCTATCTGGCATTATTGGAGGGAATGGATATTGACAAGGTAGAATAAGAAAAGTTTACCTGTATCTAGCCTTTCTAAGAACTTACCCCCAAACTAAAAATATTGATTTTTCCTGATCAGAGTAAAAGAAAAATGATTACCTAATCCCACATTGGATTATATAATTGCTTTGGCATTAAAAGCTAATGAAGAGGTAACATTAATCAAAGTGAATTCTATAGAAGCTTAAAAAATTTAATATATATAAGGCTAAATTTCTAGGAGAATAGCTTATATACCAATAATCTCAGCTTTTTTAGTCTTAGCTAAAAAAGATTTATTGATGTTCTAATTCCACCATACAATTTATCAAAGTTTTTTTCCAAATTATATTTTATTATTGTGTTTAATGGACACGGTATCATAAACCAGGAACCAGATTCCCAACCAAATTGAAATAGAGGACTGCAGAGTTTATATTCATATTGATTGTTTCTCTTATCTCTTTCATGGGAACTTATTGTCATGATTGCTCAAATTAATAGGGCTTCCTAGTTCTGTGCTTCTAAACTTTCGACACAGTCTATCAATTGTTTTGATTGATGGTCCAATTGTTCTTGGTGAAGAGAACAGGATCTTCTGCCAAGTTAAGCAACACCCTCTCTTCCTGCCTAAACACTTGGAATGGACTTCATGATAATTCCCAGAATCCCACTAAAGATATTTGGATGGGAAAATCTGGAATTCTACTTTATTCTTTTATGTACTTCATAAAAGAACACATTGTAATGTGTTCATAATATAAGTAACATTTACAAATTTTGATTTTCTTTGTTTTTATTCTAAGATTTTGTACTGAAATTATCTTTGCCTATAGCCACAATTATTAAATCATAGTACACCAATATAGTTAACTATTCACTCTTTATCAAATTATCTACAATATTTTGAGTAATTATTATCATGTATGAGTACACACTCCATACTTAATCTTTACGACTAATTTGAAACCAATATTTATGTACACAATTCCACTTGTTAATTATCTACCCTTGTATCTATAGGATGTCAAAGACTAGGTTCTAAAGACATTGTAGACACAGATATGTGTGTTAGCTTTTTGTTGCTGTGAGTAAAATACCTGACACAACCAGCTTTAAAAAAGGGAAGATGTATTTTGGCTTGTGGTTTCAGAGATTTCAGTCCAAGGTCCAGCTGGCTCCAAGGCAATTGGAAAAGTGAGGCAGAGGACAGCTCCTCAGTCTGTGGCAGCCACAAAGCAGTGAGAGAGGAAGAGGCCAGGACAGGATATAGTCCCTAAGAACCCACTCCCTGCAACTAGTTTCCCCTCACTAATGTCATCAAACTATTAATCTGTCAATGGGTTAATCTACTGATGAAGTCAGAGCCCTCATGGTCCAGACATTTTCCAAAAGCCCCGACTTTGAACATTGATGCACTGGGTACCAAGGCTTCAACACAAGAGCCTTTGGAGGACATTCGAGATCCAAACCATAACAATATGTATGTACATAAATTTCCCTTAGCAGTTGCATACACACACTCACACACACATGCACACATCAAATAAGATAACATTTACACATCCTGGAGATTATTGCTCTACCTGAGGTGCATGTGGTAAAGATTTTCTCCCATTCTGTAGGCTCTCTCTTCATGTTACTGATTGTTTTCTTTGCTGAGAAGAAACTTTTTAGTTTGAATCCATCCCATTTATTGAGTCTTGATTTTACTTCTTTTGTTTTAGAGTCTTGTTAAGAAAGTCAGATCCTAGGCTGACATAGTGAAGATTTGGGCCTACTTTTTCTTCTATTAAGGCAGAGGGTCTCTGTTCTAGTGCCTAAGTCTTTGATCTACTTTGAGTGGATTTTTGTGCAGGGTGAGAAATAGGAGTTTGATTTTATTTTGTTAAATGTGGATTTCCAATTTACCAGCACCATTGTTGAAGAGGCTATCTTTTCTCCTGTGAATGTTTTTGGTGCTTTTGTCTGTATTTATGTGGGTTTGTCTCTATGTCTTCTATTCTGTACCAAAACAGACATGGTCTATGTGTCTGTTTGGTGCCAATACCATGCCATTTTTGTTACTATGGCTTCGTAGTATAGTTTAAGTTCTGGTATTGTGATGCCTCCTGTTTCACTTTACTTGCTGAGGATTGTTTTATCTTTTCTGGGTCTCTTATTATTTTTCTAAATGAATTTAATGACTGCCTTTTCTATTTCTAGGAAGAATGTCATTGGGATTTTAATAGGAATTGCATTGAATCTGTATAATGCTTTTGGTAGTATGGTCATTTTGACACTATTAATTCTGTCTACCCAGGAGCATGGGAGGTTTTTCCATCTTCTAAGACCTTCTTCAATTTCTCTCTTTAGTGTTCTGTAGTTCTCATTTTCATTCTTTCACTCTTTTGTTAGATTAATTCCCAAGTATTTTTTAAAGCTATTATGAATGGGGTAGTTTTCCTAATTTCTCTTTCAGTAGATTCATTGCTGATGTATAGAAATGCATTTGATTTATAGCTATTGATTTTATATCCTGCTACTTTGCTGAATTTATTTATTAGTTCTAGAAGTCTTCTGGTGGAATTTTGGGGATCTTCTAAATATAGAATCATGTCATCCGCAAATAGCAGTAGTTTGAGTTCTTATTTTCCTATTTGTATCCCTTTAATTTCTTCCTCCTGTCTAATTGCTCTGGCTAGAGTTTCAAGGATGATATTGAATATACGTGGTGAAAGAGGACATTCTTGTCTTGTTCCTGTTCAAAGAGGGTATGCTTTTAATTTTTCTCCATTTAGCATGATGTTGGCCTTGGGTTTAGTGTAGATAGCTTTTATAATGTTGAGGTATGTTCTTACTATCCCAAGTTTTTCAAACATGAAAGGGTGCTGTAATTTGTCAAATGCTTTTTCTGCATCTATTGAGATGGTCATATAATTCTTGTCTTTAAGTCTATTGATGTGATGAATTATGTTTTTATCTACTTTGTATGTTGAATCAAACTTGCATCCCTGAGATGAGCTCCCACTTGATTGTGGTGAACCATCTTTTTAATATGTTTTTGTATGCAATTTGCCAGTATTTTATTATGATTTTTTTCATCTATGTTCATCAAGGATATTGGTCTAAAATTTTCTTTCCTTGATGTGTCTTTATCTGGTTTTTGTATCAAAGTGATACTAGCTTCATAGAATTGAGTTTAGAAGGGTTCCTTAATATAATAATTTGAGGAGGATTGGTGTTAGTTCTTCTTAAAAGTCTTGTAAAATTTGGCTGAGAATTTATCTAGTCCTGGGCTCTTCTTTCTTGGTAGACTTTTGATGGCATCTTTAATTTCATTGCTTGAAATTGATCTGTAAAACAGCAGAAAATAATCAAGTTAAAAATGAGGTTCCTAATCCAATATGACTGGTATGCTTATAAGAATAGGAAATATGAATGCAAAAAGACACAGAGAAAGATGATATGAAGAGACAGGAAGAAAGTGACCATCTACAAGGTGAGGAGAGAGGTCTGTAACCCATCCTTCTTTTAAAGCCCTCAGAAGGAAAAAAAAATCTGCCAACACATTGTGAACTCTAGAACAAAATTTCTGTTGATTAAACTACCCAGACCATGTTGCTTTGTTACCGTAGTAGACCAATCAAACCAAAAACACCATAAAGTTTGGCTCACATGATCTTTGTCAAAATCACTCAACAGCATTGTTTTTTAAAATTTTTTTATTTGTTTTAATTAGTTATACATGACAGTACAATGAACTTGACATATCATACATTTGAATCAGATGGGATATAATTTCTCATTTTTCTGAGTGTACAGGTTGCAGAATCATATTGGTCATGCAGTCATAGCATTGTTATAGCACAAAACCAACCACAAATAATGTGCAAATGACTGGGTAGAGAAATGTTCCAATAAAATTTTATTTGCAAAAGCATCCACGTGGGCTATAGTTTGTCACTGCTCTTCTACACCTTTGAACACGGGTGCTAAAGATGCTGTGAATAACCAGATTTAAGCATCAGGCCAGAGACACATGTGATTGCCTGAACTCAGTTGGAAGTCTGCAACACTGAAAACAAAACCAGCAACAACAGTGGCACTACTATCTTCAGATCATTTTCAGTCCTCCTCTGAACTTCCTCTCTCTGATTTGGAGTGACTGTCCAACTTTACATGCATAAACTTTATTGTGGATTAAACATGGCCACATTTTTTAGTTGCTCCTCCCAACAAGAACTGGAGACTATTTGCTCTTCCCAGGAATTGAGCTGCTCTTCTGGATTTTGACCTGTGGATATGTTACAGAAATGAAGCTGTAACAGGGCTGAACCTGAGCTTTAAGGACAGCTTTCACTGTGAGAACTCATATAAAGAGGTTCAGCTACCCTGCAGGAAAGACTATATGGAGAGGGAAAAAGAAGGGAGGGCCAGGGGTGGGGACAGGGAGAGGTCCAGTGGGCTACTAGATATTCCACCCTCAAAGAGGAGCATGATGTCATCCTGAACCTTCCTGTACTCTCAGGTGAAGGTCCATTGATTGGAGAGATCCTGAGCTAACATTACAAAAAGACAGACCATTCCTGCCCAGCCTGCCCACACTGCAGAATCATGAACAAATCAATGATTGTAGTTTTAAGGCACTCAGTTGGAAATGGTGTTTAGGCAGTAGTCAGTATCTGGTACTATGTGCTGCCTTCCAGTTGCCTGGAATTTTCACTATTGGCTCAACATAATCTTTCCTGGTCAGGTTACACTTTTAAAAATGTATCTTAATCTTGAAGTGTTAAGTTTTGAGTCTTTTGCATGTTTATATAAATTGGTGCAACAAACCATTTTATAGAATTTGGTTCACAATTGCATTGATGCCGTGCACTCACACTGTCTGTATTTAAAATTTTAAATACCGCCATTGATTTAGGCAAAGGGCTGCTGATTAGGCAATTTCTCACCAGAGAAAGATGAGGTATAGAGTTTAAGTTAGCTATCTTTATTCCTAACTCCAACCCAAGAACCACTACACAAAGAGATTCTGAAATGTGGTTTCAGGAAAATGATGTTATTGTATTTCTGGGGGTGAGGCTGGGACAAGGGAGAAGGGCCTCATTAGAGACCATGAAGCATCACAAGGACCTGGGCTTGTGGCCATCAATGGAGAGTGATATCATGGCCTAGGGGAACTACATAAAAAGTGAAGTGAGAGAGCTCCCAAGGCATAATTTGTCAATTTCAAAACATTAAAATACAAATTTAATTAAAAACTCGTGAAATAATCCCTGCATTAGATCTGAGGAAGAACAGCTTTTCTTTGTCATCATTCTCTCTTCCTCTCTGCTGGTTGGCTCTGGTCTCAGGACATAGTTCTTAGGACAATTTTAACTGTATTAATAATTGGGTCAATTTTGTGCAGTATTTCAGCAGCATAATTACTACATAAAAGCAGTCAGTTGTAATAACTGCCTTTTGGATTTTGTGAATAAAGCACATTTTTAAGTTGAGGATTCCCTACTGATATGTTAGGGTTGGTTTCTTGTTGTTACAACTCTGAAGATAGCCGACCACATCTTAATAAAAGGATAGACTTTAGAAAGCATCTTCTGTCCATCAGTTCCATAAACTAGGGAGAGGCAGAGGCAGTTTTCATCATAAACTCCTGCAACACTTATTTTAAAAGGGAATAAAAGATCAAGTTTATAATGTGTGACTTTGTAATTCATTACTTTACTGATTGTGCTCTTTAAATTTATTAGGATCTCACTCGACCTGTTCATAAACATCGTAGATTTAATTGCTATACCTTATTCCCAGTAAATAGAGGGAAGAAGTTAATTAATGCTCAATGTTAGATTTAATTAAATGAAAATTAAATCTAAGCACCTTTTAGTGACACTTCAAGGAGATAGAGAATGAAGACCAGCAACTAAGATAGCTGGTTTTGTTTATTTTGTGTGTGTGTGTGTGTGTGTGTGCGTGCTATTTGTTTTCTCCTAGAATCATTTGAGAGTGATTAACCACACAACTTTTCTTTTTACATGCCTGGTTTAAATAATAGTTATACAACTTTATTTATAAAATATTTGTAAAATTATTTTTGATACATAAATGTACATTTCTATGGGGTACTACATACTGTTTTGGGGGGAAGAGGAGTACTAGGGATTGAACTCAGGGACATTTGAACACTGAGCCACATCCCCAGCCCTGTTTTTTTATTTTATTTAAACACAAGGTCTCACTGAATGCCTAGCACCTTGCTTTTGCTGAGGCTGGATTTGGATTTGTGATCCTCCTGCCTCAGTCTCCCAAGCTACTGGGATTACACGCTTGCACCACCGCAACCCACCCATATACTGTTTTGATACATGCATGCATTGTACATATTTAATCAGAGTAATCATATCTCTCTCCTCAAACATTTATTATTTCTTTGTGTAAAGACATTAAAAGTCATCCTGTTAAGCTTTATCAAAATAAATAGTACATTATCTATAGGCACCCTAGTGAATTAGCACACCAGAATTTATTCCTCCTACCTCGATCTAATTTAATCCCCATGGACCAACATTTACCCATTGCTTTCTCCTCTCCATCCTCCCCATCCTCTTGTAAGCACTATTTGATTCTCAGCCTCTGTGAGATCAACATTTTTAGATTTCCAATATGTGTAAGATCATGTGGTGTTTGCCTATCGGTGCCTGGCTTATTTCGCTTAACATAATTGTTGCAAAGGACAGGATTTCATCTTTTCATGACTAAAAAGTATTCCGTTTTATACATGTGGCATACTTGCAGAAGAAATTTCTTATTTTGATTATGAATGTTTAAATGCTTTGCAGGGAGTGCTTTAAAGCATATTTTGCACTATGGACATTAATACTACTTCTTTTCATGTTCTGATTGAAATGACATTTTTCTCAAAAAGTTCTGATTTGTGTCTTATCAGAGATTAGAATGTATTAAATATTTTTATGAAAAGATAGTGGCAACTTCAATCAAAAAATGAAAAAGAAGCAACATTAATACTTATAGCATACAAGTTTGAACATGTGCAGGACCTTGATGTTTATCATTGCCCTTGGTCCACTTGAGTCCTTATAAATAGATCAGGTCAAGGTCCTTGGTTCACTGTGGTTTGTGTCCTTACAGGGAGATCAGGGTGGTGCCCTTGGTTCAACTTGATTTGTGTCCTTATAAGGAGATAAGGGCAGGGTCTTGGTTCAGCCTGCCTTGTCCTTATAATGTAACTTGCTTCATTATATGATTATCTTCCTTCCTATTTAGTTGATGATTGTAGTGAAACACTTCAATTCCTTTATCACTCATTTTGGGTATGCTGTACAAGTATTTTTTTGTGGTTCCCATGGGGGTTTCATTTAACATGAGAAGTGATGACACTCTGATGTGAATCTGTAGCAACATGACCTCAGTAGTGTTCAGATGTGGCTTTTGTACCTCTCCAACCCTTCCCTCTCAGTTACTAATGTTACAGTGTTATATATGGTATTTAGAAATTCCATAGAATAAAATTGGGACATTTTGATATATTATTCTCTTACACGTTGTAGAAACAGAAGCAGCACTAGCTTTTATAATTGTCATGAATTTGCTTTACCAGGGATCTTTCTGTCTTCATCAAGATCTGAGTTCCTATCTAATGCTCTTCATCACAACCTGAAGGACTCCCCTCACACAAGGCACATCTAGTGGGGACCAACTCCCTGAGCTCTTGTTAATCACATGCTGTGGTTTGAATGTATGTTTCCCTCCCAAATTCCTGTTGACAGTTCAGGCTCAATGCAACAGTATTGAGAGCTGGTTAGGCCAGGAAGTTCCAACCCCAGTGTTGGGATGTGCACGTGCAGACAGCTGCTACAGCACGTGCAAGGACCTGGTTTAGTTCCCACACAGAGAGCATACACACATTTGTCAAGATGGGTGCAATGATGTGTGACTGTTTGTAATTAGCTTTTCGTTTCTGTGTCCAAAACACCTAACAAGAACAACTTGCAGGAGGAAAAGCTTCTCTGGGGTTCACAGTTCCAGATGGCTCAGTTCCTCAATGGCTGACTCCATGGCTCTGCCCAAGGTGAGGTCCATCACGGGGCAAGGGCCCAGTGGAGGGAAGCCACTCAGTTCAGGGCAGCAAAGGAGCAGAAACCTTGAGTGTAGATATGATGAGGTCTTTCAGAGCCACAAAGTTATTACAGATTTTTATACCCAAAATGAAAAGACTGCTGAAGAATCCTACAAATTTTAATTTCTAAACAATTTTTTGATTTGGGTTTTTTTTTAATTTTGGGTTTTTTTGTTTCTGTTTTTTGTTTGTTTTGTTTATTTATTCATTTAAGCCAGAATCCTTGTACCATTTTAGGATGATTGATGAGAGTAGTCAGAGCAGTGTAGCCCTGCAGGGGCTGAGCTCCTGCTATGAGCCTGCCTTTACTGATCTTACAGGGTCCTGCAAAACATTGGGGGAGAGGGCTGCACCCAGGTAAAACTTGCCCCCATATGTTCATGGCCAAAGTAGCTTTCAACTTCTCCTTGTTCTCTGAATCAGAGATGATGGTAGCCTTGAACCACTGAAACATGATCCAGCTCTTTCAGGTCATCGAGACAGTCGACTGTATCTGCCTTATCATGGAGCATGCAGGTGGGGAACAGCTATGGAATCTCATCCTGGAACCCGATGCCATATAGGAGGAGGAGACCTGCAGACTGTTCAGGCTGATCTTGAGTGCCGTGCAGTACCGCCACAAGCAGGGTATCCTGCATCTTGAAAGCCGAAAATATCATGGTGGATGCCAGCAGCAACGTGAAACCAAGCAACTTTGGCCTGAGCATCAGACTCACAGCTGGGAAGAAGCTGAAGAGGACCGGGGCACTCTCCTATGCTTTGCCCCTGAATGCACCCAGGGGAAGGAAAACAAAGCCATCCCCCTTCCCCAGACATCTGGAGCCTGGGGGTCATTCTCTTATGCTCACTGGGAGATGCCCATTCATGGCAGCCAGCAGAAACAACTGAAGAAGCTGATCACACAGGGAACCTATGACATCCCCTGCATGTGTCTGAGGGAGCACAGAGCCTCATCAATGGGATCCTGACAGCGGACCCCATGCAGAGACCCACCATAGAGCAGGTCATGAGGCACCCATGGCTGAGCCAGGGTGGGGAAGCTGCTTCGCCCAGTCCTTCTAGTGAGGCACTCCCCAAACTCCCGGATCCCACAATTATGAAACTCATGATCAACATGGGTCACCACCCCTATATACCTGGGTGTCTGTGGCCAGTTGAAGATTTGATGATGGGATGGCCACCTACCTCATCCTCATAGAGAACCCAGGTGCTGGGCCCTATGGATCTTCCCAGGGTCTGCTCCAAGAAGTGTCCCAGTGAGCCTGCCCTTCCCTTGCCCTGTGAGCAGCAGCATCCTGAGGAGGCCAAGCAGTCCCAGCAGAAGGAAGTGCCAGAGCCTGCCATCCCTCTCTGCTTCCTCCACATAGACACACCCCGTCCCAGCCCAGCCTCCCAGCGGGACCCTGTGCCCAGCAGGGGTTGGAAGAGGGTGAGGAGGAGGATCACCAAATGCTTCCAACAACTGTGCTGTGTACCCTGCCTCCATCGGACATCGTCCAGAAACAGAATGGCTGCAATGGAAATGCCCAGACAGACAGACAGAACTGAGGGACAGCCACAAGACCCTGAGCTCTCTGGAGGCTGACGACATGGTGTGGGATGAGGTGTGTCTAGGGCTCAGAAGCCAACCCCTTGATGACACATCATGGAGACTTTCCCTGGGACACTCCGCCCTATCCTGCTTTTTGTCCTTTCTCCCATACTTTGGGAGAAATTTATTTTTATGTATTTTTTTACAAATTGTATAATAAAATTAATGTTGCAAAGATTTTAAAAAGTTAAAAAGGTAGGGTTTTTTTTTTGTTTTTAATTTTTTGTTTGTTTGTTTTTGAACTGGGGGTCAAACCCAGGGCTTTGCAAATGCAAGGCATATGCTTTGCCACTGAGCTACATCCCAGCCCATTTTTGTTTGTTTTTGAAAGAGGTCTCAGGGCGAGGGCCAGAGCCCAGTAGTCATCATCTTTCCAGGGCCCGGGCCACTGTACCTCCCCCTCCTGCTCACTGTATATATTTGCTCACCTTGAACCATGTAGATGGGGACTCACTTGCCTTAAACCAGTGTAAATGGGACTTGCTCCCCTTGATATAGTATAGATAGAGATACTCCCCTTGAGTAGTATAGACTTAATTCACTTTGAGCTGGTTGCTTTGGCCAGAAGGAGTCCTTTTCCTGGTTTTCAGGCCCCTTCCTGAAATGTGTGGGGAGGTGGGGTTGCAGCTGTTGGAGAAGGCGCCTCTGGTAAGGCATTGGAATGTCCTATGGCTTCATCTCAATAATCTCATGTGCAGGGCAGCGAGATCTGAACCAGTGGGCATGGGCAGGCCTGCCTGCAGCAGTGGCTGGGTGTTTCACCATACATCATGCAGCCTCCCACCCAACAACTCCTCCTGTTCACAGGGAAAGGCTGTGGAGAGTGAACACATGGGATTTGGGAGCAGAGATGTGAAATCTCAGGGCTGCTACTTTTATAAAAGCATAGCGCATTCATATGGAATTGCTCTTTGGAGTCTGTTGACACTGAATTTTGTAAAGTGAAGTGAACACAAAAAGTAAGAAACACTCAGGTTAGGACAGGAGGCTTTGTGTACCCTCCAGCCTTTGCACGTCTGCAGGTCTGGGTCACCCAGAGCTAGTCTGGGCAGCTTCTTCCTGCCCTTCCCTTTAGTGGCCAGAAATTGCTACCTTAAAAAAAAAAAAAAAAAAAAAGATGTGTCCTATTAATAGTTTTCCTCTTTCACCTTGAGCCAACAAAAAAGTTTTAAAGTAAATATACTCTATCATTTTGTTTTAACCATATGTATAATTTGTAAGTGTCAGGAAATAAAAGACTAAGTATTATCGTGTCCTTATGACAGATTTTCTTCAACTAAATGTATCCAGAAAATTGCTCTTAGTATGTAAAGTAAGCTGGGAGAATTTTAGTTTGCAGTATTTTGATAATGGTTTGGAATGGAAGCATTTTAAATAACTCCAAGTTGTATAGTTCAATTTTTTAAAACTTACTTTTGATTAGGTAGAGGGAAGTGAAGGGAGGCAAGCTATATGGGGATAGGAAGGATAGTAGCATGAATTTGACAGTATTACCCTATGTACATATATGACTACACGACTCGTGTGATCCTACCTCATATACAACCAGAAGAATGAGAAATTATACTCTGTTTATGTATGATGTGTCAAATGCATTCTCCTGTCATGTGTAACTAATTAGAACAAATTTTAAAAAGAATACAACATTAAAATACAGAATCAGTGTTCTTTACATATTATGTTCCCAACATAAAAATGGAAAACAATTTTGACCATAATTCATAGCTTAATAATTGCTAAAATGTCAACATAGCATGAAGCCCAGTTTCTGCTTATAAACAAGTAAGTATTTTATAAAAAAGTACAAAAAGCTCAGAAATGACGATAAGCATTCTGAACCTTGGTATATGGTAAGTGTGGAATCTCAAGTGAATGGTAAAATAGGCAAAATACAAGCTTTTGGAATAAGTGGCTAGTCATGTGGAAAACTGACTCTCATTCTTTAAACATAACAGTTTGTAGATAACGCAAATGTTAAAATATAAAATGAAGTTGTAATATTACTAGTATAGGAGAATATTATCATAATGCTGAATTGCAAAAAGCTGTCTGAGCAAGACACAAAAACTCAGAAGCCACAGAGAATATGATAGTTTAAAATTTTTGCTTGATGGTTAGAAAAAAAAGTCATAAACTAATTTTAAGCACAAAGGGGGGGATCATTTAGTATTCACTTCTTTAACTATTACAAATCTCCTTAATATTTGAAAAGTAAAATGGTTTACAAATTAATACATAAATAAAAAACAAGGTAAATAAATGGACAAAGATCTAATCAGCATTCAGATCAAGCTAATAAAAATGGTGTATAAATGTGCTAAACATTCTTCAGACTCATTCATAACTAAGAAATACTAGTAAATAATGTGATAACATGTTACCCTATCAATTAGCAAAAGTGAAAACATCTGATGATACCAATTGCCAAAAAGAATGTAGAAAATCATACCTACTTATACTGTTCATAGGATCTCTTTGAGGGCAATTTGGTCCATCTATTAAAAATGCTACCCTCTTTGATCTAGTAACTCAGTTTCCAGATACCAGTATTCTTGCAGGCATACTAAGCTATTGCACAGGCTATTAACTAAAAGTATTGGAAATACCAAATTAAAATCAAAATATAACTGGATGAATAAATTAGAATATTATCAAATAAAGGAGTGTATAAAAACTAAGTGAAAAAAGCATTTATATTCATATTATTATTGCAATGTGAGCATCTAGAGATATGCTTTATTGTTTTAATGGCTTTGGAATACATGTGTATCTATTGAACTATCTATGCTTTCTTAATGTAAAGTTTCATATTAGGTAAAGGGAATTTTTTATCATTTTTCATCATAGATTCCTTAAAAACGTTTAACTACAGAAATAAGTTAATCAGTAATGAGAAGAAATAGCACACTACACAGTCTGCAATATGTTGTGATGAATGCACACAAATAAATCTGGGCTACAAAATACTACAGAGGAGCACCAAGGGCATAGTGTTTAAGAACACTGCGGAATGGTATTACCAACATACATCGACAAAGTATTATTCGCTGTTATTTTTGAAGTCCATGGGGTTTACAGTGATCTATTTTCAGGAACCCCTTGAAGAATCCTGGACAGGTACTATTCAAAACCAATGGCTCATGGCCATTCTCATTGCAGACCCTCATTATTACGCTATGCCAGTTATGCCAGATACTTTGATGGGAGAACATTTCTCAATTCACTTCTCAAAGCTGAAAATTTTATCATTAACTGCATAAAATTATTGATGCATCAACATTGGGTGTACAGAAGAATGTCACAGATGGGCAAAAACAAGCCAGGAAATACACTTATCTGCCCTTCCAAACCCACCCCACTGCAGCAAAGCCAAAAGGAATTGGAAGAAGCTCTTGAGAAGAGAAACAATTTTTGCTTCTCTTCCAGACACTTACATGAGAAGTAACAAAACCTGCTCTTAACAACCTCCAGATCAGCATATGAATCTGAATAAAAAAAATTCTCCAAAGAGGAATTTCAAAATCAGAACCATGCAGGGTGTAAGTAAATAGTTTATAAGTACAAACTTCACCAAGGGCATAGGGTACACAGAAAAAAAATCAATTATTTGAAAGTTGGCTGCACACACAGAAGCATGACACAGATTAAGACTGAGGGACAAATCTTTGTGTCCTATTTTAAATTCATGTTTAGTGTTTAATGTAAAGGACGTCACATGATGTTAAATTAGCACTTAGATATGTGGAAAGTACAAATGGCAGTGGGATAATTAAAGCACTCTTAAGAAGCATACCATTGAATGAATTAGGTCACTGAGGTTATTAAGGCTTACATCATGTAAGGTTGGAGTGGTGTTAGCGTAAATATTTATCATGTTTGTTGCCCAAACATTTTAGATCCCACATCAAACAAAATGGGCCTTTCAAAAGACCAGCTCAAACCAAAAATAGGTAAAGTTAATGATTATGCAAATTTGAGTCTTTACTTTCCAGAGAGGGTGAAAAAGCAGTCTTGTCTCTCTTCAGGTTGTTTTAGTCTCTGATATTTGGCTAAGAATTCTTAACTATATTTTAATTTTTTTAAATCAGTAATCATATACTTGATGCAATAATTTTATTTTATTGTTTGGTTTTGGCTTGACATGTTGAATGAAGAAAAAGAAATATGCAAATGATATTTGGTGACAAGACGAATATTTTCAAAGTTATGTTAGGAAATAATTGAAAAGATTTTTGCCATCCAAATTACCTTTCCCCCTCAGCTTTACTGAGGTATCGTTGACAAATATTCTATATATTTAATGTAAAAAACATGAACTTACTACCACAATCAAGCTAACTGATATATTCATTACTTTATACAGTTACTTTTATGTAGGGTGAGAAGATTTAAGATTTGTTCTCTTAGTAAACTTCAAGTATACAACACAATATTATTAACTATGGTCACCATGCTTTACCTTAGTTCACTCTGACCAACATCTCCCCATTTCCTCTTCATCTGCTTCTTGGAATCACAGTTCTATTCTCTGTTCCTAAAGATTTGAGTTTTTTAGAGTGCACATTTGAGTGAGAACAGGAAGAAATTGCCTTTCTATGTTATTTTATTTCACTTAGCATAATATCTAACATGTCCACCCATATTATTATGAATGGGGGGATTCCAGTTATATATATATATATTCCATATATACATTTCCATTGTGTACATATACATTTTCCTCCATTCATCTGCCAGTGGACATTTAGGTTGACTCAATATCTTGATTATTGTGAATGATGTTGGTGCAAACATCAATCATGGGATTGATGGATCATATGGTAGTTGCATTTTTTGTTTTTTTGAGGAAAATTTACAACATTTTTCAACATTATTGTACCATTTAGATTCCCACCAACAGTGTTCAAGCGTTGCTTTACCTCCATATCCTTACCAACACTTGTTATTTCTTTCTTTCTGAAAATAACTAACCTAACCAGTGTAAAGTGATATCTCACTGTGTTTTTGGTTTGCATTAATGATTAATGGTGAACCTTTTTTCATATACCTACTGACTACTTGTTATGTATAATTTTGATGTCTATTTAGGTCTTTGTTCCAATTGGGTTATTTCTTTCCTTGTTGCAGAGATGTTTGAGCTCCTTACATATTTTTTACATATGTAATTCATGTTTTTTATACATTAATCCCTATCAAAAGTATGGTTGTTCGTAAGTATTGTCTCTATTCTGAGGGCAGGCCTGAGTCCATTTGGGGTCCAGTTCCTAGGCTTGAGCCTAGAGCCTGAAGCCATGAGGACCAGACAACACTGGGGTTCACTGGATCCGGCCTGGTGCTGAGGTCCAATTAAAGTGCTCACTTTACTCTAAATCCTCTTTGCAGAGGTTGTCTCTCTCTGTCCTGTTTGCATGGCTTGAGGGAGGGAGTGACACAGGAAATGTAAAACTGTCTTTTCTATCTTAATCAACAGGTCTTTTTTCATTTCAATGCTCCTTTTAGATTCCATATACTCTAAACTGAATTCCTTAGTCACTGTGAAAGTATTTTTTGTGTCTGGATGTTGTTCAAACAAATGCTTCTAGAAACTCCTATTCTACCATCTTGCCTATGTCTGACCTCAACTGATTTCTCTTTGCAAAGGATTCTTAGACACAGATGAATGAATGGTCATCTTTGGAACTGCAGGGCATTTATTAAATTCTGAAACACTTTGCAGTAAAAGACACCTATTTAAAACGAAGTACATGAGTAAATTTTATGCAGTTCTTGCAAGATTGAATCCTATCATATGAGCTTAAAATAAAGTAATAGAGGTTATATTACAATGATGTCTTTCATATTTCCCACATTCTTTCTAATGACTTCTCACTTCATCCAATATATTTTTTGATTGACATTTGACTCTCATTTGAATGGATATTCTGAAGGATGACATCTATATTTTCTTTAAGGGATACAAAAAGCTATATGTCTTGGGATGGAAAAGAGGAGCTAATTTTTGGTAGAAAAGAGGAACTCATTTTGAAAATTGAAGCCATGGCCAACCTCAGGTGCCTGTTTTTTTTTTTTTTTTTTTTTGTCTAACTCTCAATAGGGTACGAACAATTTATCTTGATTTTCTCAACACTGTTTCTATAGCCTTGCCAAGGAATGCACACAAAATGGTCAAGAGAAGCAAGTGAATTAGAGCTAAGGCAAAGGAGGATGCTGTGGGATATAATTTTTGAGGACAAATAACTGTTCTTTATTCTATAAGGATGCACAGTTCTTTCAGTTCTGTACACACAGCAATAGAAACTTGCAACTTTGCTTATGTAAGTATCTGTAATTTCTACAGCAAGAACCCAGTGATAGTTTACTGAAAAGTCAACAGAAAAAAATAAGAACAGATCTTTTATATTTTTGCAATACATCAAGGAAAAGATTACCAAGAATTTTTCAGCACAAAACCAAGAGGACTTAATTCTGTGGTATGTCGAACTAGGATTTAGATTACTAAGGAAGTGTCTGATCAAAGAGGTTTCACTTTTTTATTGGTTCTTTTTAGTTATACATGACAGTAGATCCATTTGGAAATTATACAAGCATGGAATATATCTTATTCTAATTAGAGCACCGTTCTTTTTAAAAAACCAATAATAATTATGGCAAAAAAGAGCACATTTTCAATAGGTAAAATTTAAAAGGATTCAATTGGCATGCAAATATTTATTGCAAGATTTTAACTTTTTAAACGGAGAATTTTAATATATACAAAATCAGAAGAGGATTATGTATACCCATTTATCTATCACCCAACTTCAGTACCTATCAACTCATGGGCAACATTGTTTTTCATCTCCACCTACATTCTTTCATATAGTAATTCTAAACAGATTGAAGATACTCATCAGTATTTTTGTATGGGTGCTTTTAATGATAAAGACTAATTTAAAATAAACACAAGTCTATGATTAAAGCAAAAGCTAACAATAATTTATTAATATAAAAATACATGCGATATTTTGCAAATGTTATTAATTATTTAGGATTAATTTTATTTGGGAATTCAAATAAGGTCCACCTTTATAATTGTTTAACATGTCTTTCTTTCAGAGGAATGCATAGATTCCCCCATGGCAGAACTTTAAAAAGCAAGTCTCATTGGTTTATCTAAAATTAATCTGAACTCATTTTAAAAGATGTATAATATTCAGAAAAATAAAGATAAGAGAAAATACAATCACTCATATTCCTTTAAGTCCAACAATCTTTGCCAATAAAGAAAGTTTTGTAAAAGATGGCATTACTTAGTTTTGCTTACTCAACATCTTTATAAAAAAGAGTTAAGCACAAACAAGGTCAAACTTCTACCAAATTCATCTATATATTGTTTGAAATGACCCTTTACCAAACAAAAAGATTTCTGAAAAATGATGTAACATGGACTTTGAATATTAACTATATGTTAACTTGTATACTGCAAAATGTAAAATACATATTGGACGACTTTATTGTATGGGAGTATAAGAGTGGCCCAGCCCAATCTAGCTTAAATTCTTATTCTGGTTCTACTCATCTTCTTTTGTGTCCCCTGCTGGCCTCATCTAGGTTGTTATTTCACTAAGTAGCATACTTACTGGCAGCCTCTGCATATAATCTGACCTAGAGTCCACTCTGCCAGGAGTTTATCTGACTGTTGCTAAGCAGGCCTTGTGTCCCTACAGTACACTTTGCAAAATTCCTGGGGAAGAGTTAGAGGCCAGGCACAAGTCCTTGAGTAGCATGTATTCTGTCCAAAACACTTTCTGTTCTCTGTTCTAAGAGTGTGATGAGTAAGATGTTGTCAGCTCTGTTTTCATAGGATGAGCCACTTGCTAGTGGACCCATTGGTTGAAGATGGATTCCCCATTGTTATGTGGATTTTTTTATTCAAAGCTCATGTGGTAGGCAATACAGGAATGTTCAGAGGTGAAATGATTAGATTATGAGGGTTATAAACCTCACAGGTAGATTAATCCATTTGATGGATTAATTATTTGAACTTCTGGGTGGTAACTATAGAGAGTGGAGTATGCCTGGAGATACAGATCACTGAGGGTGTGGCATTGGAGACTATATCTTATTCCTAGCTCTTCTCTCCCACTCCCTTCCTGCCTCCTTTCTCTGGCTCTTGTCTGCCATAAGCTGAGCAGCTTTCCTCTACCACCTCATGTCCAGAGCAGTAGAATTGGCCCACCATGCACTGAACCTCTGAAATCATAAGCCCCCCCCAAACTTTTCTTCCTCTAAATTATTCTTGCCAGAGATTTTGGTCATAGGGATGAAATGTTGAGTAACATATCCATTGAGTCAATATATGAAGCCCTTAAGAATTCTAATGTCATACCTCTAATTTCCTACTTTATTCATGGTACAAAACTGCAGGGCTTATTTTAATCCATCCATGTCTGATATCATACAAACTATGTTTTTTATCTGAAGATAACTAAACTTATTTTGGTACATTTTCTGCCCATCTTTTTAGAATTTTTAAACTTTTTTAAAAAATATACAATATTTTACTATAATAATTCTATTTATCTATCAGATTTTGTGTCCTGTTTTTTGTGATTAGCATTTTAGTATGAAAAATACTAAAACTTAGTTTTTATGGTAGTAGTTTCTTGTTGATATACCAGAAAAGTAACAGTGAAGAAATTAGGCATGATATTGAGGTGCATAAGTTGTTTTATATAGCAAAATGTCTCTTAAAAAATAATAACTGGGAGATTTTGTTGAATTGCAGATTCTGATTCAATACGTCTGAGTTTGAGAGATCTTATGGAAGATCCTATATTTTTAACACACTTTTAGATGATTCTAATGCATTAGTCTTAGGGGTCACACTTAGAGGAGCAAGGCTTTATGTAAAGACTTATAATGATTATAATTGGCGTAAGAAAATTCTAAGTTCCTTTTGCCCATAAGGTTGGTACAATAGTGTTAGCTGCTATCACTGAATTTCAGCAAGATGCTTGACAAATTCTGGAGACCGTTTCTGCAACAATGGAGGTAGCCTAGTGAGTCAGGCAAATGCACATGAAGTGGGTGAGTAGTCGGAATTATAATTGGTTGGTTGACCAAAACTAAATAATTTTAATTAATTGATTGATGTCTCTATAAAGGAAGATTTTTAGAACCTCACTGAAGGGGGGCTGGGGTTGTGTCTCGGGGTGGAGCACTTGCCTAGCATGTATGAGGCCCTGGGTTTGATCCTCAGCATTGCATATAAATACATAAAATAAAGGTCCACCTACAACTAAAAAAAAATTAAAAAATAATAATAATCTCACTGAAGGGCTTTGTTTTTGGTTCTACCAAGTTTAATAGTTTTAGTAACAATTTGGCTAAGAAGAGGATTGAAGTTCTTATAAAAGATGCAGTTAAGATGAGCTGAGAGGAAACCTAAGACAATAAATGATGACAGATGAGCAAATGCACTGTAAATCCTACAGTGTGATTCAAATAAGGTAATGTCTCTGAGTACATTTTAAGATGGAGCAACTTTAACTATTGTTATGGCAAAAACGTACAAAAACAAAACCAAATAACATTTAAATCTGAATGACTCGTAAGAATAAATACTTCTTGAAAAAAAAATAAATGCAATAGGGGCTAATGTAGACCTCCCAATAGTTCAAAATATACCAGGATGGTGAATGTGAAAAAATACTGTCCCAAGAGTGAAGGACTTTGTTATCTTCTAGGCTTGGTTCTGCCAATATCTAGCTGTGTGACGATTAGCTGGTCACATCCTCCTTCTGGACCTGTTTTCTTACATGATCCTAAGATTCTCTAATTTTATTAGCACAGATGAGGGAGGAGTAGCTTTGCCATAGTTCCTGTGAGCAAGACTAGAAAGGTTTAGTTGATAAGATTGTGAGTCCATTTTGTGCTTTGAATAAGAACTAAATAGATAACTTCAGGAAAATATTAGTCAGAACTATAAAGTGCATGCCCAAAAAGCTAGTGTGATCTCAAAAAATTACAGAATAATAAAATATTTGAGAGCAAAGGAAACGTTAGCTCTACCTTAACCTTCTCTGTCCTAGCCATTTCCAGAAATTTACTTTGGCTCTTTGCATTACATTAATTTTTTATTTATTAAAAATCTATTTATTTGGTATTAGGGATTGAACTCAGGGGAACTCAGCCGCGGTACCACATCCCCAGCCCTATTCTGTATTTTTAGAGACAGGGTCTCACTGAATTGCTTAGCACCTTGCTTTTGGCTGAGGCTGGCTTTGAACTCATGATCCTCCTGCTGCAGGCTTCTGAGTCGCTGGGATTACACAGCTTGAGCCACATGCCTGGCTAGCATTACATTTTTAAGGATACACAATGTGTTCAAAGGATAGTGGAGGAACTAGAGACTTTCATGTGAAGAAAGTCTGAAAATAATGGGAAGGTTAAATGAAAAGATTTGGCAATGGTGGTGGTGATAGATGTGTGTGTTTGTGTGTGTGTGTGTTTGAAAAAGAGGGTAGAATATATGGCTTTATGTTTTCAAATATTTGAATATCAAGTCATCAAGATTGGGTTGTCCTCCGTAATCCTGGAGAACTACACTAGAACCCTGTAATTGTAAATTATATGGAGAAAAATTTCAGGTCCACATGAGAAGTTATCCATAGCAGTTACAGTATGCACAAAGAATGGGCTTCACAAGAGGCAGTGGGTTCTCTTTCCTTTAGTTGGGGACTATTGTAAAGAAAAAATGAAGCATTGGATTGACCAGGTTCTTGTTTGGCTTTTTGGTCATTCATCCATTTGTATGAATGAGTGTGCCGTCAGGCCATCCATGTGAGAGGTTTAATAGAAAAAAAGATTTCTTTTTTCACAATTTCATTCTACTCTATTTTGTTGAAAGAGCAAAGGGTCCACAAAGTAGTCAATTATTGTAGCTTATTAAATTTATCTCTTAAAATGATTAATGCTGTGTAATTTTGAACAAGAAGTAGCTCTTAGTTTTATGGAGATTCTGGCTGAGTGACTTTGTTGTTTATTAGCTGCAACCTGTTAAAATTCAACCAAGAGAAATAAATGTAAATAGAGAGGCAGGTTCTTGGGAAAGTACCAGGCAATATTCCCTGGGAAGGGGTTTCTGAAGATGAACAATTCAAGGTCAGAAGTTCCTTCTTGTGCCTTACACCTTGTAGAAAATAGGTAGTAGGCACTGGTAGAAAACCTTGTAAAAGAAGAAAATCAATCAGTAGGAGATTTCAGAAGTGTATATAATATCTTTCACCATTAGAAATATATGCAATTTCACATGGAATTTTTTAACATTGAATTGAAGATTAGTAAATTTCTCACTATCTCAAATTTTTATTAAATCAGTAATTTTTTTCCATGATGCTTTTCCTATATTGCTGTGTAATGATCTCTGATGAATAAATAATTAATTGCTGATGAGGAAGACAAACAACTATGGAGTGAATAATGCCAAACAAAAAATAATGCATACTGCTATTTGGGCTAGTTACTTTAAAATTATAAGCCGGGATAATTTCTTTGAATTTACTTACATATAATCCCTTAATCCGTTTTTCTGAGTAAACAAAGGAGGTACATACATTTATAAAATAAATCAATGATCTGAAACAAGAAAACTGACTCTAAACCAGGTTCTAGATTTATTTTGTTTTTGTGTTTAAAAATATAAAATTTCATATAATATACTTTATAAAATCATGTTAAATAAAATAAAAAATAGTCACAGATTTTTTTCAGTAGTGTTTATTGAAATGTGAAATATACACACAGAAGAGTAAGTCAAATACATAGGCACACTCGGGGCACCGCTCACCAATACGACTTTCCACAGAGATAGAAAGGTCTTGCATCTGGATTGCTCAAAAAGGAACCACTAGTCACTTATGGCTGCTGAGCATTTGAAATGTCACCAGTGCAACTAAAGCAAAAGACACTAACCACTTAGCAATGTATCTGACAAAAGACAGAGAACCATGTACGCTAAAAACCAGAAAACGGTATTGAGAGAAATGAATATAAAAAGTCAGTCACAGACCAGCATAAAAATTTGCAAAGTGTATATCTGATAAAGGATTTACATCTGAATAGTTAAGGAGATCTCAAATTCAGTAATCATATGATATATTGATAAAATGAGCAAAATATTTGAAAAAAAAATGCTATTAGAGATGATGTGAGTAGAATAAAAACATGAAAAGATGAGCATTGTTAGCTTTAGGAAAGATGCAAATTCTAACTGTATTGAAACATCCCAGCACACCTATTAAGTAACTGGAATTAAAAAGACTGACCATATGAAATTCTGGTGAGAATATAGAGAAACTGCAATTCTCATACACAACCTACAGGAATGTAAAATAATCACTTTGTCAAGCTGTTTGGCAGTTTTTCAACAAGTTAAAATCTAAAATGTGCATCTAAAATATGATCCAGCTATTCCATTTCTAGATATTTACCTAAAAGTATGAAAGGCAATGCCATACAAGGACTTACACAGAATGTCCATAGAAGTTTAGAAAAATGGCTCAAATTGAGAACAACTCAAATATCATCAACAGGTGATTGGATAAGCAAATTATGATGTATCCCTATGATAGAATACTCTCCAACAATAGAAAAAAACCAAAGGCTTGATATATACAAGTATGTACATGCATATATACCTATATGGATGAATCTCAAAATAGTGATGCTGATATGCCTTCTGAAGATTTTTAAATTTCTTAAGAGACTTGTTCTTTTTCTCAATATTGCCAGGGGGCAGGCAGGTGGCAAGGATTATTATCCATATATTTTTAAAAAGAGAGACAATGAGATCCTTTGCTGACAACAGATTCTGGATCAGGTAAGAACTAGAAATTTTGTGTCCTAATACTAATAATTCTGTTAATCCACTTTGCAACTAAACTGAATGGAAGATCTCTGGTGAATAAATGATTAATTGCTGATGAGGAAGACAAACAACTATGGAGTGAATAATGCCAAACAAAAAATAATGCATACTGCTATGTTAGGGGCTTTAAAGTCAACAGGGGAGCAGAAAACAAAGAAGGGATGCACAAAAAGCAACTTATGCTGCTAGTTATTGTTCTAAGCAGAGAGAAATAAAGAGGCCTGGGAGTAAGTAATAGGGTTAGCTACCATGGGAGATTGCTGTCCCTGCAAGATATTTTCTAAGTCTACTTCAAATTTTACTCTTTGGGCTGGGATCATAGCTCACCAGTAGAGCACAAGACCCTGGGTTTGAACCTAAGCATTGCAAAAGCACAACAAATTAAAAAACAAAAACATATCTCACTCCCCGCCATTCTTCTCTGGACCCTTTTCTGATTCTATCCTAGGTCACTCCAAATAATGTCTCTACTAACTCACACTTCTGGATATCAGGAATCCTGTACTTATGACTTCAGGTTAAAAGTTGGTCGTTGCTTTAATGAGCATGTGTGTCATCCGCTTTTACTAGAGTGTAAGTCACTTGAGTGCAATAACTGAATCGAATTCATTTCTTTATGGCACAAAACTTAGCACATTGCCTTGCTCTACAAGTTCCTAGTACTTATCTATTGAATTCTAGCCTAGGAGGAGTTGCTGAGAGCAAGGTTCAACAAACATTCAACATTTTGCAAATGCTCGACGTTCACCCAGTGATACCTACCTCCATCATACAGTGGGGCACTCTGAAGCAGTCTAATATGCCTCTGAGGAGAGGTCTAGGGAGCAGTGATCAGAAGGTCTATCTTTAGTACAAAATAATCTTTTCAATCTTGTGCACCCTCCCATAACCCAACACAGAAATGTTTCTAAGTAAGTCTTCTAAAGTTAGGAATTTGAACTTTCCTTGTTTAGGAACTTTCCAGCCTTGATGTTTGAAAGCTATTGGCGTGCAGTCTAAAACTTAAGTAACATTATTTTTCCTTTGATTCATTGCTTCCATAAACAGTGTTAAATGTAGAATTATAAATATGAATCAGTTACGTAAGCTCCAGGGCTTCCCCTTCAATAACTACACTGCTATTTGATTGCTCTGCAGGCAGTCACATATTAACCATACATTAGCCATCTATGCTTGAGTTAAAACGAACTCCCTTTCCCTGCTTTGATACCAAAATGAATTTGCTATAAAGAGATATTGGCAGATTATACTTCACTACATTTAAGGTTAAAAATTAATAATAAGTAATCCAGCTACAGATTGACTTTTATCTTGGAAAATCTGAATTGAAATTACATCTTTTTATCAGTTTTTTTGTGACATTTTTGTTACTATTTTATGACGCTGAAAGTGATAATTTCCAGTTTTTCTTTTCACTAAATAAAATGTAGCCTACTTTACATGGTGGCTTTAGAAAAAAATGCAAAAGGGTTTGCATTGAGAAACTTATGGATGCTTTTCAAGCATAAAGAAAGATATGCAAATACTATGAAGGCAGAAGAAAATCATTTTATTATGTTAAAGAAATAATATTTTATAAATGAATTTAAATATAATTTTGCTACAGGTTGTGCCCATGAAAAACTTACAATAAATTTATGTTATTTGTGTTAAATTAGGATATTAACCAAGAACTAACTGATCATGGCATAAATTTGCAAATTCTCTCTAAATACATTGAACAAATACTGAGTCAAGTAAAATGGTCACGGGTGTGAATATATTAAAATATTTAAAAGAAGAATATCTCAATCAGAAGAGAGATGGGTAAGTAACAGAGGCAAGAAAAAATGCAGTCAAAAGGCACATTCTGGCAGTGCCTACCCAAAAATTTATCAGGGAAATTTGCCTTGGGGATTCCATCTCTTGGATCCCCTTCTTCCTCTGGGAGAAGTCTTTTCTGCTGTCCTTTAATAAACTTCTATTTTCCACTCTGAAAAAAAAAAAAAAAAGAATTTGCCTTGACCCACGAGTAAAACTGTCCAAGTCTTTATTCAAAGCAATTAAATGAACGCCTACTATATGTGAGCCACTGTTTAGGTTCTGAAGAAGTAACAGTGGGCAAGCAGACACTAATCTACAACTTCATAAAGCTTACATTCTAGTAGACAACATGAAAATTTTTCTTCCAGACCATTTCCCATGTTCTGAACCCAAGGGCCCATGGTTTTTGTATAGTTTGCTCATAAGAGAAAAAGAAAAAAAAGGTTACCCAGGTATCCTTGACAACTTTTTCTTTTTCTCATAATAACTACCATTTGTTGATTTACTAAGACTGAGCTGATTCTAATCCTGGTCTAACTGATCTCAAAGCCCATTGATTATATACTGTTCAACCACCCAATGAATGGTAATGACTATCTTTATAGCAGTGAGTTTGGGGATGGGAGGAGTAAAAGGTTGAAAGTTTTTGTAAGATTCACCTAGAACACTTACTCTTCTCTAAAATATCTGTGTCCCTTCATTTTCCCTGTTTCATGATCTTTATTATTGTGGTAGCTCATTATAAGTCTAGGTTATCCAGTTCTGCAGGGAATAGACTTCCATTTTCAAATGTACCTCATTTGTGTGGGACCTATTTTAGGCCCTTTCTATTATCATAATATTACTTCTCCAGAACTTAGTATGTTCCAGGCCCACAGTTATTCTAAGCACTTTACACAGATTAATCAGTTTAATCCTCTAAATAACATGGTAATTAAGGGCTATAATCCACACTTTTTAGTTGAATAAACCAAAAAAAAAAATTTAATTGACTCACCCAAGGTTATGTAAGAAGAAACAAGATGTGAACTCAGTTTTGGCTCCAGAGTTCCTGTGCTCCAGCTGTATTCTACCCCGACCTGTGTTTTTGCCATTTCATGTAATCCTCATATAATTCTGTTAGGCATTGTTGTCTCCGGGTTATGAATAGAAAAGAGGAAACTCCAGGAGTTTAGAACATCTTTTCAAATGTAATATCAACAAGGGGGTGGGATGAGATTTTAACCTAAGTATGTTTTCATCCAATGCACACATTTAGCATCCTGGCTTAAGAATCAATATCATGAGAATTACAGTAGCATGTCAACCCTGTCCAGTCAGTACACTAAGGGCACTTGACATGATGAAGTCCCTGAAGTTGTAAGCCTGTGGATCAGATGAAACTTATACTAATAATTTGAAGTACTAAGTGCATCCTTAAACCAACTTTATGAATTTAGAGTGTTTTTTGTTTATTTGTTTCTTTGTTCCAGGTAGATATTACTAAAACCCATTTTGTTCCATTGTCCCAAGTGCAGAACAGCTACTAACAACTTAAATTGAGAAACAGGTATACAACTTATGGTAGGTTTTAAATAATTATCATGATTTCATAATTCTATTATTTTGAGAAAAGTAAAGATGAATGATTAGAGTGAAAATAATTTTAAATTAATTGTGAAAATGGCATAAACTTTACTACAAAAGTTATTTTTACTAAATGCTCACCTGACAAAATATCAAGTACCTAAGTGACATGTATAATAAGAAATACATTCATGAAAGTATTGTCTAGAACTAGATTGTCATTTTATTTTGAGAAATGCACTACATTTCAAATTATTAATGTTAAAGTAGCTGTCCTATGAACAGGACATGGGGATAATGTGTACTGCACAGTAATGTGCTGTGTGCTGCACAGCTCCCTGATGAATCTAGTGGATTGCTGCTGATGGACATTTGTTGACAAGTTGTGACCTGTTTTCAGACTCCAAAAAATATACTGTACTTGACAAAATGCTTATTCTGAATGCTTGAGCAAAATGAGGGATTCGTTGGAGCAATTTCAGCCTGATAGAGATTTTTGAAGATATATTAACCCCTGAAGTGTGTAATGTACACTATTTGGCACAAAACAAGAATCAATTTGAAGTACTTAATGTTGATGATTAAAAACATTTAAAGGAATTCTTATTTTCAGAGTCTTATATATTACCTACCCTTCAAACTACTAGCCATATGCTGAAGATTTGGGTCTAGCTATCACCAAAAATGCAATGTCAAGGAATTGTTTCCAGGAGGTGAAAAATATCATAGAGCTTTGCAACATAATGAATGCTGAAAGAATACTGGAGATAGAGATTTTAAAATCTGTCTGCTAATAAATGTGATTTGAAAGTCATGCATGAAATTTGATGTATTTGAAAAATGTTTGACAATGAATAAAATGATTATTAGATATTATGGACACAATTTACTGAAACAATTTATAAGAGGTAAGACCCATGATTCTGTTGTGATTTCTGGGCACTGTATGGAGTATCACAACACTATTTCTTTGACTTGTATTGTGGAAAAAGTGCCCAAGAGGGACACAATGATGATCTTTTGCATGGGAGTAAGGCAGTTATATAAATTCTTGAAGTGGTAGAAAATGCAGTCACACAGTTAACTTTTTTTAAAAAAATTTGTTTTCAACAATCTATTCACAGTTTGGCACCCTTTCAAAATACTGAATTTGAAGCTATCGTCACCAGGAGGGAAAATAGGCTAAACAAATGTCCTCCAAGACTGACAACACTGATGAAAAAAATCAAGCAAGATATTCATAGGATTACAGATTTGATGCAATCAAATTCTCATTGTAAAATGGTTAGATAATCAATGTGTCATTGTTGGAATAATAGTGGAACAAGTTGGCAAAACCCAACAATGAAAAAAAGAAATAGGGTAGAGCCACCATGCCTCAACCCCAAGTAGTAGGTACCTACAACGATTTCAATGGTGGTGTGAAGAAGTGAGATTGGTTGGTTTCCAAATACGCCACTTCTGTTAGGTAGAAAGTGATACGGGTCTTTGTTCAACATCAATGATAGGTGTTTCACAAATGCATTGTTTATTCACAAATTTGTGAACAGAGAAAGATCTGATAAATTTTGGGGTTCAAAAGAGACATCAGTTTAGCTTACCTAAAATTAGGCAATGAGAAACCATCAGTAGGAAGAAAGCATAATACCTATTCCCAGACGTAATACTGTCCAACATATATCAGACGTGACGTGAGAAGACACATTATTCTCCAACAGTATTTATTGTTTGGATGTTAAATGTTCCCCAAAATCTCACATGTGAGACAATGCAGGAAGGTTCAGAGAAGAAACAATTGGGTTACAAGAGCCTCCCAATCAGTGAATTAATCATCTGATGGTATTAATTGGGTGGTCACTAAAGGCAGGTGGGGTGTGGCTGGAGGAGGTGGGGCATTAAGGGCATGGCTTTGGAGTATATATTTGCATCTGGCAAGTGGGGATCTCTCTCTCTCTGCTTCCTGATCACCATGTGAGCTGCTTCCTTCTGCCACACTCTTCTGCCATGATGTTCTGTCTTGCCTAGAGCCCCAAGGAATGGAGCTGACCTTCTATGGACTAAGACCTCTGAAACCGTGAGCCCTTAAATAAACTTTTCTTCCATAAAATTGTTCTGGTCAGATCTTTTAGTCACAGCAGCAAAAAAGCTGACTAAAACACAATAAGAACAATGACAATGTCAAAACAAAACATGTTATGTGAAATGAACAAAATGAAAAGTAACTGTTTATTTGAAGTGTTTTGCTCCTTTCGACCAAAATTAGTTATTGAATATGTCATTAAAGTCACTTCTTTGTACAATGTGTAATGTATGAATGGATATCATATTTACCCCATGTCCTATTTATGGGATGGCTTATTTATGTAAAAGATACTATATTGTTTCAGTGTCTTATATGTAGAAAAATTTATATTTTCCTTCTTTCTTTTTCTTTTTTGCACTGAAGATTGAACCTAAGGGTGCTTAACCACTGATTAACCACTGAGCCACATTCCCAGCCCTTTTTATTTTTTATTTTGAGACAGGGTCTCACTAAGTTGCAGAGGCTGGCTTTGAACTCTCAATTCTCCTGCCTCAGTCTCCAGAATGGCTGAGATTATAGGCATGCACCACCACACTCAGCCTGTATTTTCATTCTTAATGATAATAAAAGATAAATAAGCTCTGTGATTTCCAACCTATATTAATGCACCTGTGTCTATTTCATTGAGATATTCACAGAATTGAAAACTTGGAACTTCATGAGTTATAACAATGAAATCATCTGGTGGCTTCTTATTTTAACTATTTATTCCTTTCTTTTTTCTTGTACTTGGGATTGAACCCAGGGGCCCTTAACAACTGAGCCACATCCCCAGCCCTTTTTTTTGTATTTTATTAAGAGACAAGATCTCAATGAGTTGCTTAGGGCCACACAAAGTTGCTGAGGCTGGCTTTGAACTCATGATCCTCCTGCCTCAGCCTCTTGAGCAGCCAGGATTACAGATGTGTACCACTATGTCTAGCTAACTAATTTTTTTAGAGGGGGGGAGGGGGAGGAGGGAGAGAGAGAATTTTTTAATATTTATTTTTTAGTTTTCAATAGACACAACATCTTAATTGTATTTTTTATGTGGTGCTGAGGATCAAACCCAGCACCCTGTGCATGCCAGGCAAGCACGCTACCGCTTGAGCCACATCCCCAGCCCACTAATTACTTTTTATAGCTAACTACACTGGTTTCTTGTTCTCCTACTACTAGAAAGTGCTTTTATATAACTTTTAATATTAAATATTTTTAAATTATATAATTAAAAATATTAAGAGATTTGATATTCTAGCCATCAAGGGACAATAGGGCTCTAGACTTCTTCTGCAAACAATGAGAAAATTGGGCAAAACTCAAAGGACAACTACTTTCAGAAATTGGATAAAGACAATGCATGATTGCCATCTAGAAAGAAGGAAAGTAGATGAGGAGAGTCTTACCATCCATTAGCTTTCTGCTTGAAGGCAGTTTGTGTTGCAGTGACCAGAAATGCTTACAGAGCCTGGCAGCCACTGTTGAAGACACAGATTGGAGATCAAGGAAGCAGGGTGGTTAGAATTTGTGGGCAGAATGCCCAGGAGAAGATAAATGTGTAGGAAGAGAGTTCTAGTAACGTACATAGGGGAACCCTTGAGTCACTAGCTGAAAATTGGTCTGCAATTTTGCAATCCAAAGTCTAACAGTTTGGGTAAGAACACTTCCAGGGAAAGAAGTAATACTGAGGAGCTGTAGGCTAAACAATTCCTAGGTTATCACCAAGTGGGAATCACTGAAGTTCCACTAGATAAGAGTGGAGAAAATTTTTTGAGTCACTATTTTTATGCATTAGCAATACACTATTTACAATAGCATCCAAACCCATGAAATACTTAGGGATAAACTCATCAAAATATGTTTAAGAATTATACAATAAGAACTACAAACACTTTTATTTTATTTTATTTATATGAAATACTTGAAAATAAATCTAAAATTAATTAAAAGTAGATTAGTGGTTGCCTGGGGTTCTGATGCTATTTACACATTTTATCTAAAATCACAAGCTGTACTCTCAAAATGGGTAAATTTTATTATATGTGAATTAATTATACCTAAATAAATATAAAAATTAAAAAAAATTAAAAGATTTAAAACATTTCTGCGCCTTAAGCTTCAGTGCTGGAGGGCAAGCCCCAGCCTCCTCAGCTGTCTGTTCTGGAAGTCCCCTCAGAGGTGAGCTGGCCTTCTCCAGCCAAACCATAACCCTGCAGAAATCCTATGACATACAGATCTCTCTAATCCTCTTTTCATCTCTGTATCTGGCCTCCAGTGACAGTCTTTGTCCTGGGCTTTTTTGATTATGTTTTTAAAATGGGGGATAACTTTAAAGATCTTATTATTGAAAAATGATTGGGAGGTATATTTAAAATATTTATTTCTCTTAATATGCATTTCCAAGATTTTATGCCCAAGTTATAAAGGATCCATTGGAGTTTAACAGAGATAGTAGGGACACATGGCTTCTAAGATATCACACTCTGTTTAACCATCTCTCTGACTGAGAACTGAAATTAATTATACCTAATAAGTATAAAAATAAAAAAATTAAAATTAAAAATTCACATTTCAGTTTTCTCCATACTTCTGTTTCTCAGCTTACAACATTAATGTGTTCCTCAGGGTTGGTTCCAGCTCTTCCCAATACCGTTTTGTTATTGTGTTCAGCTTCCTTGGTCAGTCACACTCAGTCCTGAGTTGCATTGGTATTACTATGCCAAATTTATATACACACTTCAAAGCTCTCTTCTGGGCTCGCCATCAAAATTAGCTATATTATAACACAATATATACCTTCCTAAGTGTCATCAGACAATAAATAAAGACCACAGGTTCTCTTGGGAAAAATTGGATTATTATAATACTCAAACTCTTCCTCAGTGACATATAAATAGATGACAAGAATATGTATTAGTTGGCTTTCCATCACTAAAATGAAATACCTAAGGTAGTTAACTTATAAAGAGAAAAAAAGGTTTATTTCAGCTCACTGTTCTAGAAGTTCTGGTCCAAAATCAGATGGTCCTATTACTTTGGGCACAGCATGGGAGGAGCTGGTGGTGGAGAAAAACCACTTATATTATGAGTTAGGAAACAGAAAGAATGGGCCAAGTTCACAGGATCCCCTTCAAGGGCACATCCTCTGGGACTTAAGGACCTTCTATAAAGCCCCACCTGCAAAAGATCCACAATACTTTCCAATGGTGACACCTTGGAGACCAAGGTTTAACACAGGGACTTCTGGAGAACATCTAGCTACAACAGAATCACATTTTAAAATGTAATATATATGGAAGTGATTGAGACATATAGAAATACTACAATAGATAGGGTGCTTTAAGGAAGATCTAAAGTTTTCTTGTAGAAGTGGGCATTTTTAAGGTTGTAGTTTGTGATCTATCATGAAGTGGTAGAGGAAGTGTTATCTGAAATTGTTCAGCAAGTTATATTATTCACCAGTTGTGAATGGGTGTAGCTCATTTTTTATTTCATGTCTATATCATGTCTCTTCTGTACGGGTTTTAAAAAAAAACAGTAGTCCCCTTTATCTATGCTTTTAAAAATACTAAATAGAAAACTTCAGAAATAAAATAACTTATAAGTTTTGAATAACTTTTTTTACAGAATATTTTTAGAATTGTTCTGCTTCATTATTATTGTTGTTGATCTCTTTCTGTGCCTAATTTATACATTAAATATTTTCATAGTTATGTGTGTATATGAAACTCCACACTATGTATAGGTTCAGTTATTGCTGGCATCTGCTCCAGATCTAGGAACATATTCCCTGAGGATAAGAAAGGACTTCTATAAATGCAATTTCTGCTCCTTTTCTAGCCTACTCTTTCATATAGAAGATGCCTGCAAGTTTCCAAATTTGTCTGAATGCCATGTATAAGTCTATTGCCAATTCTATTAGTTTCCTTGTCTCTCATAGGAAATTGAAATCAAGCTAAAGACTCTTTTTAGTATTCACATTTTGTTATATTATTTAATTAAAAAAACTGGAAAATACCATCTAATAAAAAACATTTTTACAACCCATAAATATAATAGTATCAATGCAGTAATTTAATTCACTAAAATTTCTCAGGACTCATCCAAAATATAGGAGGTTGATGTGAAGAGGAATATGGTTTAAAATATGATTTAAAATATTTTTCATTTTACCTTGGAAAATAATAAAGAAACTTTATTTAAAATCTAAACATTTTAATGCAATAATATTTTCACAATTACTTTAATAAACATATTATTTAGACTATTTCTGTCTATTTGGACTCAATCACAATCATGAGTCATTTACAACTCCTCAAAGAAGTTCAAAATTTTTAGACATTTCATGAATGAGTATTCAGGTTTCTATAGCAAACCAAAGGAAGAGTAGTCCAACTGTGCATCTGAACAGATCAACAAGGCACAATTCACTTTTCTTATTTTGGGGTAAACTGTCATCTTAAAATAAGGGCTGCTGTATCTTGGTATTGTCAAATAACTTTACTCAGATTTATCCTCATTTATAAAGTCAAGTATACCATCACTAAGGATTAGTATGTGCCACTAAAATGACTAAGATAAATAATTGTTACAAGGCATGATAGTAAATGTGTTCCAATGTTTTCCCTAAATGTACTATTTTGTGATTTTTAAAACTCTTGGAGAAAGGCATATTTTTAAATGTTTTCACAAAATATTAACAATATAGTTAGTAATTCTGAGCCCCATGGTTTATATTTATTCTTTCACCGTATCTGCATTAGCAAATTTCAGAGTCAGTAAATTTTGAAAAGAAATTAAGCAAGTAACACATTTTTCCTTCTCAGATCTAGCAAAAATATTTAATTGAAAAATCTTGGAGATGAGAATGCAGCTCAGTGGTAAAGCAGGCACTTATCTAGAAGAAGGCCTTGGGTTCAACCCCCAGCACACACTTCTTCCCAATAAAAACCAAAATAAAACCTAAAGCCAAAAAAAGACAAACCACAACAACAACAATAAAACTAAAAAAAAAAAATATTTGTTTATCTAGCTTCATTTCTTTTAAGGAATTATTTTATGCATCATTAAAGATTCTATTAAAAATCATTGAATTAAGAAAAATATTAAGTGGCATAGGAATGAAAGGAGAAATGACCCGAAATCAACAACTAAGTTCAAAAGAGGTGAATCTTGGAATGCATTAAACATGAGTTATCATTTTGTAAGGGTTTATAAGAAACTGCCTTTGATATTCCATTCTTCTAAGAGTGTTGAGGGAACCCACTGAAAAGCTATGAATATAAAACACAAAATTGTGCCTTTGGAATTGGCTTTCTATGTGACCTGAGGAAAAGAACTTAATCTCCATTTTCCAAGAAGAAATTAATTCATGTATCCACACACATGTCTTAAGTGTTTACTAATAACTGTGGTCTACTTGGAATGCTCTGTGACTTAATAACTAACTTTGTGGCTATAAAGGTGTGTGGAGGTTATATGTGGGAGAAAAGCCACACAGGAGGAGTTGACAGTCCTCAGGAGAGGGTTTGCTGACTGCCTAAATGGCCTTACTTACTGGTGGGAGTCCACCAGGTGATGCTCTTGGTGTCTACTTCCCTGTCCCCAGTCTTATATCCCTAAAGATAGAATTTGTCAGCACCAGTTGATAATGGATCTCTGGCCAGTGAACAAATTTTCCTCCAGACTTAACATGTAAACTAGAATGCAATTCATTTTTCATACTGAAACTGTTAATCCTTTTGACTAAAATGATGAATTGTACCTCTCAAAGTGCTTCCTTCCCCCAAACAGTAATTTGTCTTGCTTGTCTTGTGAGGTATAAAGGAAAAGTAGGTGGATGATTCTGAAGAGGATTTGATTAAAATTACCTCACAGTGAAGAATAAGTTCTAAAATTTTCATGGATCCTAAATTCATATACCCTTTCCTTTTCTTTGCTTGTCCCCAGCTTCTGATGATACTTTCTTACTTAGATACAAACATTTCAAATTGAGCCAAGCTACTTGTCCCAAAGAATTGTTGTGGGGCCAGGAGACACTCTGTCTCCTCCTTTCATGAGCTGATTTAAGAGGTTTGTTTCTAGAGGACAACCTCATCTTCCCTTCCTCTAGTTTCTCTGGAACAACTCACTCTGCCCCCATTTGCTGTCTATAAAAGTTCTCAGCATGTCATGAGAGATGGTTTAAAGTATGTTTTTCCCCTCTAGAATTTTCAAAGAATATCAAAATATATAAAAATATAATTTAGTGTGTGTAGTTTTGTGAAAATAAAGTATAGGACTCAAATAATTTAAAAACTAGTCTAAGTTTGCTACAATACTTAGATCTTGAATAAGGTAGAAAAATATCTGTGTGTCGGTCAGAGATGACAGCTTTCACACATCACAGGGTTTTTTAGAAATCACAGGATTTTAGAAATACAGGTATATTGGCACTGTTATTTCCTATGGTATCTTCTCTTAGCTGAATTGATAAGCACAATCAGAATCAAGTAATCACATAGTTCTGCACAGTGTGACTGGAATGCTATTTGCCCCAGAGAATATCTATAGGTTACACAACTTATTCTATTACACCTCAGGACTAAGATAGTCTTCAAAGAGTTTGTCACTAGAGACTTTGCACTGAATGCTGAAGGATTCCTTCAGAATCAAGGCAAATTTTTTTCCCCTACCTACATTTCTGTAAATTCCCAGTTATTTATTAAAAGGAGTTAATATAAATGACAAGCTGAGTAACATTTCTTTTCTGCTATACATGTCTCTCATGAAGGCCTCTCAAGCGAAGGCTGTTTTCTCTGCCACAAGCTTCACATTAGCAGGCCTGGAACACTAGCAAGGTCTACTTTTCTTTTTAGTATTTCCTTAAGACCATTCTCTCTTTAATTTATGAAAACATCTCATGTCATGTGGGTCTGCCACCTGCTACCTCTCCTTGATGCAACTGGTAACCTACCATTCCTTAAGTCATGTCCTCTCATCCCTTGAGTATTTAACTTTGGGATCATCCTCTTCTCCTCAGCATTGCATAACTCTTGGTCATTTCAATATATGCAAAGATAGTCCTTTTATCACTTCAACCTGATGATCCTGGACCACCTCCCACCAGCGATCTTTTGTTCCAGTTTATCACAAACTCTCACCCTAACAGAGATAGGAATTTAGGAATAAAGGGAGACATACTGAGTCTCAAAGAAAGTACCCAAGAACCACTGAAATTCAGGAGACACCATTGAGCCACTGATATGCAGAACAGCAGGGCATGGTGGTGCATGCCTGTAATCATAGGCCACGGGAGGCTTGGGAGCCTGAGGCAGAAGGATCAGAAGTTTCAGGCCAGCATTAGCAAATTAGTGAGGCCCTAAGCAATTTAGTGAGACCCTATCTTAAAATTAAAAAAAATAAAATGGGTTGGGGATGTAGCTCAGTAGAAAAGCACCTGGGGTTCAATCCCTAGTACCCAAACAAACACAACACCCATGAACAATTGCAACTCCTGAGCAACATGCCCTTGGCCCATGCCCTTGACCCATGCTCTTGTAACATGAGGGCAATGTACAAGGGCAAGGAAAACTGGTGTGAAATTGTATAACTTTGCCCTGGTTCCCCCTCTAGTCCAGCACTTAACAACCATCCTTCTATAAATATTAACCAAACCAGCAGGATGCTCTCTCCTTCTGTACATAGCCCACATTTTCCCTTGAATACATATTCCTTGTTTTACTCCAAAGGCATAGATTGCCCCCATTCTCCCTTGAATATGTATCCACTTTCTAAATAAACCTCTTGAGTGGTGTGCACTGAAATTCTCTTCTGTCACTTACGCCAAGAACCCCGTTAGTCCTGTCAGGTTCCCCTATCTCTTAGGGGACTTTTCTCACTCTTCTTTGGAGACATGTCTTCTCCCATGCCACTACGGTCAACTCAAACCTTGGCATTATCCACAGCCACACATCCTCCAGGATCCCAACTTAAAACATCCCACTCTCTGACCATCATCTAGAACCTTTCCAGCTTATATATTTTAGCACTTCAATTCCAAAATGATTTGACTTTAATCCTGAGACCCTCTAATTCCTTCATGCTCTTCTGTAGCTTTAGGTCTTTACTTATCTCTTGTCTTAGATTAAATTCTGTGGCCTATAACTCTAATTACTCATTACATACACTTTCAACACATTGCCCCTTTCTGATTTTATTGTAATCATGCTAATTTTGCTAACCTGCAGCCTTCATTGTTTCGAACTCTCCACTTCCAGCTTCATTCTAGCAGCTGATTCCCGTTGGAGACAGCCATGCTTATGGATTTCATTTTAAATCCATGATCCCAAACCTGGTAAATGCTGTTTAGCAGTCACTAATATTCCTTTGCTGTATTCTCTCTCATACCATCCAAGATAACTATTTCACACCAATTCTTCCCTCAGATCTCCAATACAGCCTCCTCCATCCTTATTCAAATCAAGGCATTGGTATAAGTTCACTAGGACAAATGAAGCAATAGGAGAAAGCTTCCAAATCGCCTTGGCCATATCTAATCCCTTGCCTTCAGCTGGCCCATATACTCAGCTTTCTCTTCTATGTTATGGATTCACTGTTCATTCTTGGGTTCTCTCTCTCACTCTTACCTCTACTGGAAAATCCTCATTAGTATTTAAATATAATTTTTCCCTTCTTAAAATATTCTCTCTTCCTCAGGATTCCAATTTCCCCCCTTTTATTTATGGTAAAACTCCTTGAGAAGAGTTAGATATAACTTTCTGCCTTCAATCTTTAATTCCCACTCTTTTTAACTACATTCCTCTTAGTTTTTTGCCTCCAACATTCCATTAAAACATCTCTTATCTTAAAAAAAAATTGTGTTGGGAAAACTGATGTTCATATGTAAAAATAACAAATTAGGCTCTTATACTATATGCAAAAATTAATTCAAAATGGATTAAAGACCTAAATATAAGACCTAAAACTCTTAGAAAAAAGCATAGGGGAAAATACTCAACAAATAGATTTTGGAATGACTTTTAGAAGTGATTCCAAAAGCATAGAAAACAAAAGTAAAAATAAATAAATTGGACTATGTCAAAATAACAAACCACATCAAGAGGCACAATCAATAGGGTGAAAGTCAACTTATGGAATGGAAGAAAATATTTGCAAATCGTATATCTGACAAGGAGTTAATATCTAGAATGTAAGAGAACTTCTATAGCTCAACATAAATAAATAATCTGAATACATAATTCCTGGACATTTTTTAAAAGGTTAAAGTACTCGAATAAGCATTTCTCCAAAGAAGATATAACAATGACCAATAATCATATGAAAAGATGTTCAACATCCCTAATAATTAGGAAAATGCAAATCAAAACCACAAGATCTAAGGAGTTGGACTTTACCCCCATGTTTCACATGCTTGACCACCTTGGATACCTTTTTATCAATTAAGCACTTTAGGCCCACACAACCCCAGGTGCTTTGTATTGGTTGCTTCCTCTGATTAGAATGCTTCCCAGACACCTGCCTGACTCATGCCCTCTAATTGCAAATCCTTACTTAAAAAGTCACTTTCTGGGTCTGGGGATGTGGCTCAAGCGGTAGCGTGCTCACCTGGCATGCGTGCGGCCCGGGTTCGATCCTCAGCACCACATACAAACAAAGATGTTGTGCCCGCTGAAAACTAAAAAATAAGTATCAAAAAATTCTCTCTCTCTGTCTCTCACACTCTAAAAAAAAAAAAAAAAGAAAAGAAAAAAGCCTCCATGAGGCTTTCCTTGGTCACCCTACTTAAAATTTCTACTCTCCTTTCAAGTCCCTTCCATTTTTTTCTTTATTTTTCTCCATGGCACTTGTCACCATTTGACTCTCAACATATTTCACTCATTTATGTTTCTAATGTCTCTTTCCTATTAGACTGTAAGACCTGTGAGGGCAGATATGTTTTTTTTTAAATCTATTTCTGGAGACCCAGTACCTAAAACTGTTCCTGGAACATAGCAATTCTCAGAAAGAATTAGTTGAATGACTTCATAAACATTTATTATTTAGCAACCACTAAAGATGCAGCATAATGTTTTATATTATCTTAGCCAGAAACATTATCTTGCAAGGATCATTTGGAAGCATACCATGTTTGTTTTTTTATTCTGATAAGAGAAAATTCTGAGATGTTCTGAATTTAATTACAAGGGTCAGAGAATGGAACGGAGAGCTAAGGGGGAGGTTAATCAGTGAGTAAGCTATGGGTTAAAAACAAAAGATATTTCATATTCTTGAGTGTATGCTAAAGCCCTAATTTAAACCCCATCATGCCCTCTAAGCACCACCACATCCTGTTTATGACCCCAACCAATCAAAAAGTAATAACTTTTCCTTAGGAACCTCTCCTCTGACCCATAGCTTTTTCAGCTTCATGCAATCCCATCCTTCTTATTGATAGAGTAGTTCAGCAATGCTTTTCTTCCCCTAATTTTTACTGTATTAAAAAATGTTCTTAATTCTAGTCTGTAGGACATATTTTCAACTGCTGCCCACCCTGTTGTTGGTAGTTGTCAGAAGTTATCCCAGGGCCTGGTCCTCTTCCTGACCAGCATCTTTAACTGCTCCATCAACTCTTTTATTTGAGACACCCTTTAGTCTCAAGAGTTTGGATATAACAATTATGTTTTTAAAATATCATTTCTGCAATCTTTAGATAGTAACACTAGAAAAGCATATTTCTCAGGAATAAACTATGGGTGAATGGAGACCACACTTCAGACACACAAGAGATTGTCTTTAGCGTTTTATTTCTGAGGGATTGATGAACTATACCCTGAAGGACAAATCTAGCCAGCTAACTGATTTTTTTTTTTTTAAATCAGGGATTGAACCCAGAGGTGCTTAACACTGAGCCACATCCCTAGCCCTTTTAATATTTTATTTGGAGACATATATTTTATTTGGAGCCTCACTAAATTGCTGAGGCTAGCCTTGAACTTGTGATACTCCTACCTCAGCCTCCTGAGCCACTGGGGTTAGAGGTGTGCAACAAAGTCCCTGGCACTGCTGCCTGATTTTGTAAATAAAGTTTCACTGGAAGACATTCATGCCCATTTATTTGTGTATTGTCTATGCAGCTTCTAGACAACAGCAAAATTGAAGGTTGAAGAGTTGCAATGGAGACTGAAGACTGCAGCCTACAAAACCTAACGTACTTGCTCTCTAGCCCATGGGAGGGGGAGTTTAACAATTCCTGTCCTATGTGATTGTCTCCATATTCCCATTGAATCTTTTCACTGGGTTCTCAACTAAACATGACAAAAACTTTTAAAAAAAGGTGCAATAACTAGTGGAATTTCAGTTATTTGGGGCTTGTTAATCAGTTGATTTACATACTTAACACACCCTGAGCTTTGCCTATACTAATTCTAAACAAATGCATATCATCTCTTTTAAAAACATGGAAAGATGGGTATGGTGTCATGAAAATAGTATTGGCAATAGATTTAGAAGATCTGGATTCAAGTTCCTCTCTGCCTATGACTAGTTCTTCAGCCTTAAGTCACTCAAAAGTCAACATATGTAAAATCAAGGTATAAAATGAAGGGAAAGATACTCTTTAGAACTAGTTATAAAGATTGAATGAGATAAGAGTTTTATAACTTAAATCATTATACCATTAGCAATTATTACTCATGATTCTATACATGTATACAGAGTATTTGTTAAGAGGGAGACTCGTTAAGATTGATTTGAATGAAGTGTTATAAATATTTATTGAAATAATTCTTATAAGCACAAAACCTGGCGACAACAGCTATTATGCATTTTATTACAACATTATTACAAAACAATTAGCATTTGTCTCTTGGAGATAATAATCTCTGAAGACTCTCTACTTTTAGTCAATCTTTGAGTACTCTAATTGGGCTGAAGAAAGAATGAAAACCTTTGAGGATAGGCAGTAGACACCATGTACATGTGTTTTCACCAACTAGTAGTTTCTGAAAATAAATGTTATCTAGTAAGTTTCCTTAAGTCAACTTAATCTTCTGTCCACTATTATCCTATTTTATACATTTGTATTGGTTTTTATTTTGTGTGTATGATATATCTTTATTATTATTTTCTATGACCCACTGTTTTTCATTACTACATGGGGAAATAAATAAATAGGTATTTTTTTTTCACCCAGAACTCTATTCTAGCATAATTTGTACTTTAGCCTGGAGTTAATATTCTTTTCTTTATGCAACACTAAGAGAAATCTATTTAACTTATTGAAATATGGTGATGGAGGGATATTACAACTCTTCAACCTTCAAGTTTTAGAGAGAAAAAAATATTTAAATATTATCATCTTAAGGGGAGCAACTGATACATTTTAAATACCTCTTTAGGAAAAGTTGTAAAATGTAATGTTACTTGTAAAATTATTTTACAATTTAGAATTTGTAATAAACTGAGACATTATTTTGATTGTACCATAAAAATATAAGAAATCCCTGTACTTTATAATCGATTTATAACCTGAGCAGGGCAAGGTTCTCTTCTCCCATTTCTGAAGTATAGCCTCTACCTCTTGTCATTTCTGACTCCCTGTCATGTTCCATCTCAAGGACCCCATGAGTCTCCACTCCCTGCATCAGGGGAACTTGAAACATCATAGAGGAAATTGGCCTTGGTCTCCCTTGGCCAATATACAAACTGGCCTAGTCCAAATAAACACTTGAATCAGTAATATAAGCACAAAAGCTTATAGATCGAGCGATTGATTGAAAGACCAGGGAGATTTTTAAAGTTTTATTATGATAGAGGGATAAATATTCAGTTTCTAGTTAAACAAAAGATGAAACTTTTCCAGAGTTAAAATTTTGAAGAAGTGTGCTATGATTTGGGTGTGGTTTGTTTAATTCTGTCTCTTAAGGGTCTATATGTTAAAGGTGCTATTAGGAGGTGTTGTGGATCTTTAAAGAGTTGGAGGCTTGTGAAAAGTCCTTAGGCTATTGGGAACATGCCCTAAAAAGGGACTGTGGGACCCTAGTTTCACTCTCTCTGCTCTATTTGCTGTGTGCTCCTCCACACGCTTCTGCGATAATCTGCCATCATTGCTGCCCTCACCAAAGCCCAAAGAAATAGGGCCACTCTAAAACCATGAGCTAAGTAAATCACTTTTTACTTCATAAGTAGCCTATATCAGATATTTTGTTATAGTGATGAAAAATTGACTAATAGTGTATCTTGGAAAACAGACTCCCTCCATTTCTAATCTCTCTTTATTCTGATGTCCTCTGATCCCGTGAGGTAACTGAGAAATTAAAATGAACAGGACTGTCCCCAAAACAGACCTTGCTCATATGTAACACAACCTGCAAGTTCAGAGGGTTCACCAAACCACCCACGTGTTTGATCAAATTACTAAAAATACTCATAGAACTCACTGAAAGGGAAAGAATATGGACTACAATAAGGGAAAGAAGTACACAGGGTGGGTTCCATAAAAGCATCAAATATGGAGTATTCTATTGCCCTGTCTGTGGATAGGCACGAAGTAGTGACAACCAGGAAGCTTTACGGAAACCTTCATCCAAAGTTCGTACTGATACTCCATCAGAGAGACACAACTGATAGCTAGATTGATTGGTTGCTTACCTGATTAATCTCAGTCTCAAGGTCAAATGGATACCATGTGACTCTCAATTGAATTATTACTGTCTGGCCCAGCTAAAGTTCTCTACCTTTAATCACACCGTTAGGGCTATAGAGTGTGACCCAAGGCCCCCAAGCAAACAAAGATACTCCTATTAGGTATGATGTCTCTAGAAATTAGAGATTACCTCCAACCCACCAAAGGAAAACCCTGGACTTTAAAAAAAAATTTATTCTAATTTGTTATATATGACAGCAGAATACATTGCAGTTCCTATTACACACATAGAGCACAATTTTTCTGGTTTACACAACATAGAGTCACACCATTCGTGTCTTCACGCATGTACTTAAATTCTCCACTTCACATCTCTCAGGTCTTTTTCTTCAGAAACTCTACACCTGCCTACAAGGTAAGATTTTGCATCCTGATTCATTTTTGTAGGATGTAAATGAGAGAACAGCCTCAGTTGTGAGTTTTGTGCTGCTATTTCTCTGTCCAATCTTGACAGACTTGGTGGGTGTCATGGTGGAAAACGACCAGGTCCTCATAAGCTTATTAATCCTCTATGGCCAGACTCCTTTTTCCATAGTCTCTGCTTTCTTTCCTTTCCATAGTAAGAACAAAATTAAAATGCTTTCTTGGTTTTTGCTTTTTGGATCAAACTCAGGGCCTTTTGAATGCCAAGCATGTGTTCTAGCATCAAGTACTTCCTTGGCCCCACAAAACAAATTTTTATAAAAACAGTAACAGTGACTGCAATAACAAAATTGCTTGAGATTTCCTCCTCTTGGTTATGCAGTTTATGGTTTAAAAATTTATTTTACAGAATTATTCAGTCAACCTAATATGTAAATTCTCCTAATTCAAATTCCTTCTCAGCGCTGTTCTTTTCTCCACAGTTTTCTTAGCCCCCTACCCTTTCCTGTGGCTTCTAGATATTGTCAGAAGCCAAATGAGAGAAGTAGAACTACATCATTGCCAGCTGTCATCAAGATCCGGCATTATAATTGTCTGTGGTGGCTGCCTTTATCCTGTTGTAGTCACTGGTGATACAAGTTTCAACACAGGCAGTTCAATATTATCAGGAGCTCAACTCAGGATAGAGTTTCCATGATATGTTGTCCATAGCTAATTTGTTAAGAGTTTTTGTGATGAAAGGAAGTTGAATTTTGCCAAACACATTTTCTGTCTGTTAAGATGATCATGTGATTTTTATCCTTTACTTTGTTAATGTAATATATCACAAAAATTGATTTCTGTATGTTGATATCTCTTGCATTGAAGGGATAAATCCCACTTAGTTATTGTGTGTAATCCCTTTAATGCTATTATAATAATATTACTTTTTGTGTATGTGGTGCTGGAGATTGAACCTGGGCCCTTGTACGTGTGAGGCAAGTACTCTACCAACTGAGCTCTGTCTCCAGCCGTTAATACTTTTAATGCTAGTATTTTGGTCAAAGATTTTTACATCTATGTTCACTTAAAATATTGGCGTATGATTTTTTTTCTTCTGGTGTCTGTCTAGCAATGGCATCACAAAAACCCTGGCCCTGTAAAATGAGTTTAGAAGTGATCCTTTGTCTTCCAATTTTGGGGGAGTATTTGAGAAGTATCAGTGTTAATTCTTTAAAATATTTGGTAGAATTCCCAAGTTAGCCATCTGTTCTAGAGAGTTTATTCATAGGAAGTTTTTTGATTCCTGATTCAATCTCCATCTAATATAGGTCTGTTCAGATTTTCTATTTTTTCTTTTTAATCTTGTTAACTTGTATGTTTCGAGGAATCTGTCCATTTCTTCTAGGTTGTACATATACAGTTTGTTGACTTGTAATTGTTCATAAAAGTTTCTTATCCTTTATATTTCTTTAGTCTCAGTTGAAATGTTTCCTCCTTCATTTCTGATAGAGTTATTTGAACTTTCTCTCATGTATTCTTAATTAGTCTAATAGTTTATCAAAATTTTTTATTGTTTGTCTATTTCTCTATTTAATTTCTGCCCTAATCATCATTATTTTCTTTCTCCTGCTAACTTTGGGCGTAGTTTGTTATTTTTATTTTTAGTTCTCTGAGATATAGAAGTTGTTTATTTAAGGCTTTTATTTTTTTCTTAATATAGTCATTATTCACAGCAAACATCCCTGTTAGAATTGTTTTTGCTTTATCCCATGAGTTTTATTATGTCTTGCATTTATTTTCATTCATCTCAAGATATTTCCTAATTTCCTTTATTCTTCTTCAACATAATGGTTGTTCAAAAGTGTGTTGTTTCACTGGGTGTGGTGGCACATGCCTGTAATCCCAGCAACTAGTGAGGCTGAGGCAGGAAGATCACAAGTTCAAAACCAGCCAAGGTAGATAAACTAGACACTTAGTTATTCAGTAAGACTCTGTCTCTAAATAAAACATAAAAAAGGACTGGGGATGTTGCTCAGTGGTTAAGCACCTCTGGGTTCAATCTCCGGTACAAAAAAAAAAAAAAAGAGTGTGTTGTTTCATTTCCACATATTTGTGAATTTTTCAGTTTTCCTCCTGCTACTGACTTCTAGTTTTACTCCATTGAGGCTAGTAAATATACCTGGTAGATTTCAGTCTTCTTAAGTTTGTTACAACTTGTTTTGTGACCTAACATGTGACCTATCCTGAGAAAGTTCTATGTGCACTTGAGAACAATGCATATTCCACTGCTGTGAGGTGGTATATTTCATATTGAAGTTTTGATGCATTAGGCAAATCAAGCAGTTTTCCCAGCCTTCAATGACTGGCTTTGTCTGGAAGAAGACTCACACCACTTGAGTCTAGTGTACTTCTAATAGAGGAAACAGAATTTTTCAGCTTATCTTGTTAGAGATATAATAATCTAGAGAAGTATTTCCTGTTTCTCTGATGGCTGATGGCATTATTTCAAGGAATCTATGAATTAATATACTAATTTAAGACTTAATTATAGGCTAAATATACAGAATATCTCATGCATACATAAATTTCTGTCTTTCAGATGTATATGGATTTTCTTGCAATTTATAGAATACCAATCATTAGTGAATTATTAGTGAATTCATAGCTGTTTGTCATGCATTTTAAAAGTAATGCATTTACTAGAATACCACAATAATCACAAGTAGAATACCACTATATGAGATTTTGTTATTTCGTTGTTGGTGTTATTAATATAGTTGCTGAGAGCCATGGCTGAGTCTGTATGGCCCCTGGCATTTTGCCAACAGTATTGATTGACAGGCTAGGCATTACTATCTGCCTCGGCCGATACTTTTGAGTTCTCGTGCTACTTTGGGGATTCCCCGAGAGTTCCCATTGGTTGGGGAAGTACAGGAAGGGGGGTTTCCGGAGGAGATATTTTCGGTGGCTGGTACCTGGATGAGCCGCGTGGATCCGGGAGAATTCCCCGGGAGCATGTGTGAAGGTTTTTGTTGAAGTTCAGAAATAAAGTTTGTTCCTGCTTCAGTGGCTCGTGATTTGTGCCCAGCCAGACTGTGGCATTTGGCGACCCATACGGGGAACGCCTGAAGCTTGGGGGTAAGTGAAATTGCTTGCCCCTAAGGAAAGGCGAGAGAATGGGTGACGATTTTAAAAACAATGTGTTCTTGTTTTGATTTGTTTTGTTTTTGTTTCAAGCTGCCTATCCCTAGAACTTTCTCAGGCAAACTGGGAAAAATGGTTGGCTCAAGGTTTGAAGTTGTTCACCCCTGAGGAAGAGATAGAAATAGACCACAAATGCACATGTCAAGAAAATAGGAAAATTGATACAACGATATTTTGTTCTGTTTTTGTTTCATCCTGTTTCGGTTTTGTTTTGTATTATCTTGTTGGGTTGCATTATCTTTATAATAGATTAGAAATTAGTAAAAAAAAATCTGAAAGAGTGTTGAGTAAATTGTTAGAGGTTCAGACCATGGAGAAAGACATTTTAGATGAAGCAAAAGAGAAGGTCTCTCAAGTTAGTCAGACAGACGAAGAAAATTTAAAGGAAGAAAGCTTAGAGGAGAAACAGCTATTAGGGGAAAAGCTACAACAGGAGGCTGCTACTAACACCATTCTATCACCAGAGGGCATAATTCAACCAACAGCTCCACCTATGGAGACAGCTGAGTGGCCCTCAACCCCCGTAGTTGATAGATGGATCCTGAGACAGGACCTCAAAGATTAGCATGCCCTGTGCTTGAGCAGGCAGGAGGGCAGTGAATTCACCGTGCTTTAGATTTAAAAACAGTGAAGCAGTTAAAGGAAGCTGTAACAAACTATGGTCCTCAAGCACCCTTCACTGTAAGCATGGTCGAATCCATTACCAACTTGGACGTGACGCCAGCAGATTGGGCTAGTATGTGTAAATCTGTGCTAAATGGAGGACAATATTTGTTGTGGAAGGTTGCCAATGAGGAATTTTGCATGGAGACGGCTAGGTGAAATGCACCAGCCGGTTACCCTCAAAGAAATCTAGATATGTTGTTAGGAAAAGGACCTTATGAGGGTCAACGGCAACAAATTGAATATGATCCTGCTACATATGCACAAATTGCTGCAGATGCAGTTAGGGCATGGAAGACTTTACAAGGACATGGAGATTTACAAGGTCAATTATCTAAGGTAATACAGGGAGCTAATGAACCTTACACTGAATTTGTAGATAGGCTTATTCAAACAGCTACCAGAGTTTTTGGGAATACAGAACAAGCAATGCCATTAATTAAACAACTGGCTTATAAGCAAGCAAATTGTTGGTGCAGAGAGGTCATTATACCATGGAAACATGGAGATTTAAACACATATATTAAATTATGTAGAGACATTAATGAACAAGGGCAAGTCTTGGCAGCTGCAGTACAACAGGCTTTAGATGCCTGGCCAAAAACATGCTACAATTGTGAACAAACAGGACATTTTAAAATGAATTGCCCCATAGGAGGAGGATTTAACAAAGCTAGGTATCAAAGGAGTAGAATACCAGGTATTTGCCCACGATGCCATAGAGGGATACATTGGGCTAATGAATGCCATTCTCAAACCACCATAGAGGGTACTCTGTTATCAAAAAATGGACAAGGACCAGGTGTTTACCCACGATATCGTGGAGAAAGGCATCGGGCTCCATTGACAAAAAATGGACAGGGGGGCCCAATGCTCCGGGTTCCACGACCACCAATATACGAGGCACTGGATGAACCCAGAAACACCGTGGAGGAACCCAGCAATGCCATCAGGGTAGTGCCCAGGACATATTATCCATCAGATCTCTCATCAGATGAACCAGAGGGAGCACAGGGTTGGACATCTGCACCTCCACTAGAGCAGTACTAACTCCAGAGATGGGAGTTCAAATCATTCCCACAGGAGTAAAAGGACCTCTTCCCCAAGGAACAGTAGGCTTATTGTTAGGATGCAGTTCTTCTACTCTAAAAGGACTTATGATAAGTCCTGGGGTAATTGATCCCAATTATGAAGGTGAAATAAAAATTATAGCTATTTCTCCAAAGGGTATATCAGTAATTTCACCAGGAGATAGAATAGCACAGTTATTAATAATACCCAGCCAACATGATAAATTTTCCAGTAGTAGTATAGAAAGAGGTTCCAGGGGATTAGGCTCCACAGGTGTAGATTGGGCTATGCTGTCTTTAAATTTAGATTCTCGCCCAATGCTAAAACTAAATATTCAAGGACATGAATTTAATGGGCTACTGGATACAGGTGCAGACCTTAGCATCATATCTCGTCAAGAATGGCCAAAACATTGACCATTACAACAAGCCACTCAAACGCTTCGAGGCCTAGGAGTGGTAACTAATCCCCATAGAAGTGCAATGGTATTAGATTGGAAGGATCCTGAAGGATGTGAAGGAACTATGCAGCCATATATATTGGATCATCTTCCTATAAATTTATGGGGATGAGATGTCCTAGATCAATTAGGTTTGACGTTAACAAATAACATCAATCCTAATGCGCCCACTACTAGGGCTAGACAAGGTTTCAGGAAAGAAAAAAGATTAAGAGAACAAGAACAAGGTATAGCAGCACCAATTCAAATAGATCAAGGAATAAATAGACATGGATTGAGTTTTCAGAAGGGGTCACTGAGGCAATAAAAATTACTTGGAAATCAGATAGACCAGTATGGGTTCCTCAGTGGCCCCTGACTAAAGAAAAGATACAAGCAGCCCATGACCTGGCCAAACAACAATTAGCGGAGGGACATATACAACCTTCCGTATCTCCCCATAATACTCCCATTTTTGTCATTAAAAAGAAATCTGGTAAATGGAGATTATTGCAAGATTTAAGAGCCATTAATAATGAGATGGTTATTATGGGACCTGCTCAATCAGGGATTCCTCAATTGTCTGCTTTGCCAAAAACCTGGCATGTTTTACCTATGGATATTAAAGATTGTTTTTTTTCAATTCCAATTCATCCTGAGGATAGTCCACGTTTTGCATTTACTATCCCTGCACTGAACCATGAAAGTCCTGATCAGAGATATGAATGGAAAGTACTCCCTCAAGGGATGGCTAACAGCCCAACTATTTGTCAAATTTATGTTAACAAAGCAATCCAGCCACTTAGAAATCAAAATCCTGAACTACAAATATTTCACTATATGGATGATGTATTGTTAGCACACAAAGATAAAAACACATTGCTAGAATGTTATGCCACACTTACAAATTTATTAAAAAATTATAATCTAGAGATAGCAATAGATAAAGTACAATTAAATTTTCCAATTAATTATTTAGGAGTTCTATTATCTTCAACCATGGTCCGTCTACCAAAAATTCAAATACGAGTAGATCAAAATCAAAAAGTTATTAGGAGACATAAATTGGATAAGGCCTTATCTAGGCATACCAACAGGAGAGTTGGGACCTTTATTTGATATCCTAAAAGGTCCATCAGATCCAACTTCACCCCGCATGTTAACGCCTGAAGCAAGAAAGGCATTAAAAATCATTGAAACATATATGGAAAATATGCATTTGAATAGAATTGATATAAGTTTGCCTTTATTATTTATTGTACTACCAACAAAAAATATTCCTACAGGAGTATTTTGGCAAGAAGGTCCATTATTGTGGATACATTTATCTTATTCTCCTAACACTATTCTTACTAGGTATCCTGAGTCTGTAAGACAATTAATACTCAAAGGAATAAAAGCAGTGAAGGGAATATTTGGAATTTCTCCCAATAAAATTATTACTCCATATACTATGGATCAAATTGATGAGTTAGCTAATGAGTTAAATACTTGGGAAATAATCATGTGTAAATCTAATGTTTCATTTGATAATCACTTACCATCTAATCCTTTGTTGTCTTTTTGGTCTTCGCATCCTGTAGTTTTTCCAAAAATGACAAGAAAAACCCCTATCATGAATGCTCCAAATGTTTTCACTGATGGGTCAAATAATGGTACAGTAGTTACCCCTGATCAAACTTTTACATTTTTAGTACCCAAATAATCAGCTCAAAAGGTAGAGCTTAGTGCGGTATTACAAGCTTTTGTGATGTTTAAAGATTCTGTATTTAATTTATTTTCTGATAGTCAGTATATAGTTAATGCTATAGTATCCCTTGAAGATGCTGGTAGGATTTCTCCTTCCTCTACTGTTTTCTCTTTGTTTTCCACTATACAAAGTCTAATCTGGGGCAGAAAAGATCCATTCTTTATAGGACATATCAGAGCACATACAGGATTGCCTGGAACCCTTAGTTTGGGCAATGATTTAGCAGATAAAACTACACATGACATACATATTTTCTCTACACTAGAAGAAGCAACAAATTTTCATAAAAGGTTCCATGTCAATGCTAATACTTTACAAAAGCGTTTTAAAATAACTAAGGAACAAGCTAGACAAATAATAAAAAAATGTCAAAATTGTGTGACCTTTTTACCACAAGTTAATCTTGGAGTCAATCCTAGAGGACTGATACCTAACCATATTTGGCAGATGGATGTCACACACTTGCCAGAATTTGGAAAATTAAAATATTTGCATGTTACAGTTGATACTTCTTCCAGATTTTTGATGGGCTCCCTTCATGCCGGAGAGAAAACTAAAGATATTATAGCTCATTGCTTGCACAATTTGCCACTGTGGGCATTCCAAAACAGTTAAAAACAGATAATGCCCCTGGTTATACTTCTACCTCTTTTAACCAATTTTGCTCATCATTTGGCATTACTCATATAACAGGAATCCTATACAACCCACAGGGACAAGGTATAGTTGAAAGAGCTCATCAAACTATTAAAATGTACTTATTAAAGCAAAAAGAGGGACTTGGAAAGGGGTATATATCCCCAAGATAAACTTAAAATAACGCTTTTTACTCTAAACTTTTTAAATTTGGATTCATCAGGGCTTAGTGCTGCGGAAAGGCATATGTGTCCAAAAAATGTACATAAGCCTAAAGTACTTTGGAAGGATATTCTAACAGGATAATGGAAAATTCCTGACCCAGTGATTGTCTGGAGTCAGGGTTTTGTTTGTGTGTTTCCACAGGGAGAACAGCAGCCAATTTGGATTCCAGAGAGACTAACCAAAGCGATTTCTAAAGACCAAAAAGAAGATGATTTGACTCAAATCCATAACAGCTGATATCCAGAGCTCCAGCTTGGCTATTCTTACATCTGCTCTGCGACAGTGATTAACCAGGATACTTTTTTCAATATCTATTTTATTATTGCCTTTTCCCACATCATAAAGTTCTATTTTATTTTTTGAGCTCATACCGACCTAGGTTAATGTTTTTCTGATCAGTTTTATTTTTTGACTGTGGAGTTTTAAACATTGCAATGGAGATTTTACCTGTGTAAGCTATAAGGCCTTTACTATTGTCTTATGTGTTGTACGTTTGTGTGCACACTTGTTTTGTGTTGTATGTCTGTATGTGCGTATATCCATAGATCATATATGAGGAGCGCTCATGAAAAAATTGATCCAAATATTTTTTTTTATTCATGTGATTTTAATGGTTTAATTTAAATTGGGTAAACAGCTGTTGAGGATTGTTTTAATATGTGTACAAATAAGGAGGTTAACAGATCTGTTTGTTTATTTTCACCTTTCCTTTTCATTATATTTAATAATTCTGTTCAGGATAATGTAAATTGTTCAGAAAATTGTTTTCTTAGTACCTGTTGGAATGTTACATAATTATTTTTAGCATCATTGCCAGAATTCCTATCTTCCCAGTGCTAGTGAAGACAAAGATAAAACCAAACTACAGCTTCTTTGATAGTTATCACAACAAACTGTATAAACTGATGCATCAATGAATAATAACTCAATAAGTGATGCTCAATCAAGAAGTTGATTTACTTTGGGAGGAAATGGACATATTGATAGATTCCTCTGCTTTGAACTGCTTGCAGAACTTGCCTGGACTATGTATCACTTGTATATATTGTGAACTATCTGTTGGTGCAGTGAATTGTGGTAGTGCTGGAGTATCTTTGCTGATGGTGTCACCGGTGGTACAATATTTCCAAGGAGCCGTCAATTGGCTTAGTGTCATGGCATTTTGCACTCTCCTCCCTTCTACTAGTGATGGTCTAAAATTTGGGGCCAACAGAGGTGAGGCAAAGAACCTCAACCCCCCCCACTGGCACCAAGGCCAAATTTGGGGGCCAACAGAGGTGAAGCAAAGAACCTCACCCCCCCACTGGGCAAAGGCCTATCCACAAGTATGGCTGTATGCTGGATCGGTAGTCAGTGATGGGTATGATCCAATTGCAGTGGTTCCAACCTAAGACAGGAGGCTGATGCCTAGAGGTCAGCTCATCGGATGACGGGTAAGAACAATATGTTGTATTGGACAATCTAACAGGCACGGTCCCTAAGCCACATTGCTTGTTGTTTAATTAAACAGAACGGGGGAGATGCTGAGAGCCATGGCCAAGTCTGTATGGCCCCTGGCATTTTGCCAACAGTATTGGTTGACAGGCGAGGCATTACTATCCGCCTCGGCCGCTACTTTTGAGTTCTCGTGCTACTTTGGAGTTCTCGTGGGGATTCCTGGAGATTCCCTGAGAGTTCCCTTTGGTTGGGGAAGTACAGGAGGGGGGATTTCCGGAGGAGATATTTCCGGTGGCTGGTTCCTGGACGAGCCGCATGGATTCGGGAGAATTTCCCGGGAGCGTGTGTGAAGGTTTTTGTTGGAGTTCAGAAATAAAGTTTGTTCCTGCTTCAGTGGCTCGTGATTTGTGCCCAGCCAGACTGTGGCATATAGTTATCTTTCTAAAAAGAGAATTTGAGTATTCTATTGTTATCAAATTACCTACATAAAGAATTATAGATTGGAAAGTCTCCTTTATTGATGAATCTTTTTAGTTCTGTAGATTATTCCTTTCTATGTCTTAATTCCAGTGTCATGAGAGTCTAGTCTCCTTTAACAACTAGAGCATTGAAATCTTAGAATACTTATTGCCTACAAGGAATTCTAGAGGAGTCATAATTTTTTTCCACACCCCAACCAGGAATAATTAATTTATTCATGAAACTTTATGTAATGGGAATCTGTTTACCATGTTTGCCTATTTTAATCACTAGAATATTTTTGTAGAATACTATTTCCATTATAAAAATAATATATTGGATATAGTTTACTAACATTAAGGGAAACATAATTTTAATGCCTACACAATTCCTTTTTTGGTATATGATTAGATTTACTTTTTGCTGCTTACAAATAAATAAAAATATATAACCTTATATGTAATTTTTCCTTTCATATACATTTGTGTTAAATTTACTCCAAGAATACAAACATGTTCAAGGCTCGTAATACATATTCCTAAATTGCTTTCCAGAAATGTGCTGCCTATTTAGACTTCCACTGGTAGTTAAATTCCCACTGTGCATTTTACTTCTTCTTTACTAAAATTGGTTATTTCTGTTTTTTAAAAAAAATTGTTGATAATTTGGTAAAAATTATTATTATCAAGGTTGGGCTTTTTATATTCTATTATCTGCTTACATTTCTTTTTAGAATTGTCAGTGCCTGTTCTTTTTAACACTAGTTCTTGGTTTCCTTTAGAGCCTTTTCTTTCTATAGTGTTTCTCACTCTGTGTAATTTGCAGCTAATCTTGTATGTCCTTGTACTAGAACTATCAATTTTATTTCAGTTTAAGAGTCTCTCTGGTTCCGACTATACTGCTCAGAGCTCACATATTACTTACACTTATTTTTTTTCTACTGAATATTTCATTAAAGAATTTCTAACCTCATCTCACCTAAACTAGAAATGTGAAAGATAATTTTATATACTTCAACCAAACTGTTTAGTTAGGGCCTTCCATGACATTTTTAATTGCCTGCAATTGGCCAGTAGTAGGGGTGAAAACTGTTGACCACATGGAAAAAAAAATAGGGAGAGCTGAGGTAAAGGAAGATACAACCCCACAGGTGGTAGAGTCAGGGTGGTTAGGCTGTCCTCAGCCAGGTCTGATTCTTCAAAGCAGCAGTTCCCAAATGTGTGTCCCTCAGATTCCCGTTCTCAGGAGTTAGCTTACAACTTTTTAATTCAGTGGATGATAAAATGGTGTAACTGGTTTTATTAAAAGATGGTTTAAGAAACATATTTTAAGAAATGCCACTTTAGAAAGTAACTATTCCCACAGACTTTCAAATGTACCAAAATGCAGCAAAGGGTCTCAAAAACATTTATTCAAAAGTTCATCCTTACCCTGCTGATTTAAATGTCATCTATTATATATTAAACTTCTAAATGTATTTGGTTCTGTGTATGGATTTTATGTTTTCTTCTCTGGGCCATTCCATTTACACGTCACTCTGTGATAATCATGCAGGTGTTCTGATGTGTTATAATATCTGATAAACTTCATTGCTTTTCTTTATAAGAAATTCTTGTATTCTTTTTCATATGAACTTTAGAATTCATATGCTCTTTACTTCATTTCTTACTTTCTCCTTTTTCCTTTTTCTATCTTTTCCTAGGGAAAAGATTTTCTTATTTTCATATTTCTATGCTAATGTTAGCTGGGTTCTGAGTCAGTAGCAGGAGGGAGGCAACACTAGAGAAACCATTATTCTACTTGTCAAGACAAACTTGATTTGCTTGAGGTCAGGAGAAAGGCAACATAGATCAGCATTTTAATGTGAACATAAAAACAGTTGTAAATTAATTTAGGTAGAACTGAAATCTTTACAATTTTGAATTTTTCTACCAAGAACATAATATCTTAAAAGTCTTGTATGTGTGTAATCTGTGTGTGTGTGTGTGTGTGTGTGTGTGTGTGTTTGTTCTTCAGGAATATTTTTATGATCTTCTCATAAAGGTTATGTATTCATTGCTAAATTTGTTCCTAAGGTTTTTATATCTTGTTGTCATTGGAAGTGATATATTCTTTCATTATGTCTTTTCTGAAAGACATTAACATCTACATATTACTTTTATACTATAATTTCTTATTGAAATCTCATTACTTGCAGTACTTTTTAGGTTGAATCTTGGGATTGTCAGCTTTATAATAAAAATGCCTAGAAACAGAAATAATATGAATACTTCTCCAAGTTGTATGCCTCTAATTTATTCTGTTGTTTGAATTTCACTGGAAAATACTTCCTGTGTAAGATATTATCATGTTAAAAAATTCTCCATTCTATCAAGCGTTGTTACCAAGAATGGATGTTATATGAATACATGACCAGTGTAACTCCACATCATGACAACCACAAGAATGGAAAGTCTTACTCCATGTATGTATGATATGCTAAAATATATTCTACTGTCATGAATAAGTAAAAAGAACAAATAAAATTTTAAAAAAGAATGATGTTGAGTTCTGTTAAATCACATGCAAAAGATCATGTGATTTTTCTTCCTTTATATCTTGTTATTTCTCCTTATGATTAATATTCTTAATATCAAACTAAATTCATATACTTCTAGAATAAATTCAATATGATCCTGATTCACTGTCATTTTTAATATGATGTTGAATTCTGTTAATATTTTACTTAAGATTTTTTATATTCATAAATAAATTCCAACATTTATCATTACTGTATTCTTGATAATTGCCATTCTGACTAGAGTGCATCAGTGTGGTATTGATTTGCATTCATCTAATTGCTAGATATGTTGAACATTTTTTTTTTCATATATTTGTTGATCGATTATATTTCTTCTTCTGTAAGGTAACTGTTCAGTTTCTTAGCCCATTTATTGATTGGGTTATTTGGGTTTTCGGTGTTAAGCTTTTTGAGTTCTTTATACATCTTAGAGATTAATGCTCTATCTGAGGTGCAGGTGGCAAAGATTTTCTCCCATTCTTTAGGCTCTTCCTTCATGTTATTGTTTCTTTTGCTGAAAAGAAGCTTTTTAGTTTGATCCGTCCCATTTATTGTTATTAATTTTACTTCTTGTGCTTTAGGTATTTTGTTAAGGAAGTTAGTTCCTAAGCCAACATGGTGACAACTTGGCCTACTTTTTTCTTCTATTAGGCACAGGGTCTCTGTTCTAGTGTCTAAGTCTTTGATCCACTTTGAGTTGAGTTTTGTGCAGGGTAAGAGACAGAGGGGTTTAATTTCATTTTGCTACATATGGATTTCCAGTTTTCCTAGCACCATTTGTTGAAGAGATAATTGTATTTATGTGGGTTTGTCTCTGTGTCTTCTATTCTGTACTATTGGTCAATATGTCTATTTTGGTGCCAATACCATGCCTTTTTTTTAACCATGGCTTTGTAGTATAATTTAAGGTCTGGTATTGTTCTGCGTCCTGCTTCACTTTTTCTAGCTAAGGAATTCTTTGGCTATTCTGGGTCTCTAATTTTTCCAAATAAATTTCATGACTGCTTTTTCTATTTCTATGAAGAATTTCATTGGGATTTTAATAATGATTGCATTAAATCTGCATAGCTCTCTTGGTGAAGATGTGGAGGGAAAGTACATTCATACGTTGCTGGTGGGGGGGCTGCAAATTGGTGCAACCACTAAGAAAAGCACTATGGAGATTCTTCAGAAAATTTGGAATAGAATCACCATTTGACCCAGTTATCTCATTCCTCAGTTAATACTTTAAAATCATCATACTACAGTGAGGCAGCCACATCAATGTTTATTGTTGAGAGCCACAGCCGAAGGGGCTCCAGCAAACTTTCAGACTGCCAGCTGATGATTGGCTCACAGTGGCCCCAGCAACACCTAGCTGATTGGCTCCTCTGCGGTGATGCTCATTGGGCTGTTTCCCTGCCCTTTCAGACCACGGAGCTGCTCATTGGGGGACTTTTTTGGCTCCGCCCATGCGACCCAGCCAATCGGCCTCAAGAGCAGGAGGATTGTGGGAGGAAGAGGTTGTTGGGGTGTGTGGCTTGTGGGAAGCCGGTGGTGGCAGTTGGGCTCTGAGGGTTTTTTCCTGAGGAGCTGTTTTGTTTATCTTGTGTGGTTCTAAAAATAAAGTTAGTTTCTTTTGACAAGTGGCTCCTGAATTGTGCCCAGCCAGACTGCGGCATTTGGTGGCTCGCACGGGGAGCGACTGAGGGTAAGTAAACCGCTCGCCCCTGAGGGCAGGGTGAGAGGATGGGGAGCCATTTTAAGATTCCTCTTTTGTTTTGCTTCATTTTTGTTTTAAGTTGCCTGTCCCTGGAGATGAGTGAGACGGAAGAAAAACCGCTCACTTCTGAGGAAAAACTATTTACGTCTGAGGAACAGATAGGGAGAAAGGACGGATGCACATGTAAGGAGGATAGAAAGGCTATAATGAATTTTTGTTGTTCCATTTTTATTTCATTCTGTCTCGGTTTTGTTTGGCGTCATCTTGTTGGGTTGTATTATAGTAGAAATACGGGATCAGAAACTAGTAAAAAACAAACTGAAAGAGTGTTAAGTAAATTGTTAGAGGAAGAAGGCATCCCAGTAAAATCAAGAGCAGTCAGGGCATACGTTGATACAATGCAAAAATGTAGCCCATGGCTTTTTAAGGAGGAGTTGTTAAATATATCACAATGGAACCATCATGGTGAAGATTTAAAAAGAATAGAAAAGAACAGCCCAGGAACTCTGCCAGCTGGCACATTGGCATTGTGGGCATTGGTATCTGGTTTTCTTAGTCCAAAACCTTCAATTCAGACAAAGGTAGAGGAAGGAGAAGACATATTGATTCAAGTAAATGAGGAGGTCTCTCAAGTTAGTCAGAAAGAGGAAAAGATTCAAGTAAAAGAGAAGGTCTTTCGAGCTAATCAGACAGAGAAAGAAAGTTTAGAGCAGAAAAAGCCATCAGGGGGAAAGTTACAAAAGGAGACTGCTACTAAAACCTTTCTATCACCAGAGGGCTTAAGTGTCCAACCAACAGCACCACCTCTACAGGAGACTGCTACTAACACCTTTCTATCACCAGAGGACGTAAGTGTCCAACTGACAAGGCCAACTTCATATGCTGAGAGGCCCCCAACCCCCGCAGTGGATAGTTCAGATCCTGAGACAGGATCTCAAGTATTAACATGCCCTGTATTTGAGGTAGGAGGGCAGCGAATTTACCATACTTTAAATTTCAAAACAGTGAAGCAGCTAAAAGAGGCTGTAATAACCTATGGTCCTCAAGCACCCTTCACTGTAAGCTTGGTCGAATCCATTACCAACTTGAACATGACGCCAGCAGATTGGGCTAATATGTGTAAAGCTGTGCTAAATGGAGGACAATACCTGTTATGGAAGGTTGCCAATGAGGAATTTTGCAAGGAGACGGCTAGGCGAAATGCAGCAGCTGGTTATCCTCAGAGAAATCTAGATATGTTGTTAGGAAAGGGACCTTATGAGGATCAGCAGCAACAAATTGCATATGATCCTGGTGTATATTTACAAATTGCTGTAGATGCAGTTAAGGCATGGAAGACTTTACAAGGACATGGAGGTTTACAAGGTCAATTATCTAAGATAATACAAGAAACTAATGAATCTTATGCTGAATTTGTAGATAGGCTTATTCAAACAGCTACCAGAGTTTTTGGGAATACAGAACAAGCAATGCCATTAATAAAACAACTGGCTTATGACCAAGCGAATCGTTGGTGCAGAGATATCATTAGACCATGGAAACATGAAGATTTAAACACATATATTAAATTATGTAGAGACATTAATGAACAAGAGCAAGTCATGGCAGCTGCAGTAAAACAGGCTTTAGATGCCAGAGACATTAATGAACAAGGGAAAATTGTGGCAGCTGCAGTAAAACAGGCTTTAGATGCCAGAGACATTAATGAACAAGGGCAAATTGTGGCAGCTGCAGTAAAACAGGCTTTAGATTCCAGGCCAAGAACATGCTACAATTGTGAACAAACAGGACATTTTTAAAGGAATTGCCCCATAGGAGGAGGGTTTAACAAAACTAGGTATCAAAGGAGTAGAATACCGAGTATTTGCCCACGATGCCGTAGAGGGAGACATTGGGCTAATGAATGCCGTTCTCAAACCACCATAGAGGGTACTCCATTATCAAAAAACAAACAAGGACCAAGTGTTTATCCACGATATCGTGGAGAAAGGCATTGGGCTCCATTGCCAAAAAATGGACAGAGGGGCCCAATGCTCCGGGGCCCAAAACCACAAATATACGGAGCACTGGAGGAACCCAGCAACCCCATCAGGGTAGTGCCCAGGACACATTGTCCATCAGATCCCTCATCAGACAAACCAGAGGGAGCGCAGGGTTGGACATCTGCGCCTCCGCCAGATCAGTACTAACTCCAGAGATGGGAGTTCAAATCATTCCCACAGGGGTGAAAGGACCTCTTCCCAAAGGAACAGTAGGCTTATTATTGGGACGCAGCTCTTCTACTCTAAAAGGACTTATGATAAGTCCTGGGGTAATTGATCCCGATTATGAAGGTGAAATAAAAATTATAGCCAGTTCTCCAAATGGTATATCAGTAATTTCACCAGGAGATAGAATAGCACAGTTACTAATAATACCAAGCCTACATGATAAATTTTCCAGTCGTGCTATAGAAAGAGGTTCCAAGGGATTAGGCTCCACAGGTGTAGATTGGGCTATACTGTCTTTAAATTTAGATTCTCGCCCCATGCTAAAACTAAATATTCAAGGACATGAATTTAATGGGCTACTGGATACAGGTGCAGACCTTAGCATCATCTCTCGTCAAGAATGGCCAAAACATTGGCCATTACAACAAGCCACTCAAACGCTTCGAGGCCTAGGAGTGGCGATTAATCCCCATAGAAGTGCAATGGTATTAGATTGGAAGGATCCTGAAGGATGTGAAGGAACTATACAGCCATATGTATTGGATCATCTTTCTATAAATTTATGGGGACGAGATGTCCTAGATCAATTAGGTTTGACATTAACAAATAACATCAACCAAAATGCACCCACTATTATGACTAGACAAGGTTTTAGGAAAGGAAAAAGATTAGGAAAACAAGAACAAGGTATAGCAGCACCAATACAAATAGATCAAGGAACAGACAGACATGGGTTGGATTTTCAGAAAGGGCCACTGAGACAATAAAAATTACTTGGAAATCAGAAAGACCAGTATGGGTTCCTCAGTGGCCCCTGACTAAAGAAAAGATACTAGCAGCCCATGATCTGGTCAAACAACAATTAGCAGAAGGACATATACAACCTTCTGTATCTCCCCATAATACTCCCATTTTTGTCATCATAAAGAAATCTGGTAAATGGAGATTATTGCAAGATTTAAGAGCCATTAATAATGAGATGGTTATTATGGGACCTGCTCAATCGGGGATTCCTCAATTGTCTGCTTTGCCAAAAACTTGGTATGTTTTAGTTATAGATATTAAAGATTGTTTTTTTTCAATTCCAATTCATCCTGAGGATAGTCCACGTTTTGCATTTACTATCCCTGCACTGAATCATGAAGGTCCTGATCAGAGATATGAATGGAAAGTACTCCCTCAAGGGATGGCTAACAGCCCAACTATGTGTCAAATTTATGTTAACAAAGCAATCCAGCCACTTAGAAATCAAAATCCTGAACTACAAATATTTCACTATATGGATGATGTATTATTAGCACACAAAGCTAAAAACACATTGCTAGACTGTTATTACAGACTTACAAACTTATTAAAAAATTATAATCTAGAGATAGCAATAGATAAAGTACAATTAAATTTTCCAATTAATTATTTAGGAGTTCTATTATCCTCAACCATGGTCCGTCCACCAAAAATTCATATACGAGTAGATCAACTCAAATCACTTAATGACTTTCAAAAGTTATTAGGAGACATAAATTGGATAAGGCCTTATCTAGGTATACCAACAGGAGAGTTGGGACCTTTATTTGATATCCTAAAAGGTCCATCAGATCCAAATTCACCCCGAATGTTAACGCCTGAAGCAAGAAAGGCATTAAAAATCATTGAAACATATATGGAAAATATGCATTTGGATAGAATTGATATAAGTTTGCCTTTATTATTTATTGTACTACCAACAAAAAATATTCCTACAGGAGTATTTTGGCAAGAAGGCCCATTATTATGGATACATTTATCTTATTCTCCTAACACTATTCTTACTAGGTATCCTGAGGCTGTAGGACAATTAATACTCAAAGGAATAAAAGCAGCAAAGGGAGTGTTTGGAATTTCTCCCAATAAAATTATTACTCCATATACTATGAATCAAATTGATGAGTTAGCTAATGAGTTAAATACTTGGGCAATAATCATGTGCAAATCTAATGTTTCATTTGATAACCACTTACCATCTAATCCTTTATTGTCTTTTTGGTCATCGCATCCTGTAATTTTTCCAAAAATGACAAGAAAAACACCTATCGGGAATGCTCCAAATATATTCACTGATGGATCAAATAATGGTACAGCAGCAATAGTTACACCTGATCAAACTTTTACATTTTTAGTACCCAAACAATCAGCTCAAAAGGTAGAGCTTAAGGCAGTATTACAGGCTTTTGTGATGTTTAAAAATTCTGTATTTAATTTATTTTCCGATAGTCAGTATATAGTTAATGCTATAGTATCCCTTGAAGATGCTGGTAGGATTTCCCCTTCCTCTACTATTTTCTTTTTGCTTTCCACTATACAAAGTCTAATCTGGGACAGAAAAGATCCATTCTTTATAGGACATATCAGGGCACATACAGGATTGCCTGGAGCCCTTAGTTTGGGCAATGATTTAGCAGATAAAACTACACATGACATACATATTTTCTTTACACTAGAAGAAGCTATAAATTTTCATAAAAAGTTCCATGTCAATGCTAATACTTTACAAAAGCGTTTTAAAATAACTAAGGAACAAGCTAGACAAATAATAAAACAATGTCAAAATTGTGTGACCTTTTTACCACAAGTTAATCTTGGAGTCAATCCTAAAGGATTGATACCTAACCATATTTGGCAGATGGATGTCACACACTTGCCAGAATTTGGAAAATTGAAATATTTGCATGTTACAGTTGATACTTCTGGATTTTTGATGGGCTCCCTTCATGCCGGAGAAAAAACTAAAGATGTTATAGCTCATTGCTTACAAAATTTTGCCACTGTGGGCGTTCCAAAACAGTTAAAAACAGATAATGCCCCTGGTTATACTTCTACCTCTTTTAAACAATTTTGCTCATCATTTGGCATTACTCATATAACAGGAATCCCATACAATCCACAGGGACAAGGCATAGTTGAAAGAGCTCATCAAACTATTAAAATGTACTTATTAAAGCAAAAAGAAGGAATTGGGAAGGGATATATATTCCCCAAAGATAAACTTAAAATAACCCTTTTTACTCTAAACTTTTTAAATTTGGATTCATCAGGGCTTAGTGCTGCGGAAAGGCATATGTGTCCAAAAAATGTATATAAGCCCAAGGTACTTTGGAAGGATATTCTAACAGGACAATGGAAAGGTCCTGACCCAGTAATTGTCTGGAGTCGGGGGTCTGTTTGTGTGTTTCCACAGGGAGAACAGCAGCCGATTTGGATTCCAGAGAGATTAACTAAGGTCCTGACCCAGTGATTGCCTGGAGTCGGGGGTCTGTTTATGTGTTTCCACAGGGAGAACAGCAGCTGATTTGGATTCCAGACAGATTAACTAAAGCGATTTCTACAGACCAAAAAGAAGATGTGATATTCAGAACTCCAGTTTGGTTATTCTTACATCTGCGACAGAACCAGAATGTTTTTTTCAATGTCTATTTTATTATTGCCCTTTCCCATATTTTTTTTTTTTTGAGCTCATACAGACCTAGGTTAATGTTTTGCTGATCAGTTCTATTTTTTGACTATAGAGTTTTTAAACATTGCAATGGAGATTTCACCTGTAAAAAGTTATAAGGCCTTTACTATTATGTTATGTGTCGTATGTATTATGTGTGCACACTTGTGTTTTGTGTTTGAATGTACATATGTCCATATGTCATATATGATGAGCGCTCATGAAAAAATGGATCCAAATAATTTCTTTTTTTTATTCACGTGATTTAAATGGTTTAATTTAAATTGGGTAAACAGCTGTTGAAGATTGTTTTAAAATGTGAACAAAATAGGAGGTTAACAGATCTGTTTGTTTACTTTCACCTTTCCTTTTCATTATATTTAATAATTCTCTTAAAGATAATGTAAATTGTTAAGAAAATTGTTTTCTTTTAATGCCTTCTGGGACGTTACATAATTTTTTCTTTAGCCATTATTGCCAGAATTCCTATCTTCATCCCAGTGCCGGTGAAGACAATGTAAATTGTTAAGAAAATTGTTTTCTTTTAGTGCCTTCTGGAATGTTACATAATTTTTTCTTTAGCCATTATTGCCAGAATTCCTATCTTCAGTGAAGACAATGTAAATTGTTAAGAAAATTGTTTTCTTTTAGTGCCTTCTGGAATGTTATATAATGTTATATAATTTTTCTTTAGCCATTATTGTCAGAATTCCTATCTTCATCCCAGTGCATGAAGACAAAGAAAAAACCAATCTACAGCTTCTGCAATAGCCATCACTGAACTGCTTGCAGAACTTGCCTGGACTATGTATCACTTATATGCATTGTGAACTCACTTGTATGCATTGTGAACTATCTGTTGATGCAGCAACTTCTGGTAGTGTTGGGGTATTTATGCTGATGGTGTCATCGGTGGTACAATTTTTCCAAAAGGAGCCGTCAGCTGGCTTGGTGTATCTTCCTCCCTTCTGTTTGTCATGATCGTTCAGCTAAAATTTGGGGGCCAACAGAGGTGAGGCAAAGAACCTCACCCCCCCGCTGGTACGAAGACCTCTACACAGGTGTGGCTGTATACTGCACTGGTAGTCAATGACGGGTAAGATCCAATTACTATGGTACCAACCTAAGTCAGGAGGCTGACGCCTTGAGGTCAGCTCATCCAATAATGGGTAAGGACCATATGTACTATTGGACAACCTAAGGCAGACACGGTCCCTAAGCCACATGCTTCTTGTTTAAACAGAGAGGGGGAGATGTTGAGAGCCACAGCCGAAGGGGCTCCAGCAAACTTTCAGACTGCCAGCTGATGATTGGCTCACAGTGGCCCCAGCAACACCTAGCTGATTGGCTCCTCTGCGGTGATGCTCATTGGGCTGTTTCCCTGCCCTTTCAGACCACGGAGCTGCTCATTGGGGGACTTTTTTGGCTCCGCCCATGCGACCCAGCCAATCGGCCTCAAGAGCAGGAGGATTGTGGGAGGAAGAGGTTGTTGGGGTGTGTGGCTTGTGGGAAGCCGGTGGTGGCAGTTGGGCTCTGAGGGTTTTTTCCTGAGGAGCTGTTTTGTTTATCTTGTGTGGTTCTAAAAATAAAGTTAGTTTCTTTTGACAAGTGGCTCCTGAATTGTGCCCAGCCAGACTGCGGCAGTTTATAGTAGCTCAATTCACAATAGCCAAACTATGGAACCAACCTAGATGTCCTTCAACAGATGAATGAATAAAGAAATTGTAGTATATATACATAGTGAATATTACTCAGCCTTAAAGAAGAATGAAATTATGGTATTTGCCATTAAATGGATGGAGCTGGAGGATATCATGCTAAATGAAATAAGCCAATACCCCCCAAAATCAAAGGCTGAATGTTTCTCTGATATGCAGATGTTAATTCACAATAAGGGTGGGGGATAGGGAAGAATAGAGTTAGTTTGGAATGAAGGCAGGAGAGGGGATATGGGGTAGGAAGAAAAGTAGAATGAATCAGACATTATTACCCTATGTGCATATATGACTACACAACCAGTGTAACTCTACATCATGTACAACCAGAAGAATGGGAATTTGTACTCAATTTATGTATGATGTTTTAAAATGCATTGCACTGTCATGTATAACTAATTAGAACCAAAAAATACTATACATACCATATTGCATGAGTATGCATGCATAAAAGAGTGCAGAATAATATAAAATTGTGTTTAATGGCTATTATATCTGAGTATTGCAGTAGTGTATGGCTGGTACTCATTTTTGCTTTATATATATTTGTATTATATTCATTAAAAAATAGTCCAAAATGTAGGCTCCAGAACCACATGTAATTATAAATGTATGTATATGCATATATGCATCTACTATGCATATATATTTCTGTTTCTATGTGTAGAGAGAACATAAAGTATTAGACATCAAAATAAATAAATAAATTCCAATGTCATTTTTAAAGTTGTAGGGTAACCTAGAACACTCTGCTTCTTGCCCTCTGTGTTGAGAGTCCTGTATCTTGGTTTGCTAGACTAAGCTTAGCTCTTTTTCTTGTTGAAGCATCATCCTGCCTTAGATTTTATCTCCTGACCAATTGGTTTCCGCCTCTTGCACACATACTTTAGGGCCTTCATGCCTCTCTTGTAGGCCTTCTTGTCCCCTCCCCCATCCATATCGGCATGTGATTATTTTCTGTTTCTGCTTCCTCGTCCTATTCACATTGAATTCCAGATGATTTCCATTCGTCTTCTTCCCACCTTCTTGATTTAACTAACCCCCTGAAACCATATGACAAATCCTTAAGGACCCAATATTAATTACTTTCTCAGGTGAACGCTACACAGCTAGTCCTTTACTGCCCTCTGGAGGGACCTTGACCATCCCACGCCCTGTGGCCACACAAGTCCCTAGAGGGGCTTGCTCATCTCATCCCACCTGGACCTAGAACTCTCCATAGGTGCCGAGGGTGGTGAACAGGAAGCTAACACACTGCTGCCTTGGAGGAACTTGAAATGATATGGATAGAGAAATGAGGGTTGTGGGAGCATGTTTAGGCTGCAGGGTCAGAAATGAAATGGTTATAAATCAGAGGAAGATTGATGATAATACAAAGTATCTATAAGTTCCAGAAGCTGAAAGAGTTGTGGTTCAAATGACTCCACAATAGGTGAGAAAGGTGAAAACAGACATCACCGTGACAGTGAGAGAAGCTGTCATGGAGGTCTTGCTTCAGAGCTGGTTTTTGAAGGGTGAAAACACATGCAAAGGCCAGGAGGAGGGATTCTCTGTGGAAAAGGTGACAGGAGTGGAACAATCAGAAGCATAAATAGGCGAAGCATAGGGGAGGTGGGTTTTTTGACTAGAGTGAAGATTCACATGGGGAGACAGGATGAGAGTAGAGACCAGAAGGAGGAATTTGCATTTACCCCATCATTAATAGATTTTCCTTGAAAGCACATTCTGTAAAGGGGAGCAAAAGAAGGGAAGGACAGAGAGGATCAGCTATGGAGAAGATAAATAAGTGGCAGGAGGCTGGGTGCAACAGTGAAGCACGTTAGCACTACATTTCCCAACTCCTCTCTCCAATATGCTCGTTCACATACTTTGGAGTATGTGAAAGGGTTAGACATCATGTGAAATAAATGATGTAAGTCATACCTTTAAGGCTCTGTCCTGTGAAGTGTAATAGTCACCCATGCCATGAAGTCTCCAGAAAAGCTGCCTTATGACTCTGGGTGAATAAAACTAGTAATCCCAGGGGAGTGGCTCATATATATAAATAGTGCAGAAGTTTGCTATTGTTATCACTTGACTCAGCCCCTGGGGTAGCAGACATCTCCCTGCCACCCAGATATAGGCCACTCTTCCAGTGTTTGCAATTATATATAGCAGCAAGTGTTTCTGGGCTGAATTCAGTCCCCCCACGAATCTTGTTTAGTTGATGGATGTCCTGATGAGATCACCAGTTGATTTTTTTAAGTAGCCTAACAAATTGTATCAAATTTAAATTAAGTCAAAATTTCAACATATTTGACTTGAATAGTAATTGTATTGATTATTGCTACAACAGTGAAATGTCTCAAAATTTAGTGGCTTACAATAGCAATAAATATTTGTTATCTCATATGGCTTCTGCAGAATTCAGAAGAAGGTTAGGTGGGTGGTTCTAGTTAGGATTACCTCAGGAGGTCATAGTCAAGATGTTGACCAGAGCTGCAATTATCTGAAGATAGGACTGGGCTAGAGAATCTGTCTCCAAAATGGTTCGTTTATATGGCAGGCAGATTGTGCTGGCTGTTTTGGTTTTTATTGGTGTATATTAACTATACAGAACGTGGGGTTGATTGTGTATATGCATATAACATAATTTAATCAATTTTATTCCTCAATACTTCCCCTTACTCTCACCTCCTGTTCCTTCTTGGTCCCCTTTCTCTTGGTGGTCTCCCTTCTCCCTTCTACTTTTATGACATCTTTTTTTCTTCTTCTTTTCCCCCTCTAACTTCCACATAAGAGAGAAAACATATGATACATGTCAAAGCCTGGCTTATTAGACTTGACATTTTGCTCTCCATTTCCACCCATTTTCCTGTAAATGGCATAATTTCATTTTTCTTTATGGATGAATAAAACTTTTTATGTACATATACCATATTTTCTTTAACCAGTCATCTGTTGATGGACACCTAGGCTGATTCTATAATTTGGCTATAGTGAATTATGCTGCAGCAAATGTGGGTATGCATATCTTGAAAGTATGCTGGCTTTAATTCTTATGAATAAATACCAAGGAGTGGTATAGCTGGATCATATGGTAGATCTATTTCTAGTTTTTTGATAAATCTTCATACTGATTTCCATACTGGCTTACTAACTTACATTCCCACCAACCATGGATAAGAGTTCCTTCTCTACCATCCTCATTAGCATTTATTGTTATTTTATTCTTGATGGTGCTGGCTGTTGACAGGACACTTTTCCATGGGGCTTCCTGACTGTACTCATGAAATAGCAACTAGCATGGAACAGAAGGAATGATCCAGATCAACACAGAAATCCTAATCTGGACACCAAAACATGGTTATAGAGGGGAAAGTAGTTCTAATGTTATATAATAACATGGCAATGACTTCTATAACAGTTAATTACATATTCCAAAATAATCAAAGGAGAAAAGTTTTAAGGTATTCAACACTGAGAAATGATACTATTTGAAGAGATGGAAATGCTTGATTTGACCATTACACCTGGGGTATATATATCAAATTCTAACACTATACTCCATGAATAAGTACAAATATTACATGTCAATCTTTTAAAAATTAAGTCAGAATGGAAATTATCAAGAATACAAGCAATAATAAGTGTTGGTGAGGATGTGGGGTAAAGGGCATACTCATACATTGCTGGTGGGACTGCAAATTGGTGAAACCACTCTGGAAAGCACTATAGAGATTCCTCAGAAAACTTGAAATGGTACCACCATTTGATCCAGCTATCCCACTCCTCAGTTTATACCTAAAGAACTTAAAATAGCATACTACAGCCACATCAATGTTTTTAGCAGCTTAACTCATAATAGCTAAACTATGGAACCAACCTGGATGCCCTTCAACTGATGAATGCATAAAGAAAATGTAGTAAATATACACAGTGGAATATTATTCAGCATTCAAAAAGAATAAAATGATGGCTGATGGCTTTTGTTGGTAAATGGATGGAGCTGGAGAATATCGTGCTAAGTGAAATAAGCTAAACCCAAAAAACCAAAATCCAAATGTTTTCTGTGATAAGCAAATGCTGATTCATAGTGGGGGTGGTGGTTAGGGAAGAAAGAGGAAACTTTGGATTGTATAGAGGGGAGTGAGGGTAGGGGGAATGTGGGGATGGGAAAGACAGTGGAATGAGATGGACATTATTACCCTATATACATGTAGATCACACTACCTGTGTGACTCTGCACTATGTACACCCAGGAGAATGAGAATTTGTGCTGCATTTGCCAAAATGCATTCTACAGTCATATATAACTAATTAGAACAAGTTTGAAAAATAAGAAAAAATATTAATACACTCCTCCTTTGAAGACAGAAGTCTCAATGTATTTTATGACCTTGTTTGTAAAGTCCCATATCCTCATTTCCAATATTGCATTGATTACATATGTCAGGTCAGCCCTAGTAATTGTGAGCAGAAGGACATGAATGGGACTTGAATACCAAGAGACAAGACTTTTGGGGAAGCATTTTGGAGTCTAGTTACTAAAGGAATTGTAGCATAAAAGGGTGCTATATAAAAAGGTGTTTTGTTCCTTAGCAATAATACTATAGTACAAATAAATAAATCACAGGATTTCTCAGAGAAAGAATGAGGATGGAAAGGCAGAAATCTAACTGTCTTTACTCACGGATGATATCATATAAATAAATAATATTTCTGAAGAGTATTTTATTTATATGTATCATTAGAATGAATTAAAGTTTAGCATGATTGCTGAATTCTAGATCAGTATACCAAAGTCAAATTATATAATTGCATTTAACACTTGAAAAATAAATTTAGAAAAATCATTTATAATAACAAATAAAAGTGTACCTAAAATCTAGCAAGCATATGGAAATTATAGAAATTAAAATAAACTGAAGTCCTTTGCTTGTTGTATATGTGGAAAGCTATGTCTTTACCTATAATAATGCCAACTCTCCCAAGCTGATCTCCAGATTTAACACAAATTCAATCAAAATCTAAACATTTTTTTAATCTAATTTGAAAAGTTAAATTTGGCAATATGACATTATACAGAAAAACAAAAAGCTAAAAAAAGTGTAATACTTATTAACTCATTAAAAAGAATATCAGGGCAAAAATCACTTTTTACCAGATATTAAAACATCACAGTGCTATAATGAGTTAAGAAATATATTATAATTATAGGAATAGATGGATAAACAAAAAGAACTGAATATCAATCCTAGAAACAAATTCACAAATAAATATAATTGGTGAGGAAGGGAATGACTGTTCAAAAAAATGATCTACCAAAACCAATAAATTCAGAAAAGTTCAAGAATACAGAATCAATATACAAAAATCAGTAGCAAAAGTATTTCAATAGATCAATAGCAAATTATCTGAAGGATAAATCAAGAAAGCAATCTCATTTCAGTAGCAATAATGACCAAGACAAAAAAAAAACTACTAGTATATTTATTCAAGGAGGTGAAATATCTTTACAAGAAAAACTATAACACATTGATAAAAGAAATTGAAAGAGCACAGAAAAAAATTAAAAGATATCTTGTGTTCATGTAAACAAAAATTAATATTGTCAAATTTTACATATAACCCCAATCTTGATTCAATATAATTCCTATCAAAATACCAATGACATTCTAAACAGAACATACACACACAAAAAAAAAAAACAGTCTAAAAATTTATATGGAACCATAAAAGAACCCAAATAACCAAAGAAACGTTGAGCAAAAAGAGAAAAGGTAAAGGCCATAATACCTCACTTAAAAATATACTACAAAACTACAGTAACCAAAACAGCATGTTATTGGCATAAAAATAAAGAGACAGACCAAGTATATAGGATTGAGTGTCGATAAATAAATCCATGCATCAGTAAAATGTTGAAAATCAGTAAACTGATTAACTGATTTTCAACAAAGCACTAAGAATACACATTGAATAAAAGGACAGCTTCTTCAATAAATGATGCTTAGAAAGTTGGATATCCACATGCAGAAGAATGAAACTAGACACTTCTTACTAAATTAAAAAATCAATTCAAAATGGGTTAAAGGCCTAAATGCAAGATCCAAAATCTAGAAGAAAACATGGGAGAAATGCTGCAGGACATTGGAACAGGCAAATATTTTCAGAAAAGACCCCAAAAGCACAGACAGCAAAAGCCAAAATAGATAAATGGTATTGAATCAAACTAGAAAGCTCTGCACAACAGAGGGAAGAAACAACTTATAAATCAGGAGAAAATATTTACAAACTATCTGATAAGGAGTTAACATCCAAAACATATAAATAAATAAAACTACCCAATAGCAAATAAACAAACAATTCAACTAAAAATAGGCAATAGACCTAAAAAGACATTTCTCAAAAGAAGATATGTGAATGGTCAACAGGATATGGAAAATGTTCAGCACATCCTATAATCAAGGAAATGCAAATTAAAATCAAAATGAGGTATCAGTACACTCTAGTTAGAATGCGTATTATCCAACAGACAAAAGATTAATGCTGGTGGGAATGTGGAGCTAAGGAAATACTTACATGCTGTTGGTCATAAATTAGTTCAGCCATTAAGGAAAATAGTATGAAGTTTACTCAAAAAATTAAAGTTAGAACTACTATATGTAATAAAGTTAGAACTACTATATGTAATAAAGTTAGAACTACTATATATAATTCCACTACTGGCTATATGCTCAAAAGAAAAATTAAATTGGTGTTTCAAAAAATATTTGTATTCCATGTTTATTACAGCATTTTTCACAATAGCCAAGGTATGGAGTCAACCTAAGTGTCCATCAACAGAAGAATAGGTAAAGAAGATGGTAGGTATACACAATGAAATATTACTTCACCATAAAAATGAAATCCTGTCAAATGTGATAACATGCATGAGGGAACCTAGAATACATATGTTAAGTGAAATAAGCCAGAAATGCAGAGACAAATATTGCACAATCTCAATAACATGCATAAGTTTAAAAAGTTGATCTCATAGAAGAAAAGAATATAATAATGGTTTCCAGAGGCTCTCATAATCTAATCATTTGGCCTCTGATTATTCCTGAGTGAACAGAAGAGTTTTGGGGGGATACCTCATATCAAAACCATAACAGGTATAATATATATTACATATATATCTGTATATATGTAATATATATTACATATATCTAGTATATATAATATATAGTACATATATATTTATGTATACACACAGAGAGATAAGTGTGTGTGTATACACATACATGATAATTTTATTTGCGTAAGGTTCTGCAGATTGAACTCAGGACCTCCTGCATGTGAGGTAAGTGCTCTATCACTGAACTACAACCCAGGCTCACAAAATAATGATTTTTAAAAAATGAAATATTTTAATTTCTTACAGTCTGATGTTTTGAAGTTGTTTTTAATTTTCTCTGCTGATATAAAATAAAAATGTGGGGGTTCAGGATGTAGCAACTTGTCCCTAATGTGTAAATAAATTTAGCAATTCAACTTATAACCAGAATGAATCATCTTCCCTTGCCCTTTTCATTAGATCTCACAGTCTTCCAATCAAGTGTATTTCATTACTCAGAGTGAGGATGGCATATGTCTTCAATTTCATTAGCATATTCTGAATTCTTTTCCTTAAAAACTGAAATAAAACCAATAGTGAAAAACAGATGCTTAAAATGAGTCAAGCTGTAACCCCAATCTGGCGGAGTGAGGTTTCCACTATTCTCCAATGCGATTAAAAACAGGGTGGTTGGCGGGACTAACATTCATTGATCTGTCTATTATATCGCAGATGCTTTGCTTTCAATATTTTATTTTACCCTTAGAATCCTGAAAGGTAGGCATTATTTTTCACTCTTTAATTTCTCAGGATCACATCTAATAAGAGGCAAAGCTGGGAACGCGGGTCACCCTGGTCACATCCTCATGCTCTTTCTTTCACAGGACACTGTCCAACCCAAGGACCTTGATCTGAGGGACTCATTCAAACCATTTGGTGTGAAGCTTTAGGATCTGAGCTGCAGGCCAAGGACTAAGTGAGAAGAGAAGGAAAGTTTTCTTGGTGACCTTGGCTTCAGAATGTTTCCATAGATTTAAGAAGAGGTAGAAAAGTTAACTGCAAAGGAAATGCCTGCCCGGGTGTAGCTGAGGTGAGGGAAGGATTCCTTTAGCAGAGATTGTGAGTAGACAACCATTAGGCAAGATTTTGCTGGAGGATAAAGCTTCATCTTTAGGCAGTAGAGACAACCACAGTGAGGCAATGAAAACAGATGCCCTCCTACATGGTCAGAAATGAGCAGACAGATAGGCAAAGGACCAAGAAGGATAAGGGGTCACAGGGAGTTCACTAAGACTCACAGGCATTATTGAATCTTTTTGTGTGTGTTCGTGTGCCTGTGATGCCCTGGAAAGAAAAGGATAGAAGAGAAGGACCCTATAGAAAAATTTGACTTCTGAAGCAGTTTAAATCCTATATCGATTGAATAACAATTGAATAATTACTTGAAAAAGATGGTTTTAAAATCAAAGACCAAATTTTCTTGACTACAGTTTTCCTGGGACCAAACACAAATGGGAGTTCATGAAGAAGATCTAAAGGAACAGTGGAATGCCTGCACACACGATTTAGGACTACGGCTTTAAACCCAGGATGTAAGCATTACCTCATTTTGTAGATGAGGAAATTGACACTCAGAGAACTTAGATGCACTTAAGCCATGGAGCAAGTAAATGGAAAAGATAGAGGGTTTATTAGGTCTTCGTTTGCTCCTGAGCTCATTCTCGTTCTACCTTAGCAACACCTGATTTTAATGGAAAAAAAATGATAAAACGGACCTTCTGTTTCTGCAGCTTGATAGTTGATGGTATAGGTCTTGTACCTCTGGTTATCTCCTGTGATTACTTAAGGGCACCCACGTGAGGTAAATAATAAGCATAATCACAGCAGAAATTCAGGTACTACTGAAATGTCATGCAAGTACAACACATTTCCGAAAATTGTTATATTTGATGACTACTTAGTAAACAAGAACACCTCATTGGAACTGACAGTTGGTCCCACTAAGATACAATTGTTCTCTTCTTCTCTGCTCAAGAAAGAACAGAACCTCTCTAATCAAGTGCAGTTTAATTTATTTTTTTTAAGTTAGAATTTAACACAAAGCACTCTGTTGTAGGTGTCCTCATTTTCTCAAAGCTGAAGCTCAGCAGAAAAGAACCCAAGCCCCCTACAATGCACCTTTCTCTGCTACTGGGGTGGAAGCAAACAACCCAGGAGGGGAGTGTCCAGTGCTGTTCCAACTCTGATTAGCTCCTAGGGCTTGTTCAGCTCTTCTATGAAATTGAGGTGGGCATAGGTGGATGGACTCACTTCCAGGTCTGTGCCAAGGAGCCTAGGGGAGGACAGCAGCTCTTTTGCCTCTGGGTCTACAGCTCTATCTTAGGTCCCACTGCTCTTCTCCCCTACTCTCTACGCCAGTGCAGTAAGTGGATCCTCTGGAACAGACACAGCCTTTCTTTCACCGGAAGAGGAGTGTAGTCATGGCCACCAGTACAAGTTTTATTAAGAGGTTAACCATATGTCATATCCTAAAAGGATCCATATTATACATTTCTATTCTAATTCATGCTCATAGTTCCACTTTTCACTCATCAATAGCTGCATCCCATTTATTGGTTTCTTAGAGTATTTTTTAAAATTTTTTTAGTTGTAGATGACACAATTTTTTAATTTCCTCCCTCCCACTCTCCATCCTTCCTCCCTCCCTGCCACCTTTCTTTCTCACACGTGCAAGGCAAGCGCTCTACCACTGAGGTATAGCCCTAGCCCTCTCAGAGTATTTTGGAAGAATCAGAGGATTCACTGATAAAGCTTAAAACAAATTGCACATGGTTCCTAACAAATTCTATCCCCTCCCCTTAAATGAGTGGAGGGAAGGGAGACATGTAAATTGCCCCTGGCAGATTTAATATTTTAATGGCCTCCAATTTATATTCCTAAATATTTGTTCAGAGTTAGAATAGATGCCAGAAGAAGTGTTGTTTAGGAGGAAAAATAGAAATAGGAGAGCTTTCCTGAGCAATCCAACTCTGCTTCCAAATTGGCTCACCTATAAGCAAAGCAAGAGCTAAGCAGTTGACTACTAAAGAAACAAATATATGTCTCAGGGGCTAATAAGACTATAATGCTCCCAAGAAAATTTGATGTTTCTGACAAGATACGAACAAGGCCCATATAATCAATCTACTAACAGGGGTGAAAAGTTTCTAAAAGAACCTCAGCAAGGCCAAACTGCTACCACAAAAATTTCTAGCATCCATCTTTTTGAGTAATCGCCTGCTTCTTTTAAAATGACAACCCCAGCCTGGCTCTTATCTTGCTGCCTCTGGGCCCAAAGTTTTGAGACAGCCATTCCCTAAATTGTCAATATTTCTTGAGAGCACCGAATCCAGAACTGACCCTCAATTTCCTAATCTCCTTTTAGAAACCATGTACCACACACCCAGACCTATAAGAAGCCCCTCCAAAGTGGTCCTTCCTAAGACACTCCTAATTTCTGTGGGTATGTTCCCCCATGCTACATTAAGGTAATAAACCTAGTTAATAAATAAATTTGTGAATAAGGATGAATTCTTTCTGGTCTTTGGTTAGGGAGTTTGACTCTATGTGTCTTAATAGACAACTTAGTAATCCTTTTAGGATCTTACCTCTTAAGGACACTCTTACCTACCTAAGGATTTTGTCTAAGATATTGTCTTTTTTTTGTGAGGAGATTTCTAGTAATTTCCAAGTATAATTATCTCCGATGACTGAATTTTCTAAAAATATATTTATGATCTTTATAGACAAGAGCCTTGGATGATTTCACAATTGTTTGATCTCTCAAACTTCCACTTTTCCCCATCCCATGGCCATCATTCATGTAAAAAACCCATAGTGATGGAATTGAGACACAAAGGGTCTGCTGGATCACACATTCATTCCAAAAGGTGTCTGTAACTCAGGGTTGGCTCTGCAGTTTCACAGCAATGTGATGATGCTAGATATTCTATTGGCAATCCTTTGTTCTGCTTGTCTCGCAAGTATGGGAAACCTACAAACTACATATTTCAACAACAGTGGGACCAAATCGTGTTCAAACTATGTACTTCAACAACAGTGTTCCTGTTAGATTTTGCTAATGAGAGGCACTCATGTTCAAATCAGAAGGTCACAAAGAGTTAGAGGCAATGCTATTTCTCTCTGGCATTGACAGAGAAACATTAAGTGCTTCACAGACAGTCCACGTGAAGCTTTGAACTAGCCTCAACCATTTTCTTGTTATACACCTATAATCATTGGTAGCAATTCTGCAATTTCTGCCAAGTGCTATTCTCCGGAAGCCAGAGGAATCTTTCCCTAACCTTTGCTCTCTTAGCACTTGCAATGATTTTTAAGCCCCTTATATCTTTTTTTTAAGAGAGAGAGAGAGAGAGAGAGAGAGAGAGAGAGAGAGAGAGAGAGAGAGAGAGAGAGAATTTTTTAATATTTATTTTTCAGTTTTCGGTGGACACATCTTTATTTTATGTGGTGCTGAGGATCGAACCCAGCGCCCTGCGCAAGCCAGGAGAGCACGTTACCACTTGAGACACATCCTCAGCCCCAGGCCCCTTATATTTTGATTAAATCTAATCTTGATTTAAAATACCTAGAATGGTTCTGTTATCCAGACCCAAACTTATTGATTGAAAAATCAAATAGGTTCTGGTTCTGCTTCTAAGGTGATTTGTAATCTGATGGCAATCTCCTCATCCTCTCTACTTATTATTGCCTAAAAAACAGAAGGTGATGGGCTGGATGCAGAGGTTAAATTAGATGCTTTCGGGACCTACTGAAATAAGCATCTATATCTTAATTTATCTATATCTTCATTTATACTTAAGAGTGTAACACAATGCAGAGAAGCTTAAATCCAACATAGCAGCAATAAACACAATCTTCCCTTTCTTAGATCTCATTCAGTCACTTTGGAGAACCCCAGAAGTCCATCTTATCTGGCAGCAGAAGAGAGTATATGTGTGAAACGAAATGAAATCCATAAACAGCTGAAGAGGAATATTTTATGTCTCTGTTTTAATGTCTTTAGTTTTTAACGAGGAATTTTCCTTTTAGAAAGTTATATTAAACTCAGTTTTTACTTGTTTCCAAAGCTCTTCCTAAAAGTTTCTGAACTCAACTATTGAAATAATATTGTTAGGAGATTAAATACTTATGCCAACTATGGAAGTGTAGAGCTCTGGGTGGCTTGGGGTTTTAGGAAAATAAGGAGATGAGAAGACTTTCTTGGGCTGGGGACATAGCTCAGTTGGTAGAGTGCTTGCCTTGCATGCACAAGGCCATGGGTTCAATCCCCAGTACCAAAAATTAAAAAAAAAAAAAAAAGGAAAGAAAAAACACAGAGAAGACTTTCTAAGTGAGATGGAACCATCTTTTGGGGATTGTTGTGCTCTTGATGAAATTTTGCTATTTTGGGTAATTTTAAAAAATTATTTCATCATTGGTTTGAAAACTTGTTTGAGTCCCAGTGAAATCTGTCCTACATCAGCTAGGTGAATAAAGACAGAGAGGACACTTCTTCATAGACTGACTATGGAAGGGTACTTGCAGTTACACTTCTGCAAGAACTTCAGCTTCCAAGTTGGACATAATTTTCAAAGTTTTATATTAATTAGGGAAACATTTTACTCCAGTCCAAAATTCAAATAGTGTTGAATTTAGCATGAAGAGAAGAGCAGAGAGTCAGAAAGTAAAGGGATTCCTCAGAGGCCCTTACCCTGTGATATAACTGAAAAGGAAACTCCTGGAGTTTGGAAAAGACTTTCTAGAAAGTTTGTGACCATGAATGGTTTTAAGGGAAACAAATTACAGATCTTCAACCTTCCTTTTCCTAAATTTGACCTGCTTGATAATCCTCCTCTAACAGAGGAAGAACTGGCTTCTTCTTCCTCACCTCCACTTTTATAATTGCCCTTTTCCTATTTCATGAAAGACACACTTCTAATCCACTTCTAATATTAATTTGCCTTATCACTTCAGGATGTCAACAAAGGATCAGTGAAAATATTAATGACAGTGTTGAGAAAAGGAATGATTCCAAAAATTGGATACAGATTTTTTTGTGAGTCAACAGTATCTTTGCTTCAACAAAATTTAATAAAGACCTAATAAAGTAGAAAAAAAGATTGTTTAGAAATAGTTTTTTGGTAGATCAGTGTGACTTTTGTCATATAAAGGTATTTTTTTAAATACTGAGTGACACCAAATTCCTACTGCCATCTATTTACTTTAATAAAGTTTCTCGATGATTTAAAAAAACATTGCCATAGAATTTATCTCAAACTCTTGAGCAACAAGAATGTTGAAAAATACCTGAAGTATTGAGATAGTAATTCATCTACTTAAAGGAATATATTATGATAAATTTTCTACCAAAGTTAATAATTATTGAACTTTTTAATGTTCATAGAATTTTATGATCAATTTTGTGCTAAGAATAATTGTAATTATAACCCAACATAGAATACATTTTATACTTAAAATCAAATAAAATTTTAAAACATTTAATTTAGCATATATTAAATATATATGTGTAGAATAAAATGATGAAGTGATAACAAAAACACTTTCAGATGTAAAATGAAATTCTTTAAATAGTAAATTAAATTCTTTGGTGGAAAATGAATGGATATGTTCAATGATAAAAAGGAATAATATAAAATTTTTGTATATTATAACAGAGGTCCCTTATGTATTCTTAAATGGCTTATGGAAAATACCAGTTAGTTTCATTGATACTAATCTATGTGAATCCATAATCAAGACAGTTGGTATTTGGAAGGAATTAGTATCTAGATTAGTATCTAGATTCCAATGGCTGCATTTAAGAGTAATGTAACAATTTTATTTTAAGATGTTAATATTTTCAAAATGTAGGACAGCATATCCATTGCAATTATTTAAACACAGAGGGAAAACTTTATCAACTTAAAAAGTATGAGCAATTGCATAGTTTTTCAAAATTGTTTTTGGGAGTAGTGAAATCAAAAAGTGATACTTTTTATGGGTATCTCTGAATCTTGCCCATATTTGCCTATAAGAGAAAGGATGCTACAAATTGATTCAGAAGGCAAAAATTCCTTCCAAATACCAACCATCTTGATTATGGATTCACATAGATTAGTATCTCTTTGCTAACTTCCAGTGATTAGTTACTAGGCCAGCTCCCTTCTCTTTTTCTGTATTCGTCTCCAGCCAAGCCTCTATGCTTCCTGTATCTTCTGCCCTGCATAGAACTCTGGACACTGACTATAAATCTTACACCACGATCCTCTGTACCTTGTGTTCCCTTTCAGCTTACCTCTCCAAATCCTCATCATAGGCCAGCGAGTCAAATCTCAAATACATATTCTGTGTCTTCCAGGTTGACAGGACACATTGTACTTTGATCTAAGCTTGCCTTTAGCACTTTTATTGACTTGACACTTTGCCTACATAAACTCACATATTCTCTGGCTTGTGCATGGCATAAATTGTTCTATCAGTTGTTTCTATTCACAATCCTGGTCCTGGTTGGTATGCCTAGTTTATCTTTGCCAAAAGTGTGGGGCTGGATCAGAGTTTAAAAAAAAATGATTGCTTATAGCTCTAGATTGGTGAGAAAAATACTAAATTATAGTTTTATCTTTGCATTATATTCTATGTTATATTGAGAGCCTTAAAATATCATCTTTAAAAAAAATAGATTTGTAAGAGTAACATGGATATTCAGGCTTGCCTAGCCAGTTAGTTCAGCTGAGGTCATATTCGTATCAGTTACCTAATAATCATGTCTATACATCCTCGCCTACTAGAGTAGCAGCAACCCAGTACCTGTTGGGAACTCCTCTCAGCAATCCACAGGGAATCCCTGAAGTCATGAGTGGTGGGATTTGCTCTTGTTCCACAGTCAAGCTGTGTTTGGCTTTTCCTATTGAGCCACATGCTGTACCCTCTGATCTCCTCCTGTAGCTCTGAGACTTTGGCACTCCCCTGGATGCCAGCATGACTATGGCACAGTCTGGCGCTAGGGAGTGGGAGGCAGCAGATAGGTGAAAAGGTCCAGCACTGCCTTCCCCTTCACCAGTGCTTTCCTATTAGTGCTTCTCAATGAAAGTAAACCGACTAAAACATACCCAGGGCTCAAACTTGTAAAGAAAGCATCCCATCCTATCCAAATAGGAGTAGGTCCAAACTTGCTGCTAAGATAGCATCACTTCAACAAAGGTCACATCTCTGGTGGACAGAAATCCTAAATTTAGTTAAAAATATCTAAAAGAAAGCCAATAACATCTTTTGTTATTGTTGTTTAGATGAAGAAATAGTTATTTTGCTTTATGGTTTCGAGTTTCAGTCCACGGTTGGGTGATCCCATTGCTTTGGGCCTGAGGTGAGGTGGAACAGCATGGTGGAGAAAAGCTCCTCGGCTCATGGCAGACAGGAGAGAGTGAGGAAGAAAGACTGAGAGGTAGACAGAGAGAGACAGTTAAGAGAGAAAGTGACTAGGGACAAGAAAACCCTTCCAGGGAAAGTGAACCCCCAGTGACCTCCTTCCTCCAATCATGGACCACCACCTACAGTTTCCACCACTGCCCAGTAGTTTATTCAGCTATCAATGATCTAATCACTTCCCAAAAGCCTCACCTCTGAATATTGCTACATTGGATGCCATGCCCTGAACACATGAGACTTTAGGGCACATTCCAGATCCAAACCATAAAGGGTTAGAAAATGTCTCAGGGAGGCAAGGAATACAATATGACACACATAGCTGCCTTCCACCTGTGTACATGACAGACCTCAGTATTATCTGCTCCCTCGGTATGGGATGCTGTCTGTCAACTGGAACTGTGGATAAGTAAGAGTCTCTCCAAACACTCCAGTATCTCTTAGGAGACATTAGCAATAAATTTATAATTGTTTTTGATAAATGTCACCTGGGTAAAAGGTTTTCAGAAATGTCCTCAGCTCCTCAAACCTGCACACCCATTGCTACTACAGTTCCAAGGAGAGGAGAGGTCACAGAATCACTGACCCATATCTCAGGAACTAACTGTTCCCCACAGCACACATCCTGGTCATGGAGATCATTGCACTAAGATCACCATCCTGGCAAAGGCCTGTGACTATTTCTGATGCCATTCTGAGAGGCAGAGCCTGTAAGGGAAAACCCATTTGGGGAGTCTGGTTAAGTGGTCATGTCAGAAGAGTGGACTCTGGATTGAACCTAGTTCAATGCCAAAGCCACACAGGAAGCAGAAAAATTTCTGAAGAGTGACCTCAGGCAGTAACAGAAATAGGATTCTAGACCCTGCCCCAATCCCTGATGGCTCAAATTTTAATTTAATGGAATCCTGACAATGAATGTTGTGATTTCATCCAAGTGAAAATGAAAACTGATATTTAAGGTATGTAAGGTTGTTTTAAAATCAATCTGTAGCTCTGCCTCCATCATGGGAATCCTAGTTTAAATATCCAGGATTTCTAGAGCTGTGCCTATAATTTTTTACGCTTGTTGTAAAGAGTACTAAGAATTTACAGGAATCTTTAATATCGTGTAGGAAATGAGCTGAATGTTGATTGCATGAGTAGAAAATTTTCTGGGTTTGACGCAATTAATAGAGACAGTGATTGTACCAATCTTTAAAGCATTAGTGGTCTGTGATTGTGGTGAGGTTATTTTCTCTTAAAGTGGTAAGGAACATGTACAGAAAAGTGAATATAATTATGATTGGTTTCCAGCACCATCTGTCAGACATATATCATCTTGTTCCTTTTGAAGAATATTAACAAATTCCCTACCAGGGTGTAGGAAATTGATTGTAGAGGAGTCTATGAATGTGCAGCAGGCATATAGGAAATTCCTTTATCTGCTGCTCAATTTTTCTGTGAACCTAATACTGCTGTAAAGATTAGGTTTATTGAATGTAAACATAAATATCACATTAGAACATCCACCATTTCAATTTCTTAAATGCACAAGACTTCTGCCATACATATGCCAGGTTACATATATGGCTCCTAGAATAATAACACCAATCGTGTTTCTTTGCTAATAGGTTTATTTAATTAAGGTATTAATTAACCAATAAGTGGAGCATCTGAAATCAACATTAATTTTGTTCCTAAGCCTACATTCTTTTATCATCTGTTGGTGCTCAATGTCCAAAGCTTAGGACATGGCATGTAATTGTTGAACAATTCCTATGCTAAGTGCTGTTGAACTTGTTTTTCTAACATAAAGCTAAATGAGTCATGTGGTAGGCGTTCTGATGTGAAAACTGTATTGTCTCTTTGTACGTAACTCACAATGGGGCAGGTGTCTGATTTATTGTACTTCCCTCAGTGCATCTACAATTATCAAAATATCTAAATCTTCACATAGTTTATTTGGACCTACAATATAAGACTTTACATATAAATGAAAATTTGTTGCAATAAAAAATTTAAAATACCATCAGTGAAAGACAATAGGAGTGTTTGAAAATGAAACATAAAGCTGAATTGCACAGGGAAGCAAGGTTGTTCACTGAGCTGTTTCCCTTCAGCGGGTTTCAAGACGCCACACTACACCTAATCAGAGTATGAATTAAGACAAATACTTCACCTCGATGTGCCATTTTGTAAAGTCATAGGAGTGCCTGCTTCCCATTGTGAAAATTCAAGAAGTCACCGCATGTGTTGCCTTCACGACAGCCATCTCTGAATATTCTTCTTCTCTAGATGAGGCCCACAGGCTTGATTCTTTAGCCCTTGGTGGCAGCCAACCTGTTAACTCTTGTGTAAAGAAGTACCCCAGACAAAGGCAGCTGTAGGTTTGAAATTTTTCCTCAGTGACTTTGGATGCAAACTACTTTTTTAACTTCACGGGTTGGGAAAGGGGTGTCCATTGGTAGCACCTGCCACCTGAAAGTCTTCTGGGCCATGATGATCAGCCTCATGGCCTCTAGGTGAGCAGAGCTTAAAGTGAGAGTTCCCAGGTCTATTGGCTTGTTCATGGTGCATACTTGTAAAATGTTGTTTTTCTATATACCTGACTGGAAAATGGGGCAACAAAAACATCACATGCCAAAATGACTTTGGATACTGTTCTGTTTGTGATGACATAACCACACAATCACGATACGCACGCTTTTGGTCATTTCCTGATGCTGTGCGGTGAGTTCTTGGCTCGAGGACAGCAGCTCCATGATTTTCATCAGTTTCAGCGGCCTCACTGCATGGTCAGCTGGCTCCAAGGCAAAATCATTGTGGCAAAAGGGTATGGAGGTGGAAAATTGCTCAGCACATGGCAGCCGGGAAGCAGACAGGGGTTGGGAGTTAGGAGGTTGGGAAAATTAGGGTCTTGCCCACGTCCCGCACAGGTGGTGGAATTTGGGTATCCTCTGCATGTAATGGACTGGCTGTGAAGCAAAGTTAGGAAAGAGAAACAGAGAAGAAACCACGGGACACAGGAAGTAATTTTAGAAAGCAGGGCAGGACAGCTCTCAGATCTTGGGAATCAAGCTTCCACACTGGAAAGAGAGAGGAGAACCCACGTTTTCTTTATTTATATGGGGGAAACATCAAAGGTTGACCATAAAATGGTCTTAGCCAATTAAGGTAGGAAGTGGGCTGTCCAGTTTCCAACAGGTTACACCCAACTCCAGAGCTAGGAAAGCGGTCTCCCTAGCCCAGCAAAGACAGAGGTCATGTGCATTGCGCAATCCTTTGCGTGGGAGAAGCCACAAGATAGTTTGTAATGCCAAACCTAAATTTCCCTGGCTCAAGGCCAAGTGAAGATGCTCAGCTAAGCTCAAATAATTCACTGGTGCTGTCCCACATGAGTGGGTGGGTAGAGACTAACATCTTGACTACTGAACTTATCAATATATGAAGCATGGATTTTTTGAGTCTGATGGAATGGCGATGCAGATTTTGCACAGTTCCTGTTTTTTCTTAGCTAAATAATCTTAGATAACTCACTCTCTCTGCTTCCTTATCTGTAAAATGGGAACAATTAAATTGTCTTCATAGGTTTCTTATGAGAGTTTCCAAAAACAATATAGGGTTCATCCCAATGTCTAACAAATAGTAACCCTTGACAGTCAGTCATTATTAAATCTACTAGTGTAAATGGCATCAGTATGAATGCCATGAACACCCAAAACCATATTAATAGATAAGAGGTTTCCCAGGATGGGAATAACTGTGGAACAGAACCCAGGAAATACACTGTATCTATGGACCTAGAGATCTTCAGAATGACCCTGCACACATACAAAGCTGGGTTTGTTTTATCTCATGGGATTCAGCACAGCCAGAGAGGTTGCTATGGAAACATATTCACTTTATGATTCTTTCTAATTTGAAGCAGTTTCCACAATGCTTGGATGCATCTTTGTCAGATGTGGTTGTAATTGCATACCTCTGCCTGCCTTTCAGGCCTCCCAGTTCTGTACAGTTCCCTTTGGGTGAAGGGAGACCTGTGGGGCTGATTGAGCTTCCTTTTATAGGAGTCACACAGTTCTTCCTCCAGTCCACCTGGTTGGTAGTGATTGGCATTTGTTGGCAGCTGTTCAACAAGGTAGGCAGAGGAATGTGAGCAAAAAGAATCATGAGAAGGAAATTTGGGTCCTGACAGGGCCAGACCTGCTTTCTTTTTTTCTGGGAGAACCAGAAGTATCATCAGATGACAAAGAGGAGAATTCTGAAACATCAAAGATTTGAGTGCATGTTTACATGTGAACTTTGGAAGCAAATAAAATGCATGACGTACCAATATGTAATTGAAATGAAATTTCCATTACTTGGTGCCTGGACAATGTCTGTAGTTTCCACTGAGCATTTATTGTAGAGGTTTGGGTCTAATAAAACTCGGCAGAAAACATTCACAAGATATAGACTAAAAACCATAAATGTATTTTTTTTAAAAAAAAATGTGTCTAGGGCCCAAGAATTAAGGATAAAGAAAGATGGCCAGAATGAATGAATCATTTATCACCTTTATCCTAGTATTTCTCTGTGTGCGTTTTCTCTACTTCTTTCATTATAAACTGATTATACGATATAAGTCATCATGTTTGGGTACATATTTTCTTCCCATGATTTATTTTGAGAAGTGGGAGAAAAAAATAAGCCTATCACATGTGAAAGATGCTTTAATGTTGACCCAATGAATGGAAAGAAGGTAATGATGTAAAGTAGATCCTCATCGGTTTGGGATACTCAAGCACTGAAAGAGGAAAAGCTGCTGTTGCTATTGTTGTGTTTTGTTTTGGCTTGGAGAAGACAAGTCTTCATTTCCCAACGTGATAAGCAGTAGTATCTCTTAGCATTGTCAGATGAAAAAAATGGATCTTATTTGTTCATGCTTAATTATAAGCCAACTGGCAGGGGATGGATGTTCCTCGCAAATCTAGTGAAATAATTATAACCAGAAGAAACACAGCTGGCAAACTGTGAGGGCATATCAAATATGTTTAAGAACTAAAGGACTAGAAATAAATTAAATTTACAGGGAAGTTCGAACACTGATACATTCCAAGAGAAATTTTAGCGTATGAAAGATTCTAATTTTGGACACAGTTCTACTGAGGACTAAGGATTTCCAGATGATAGTATTTAAGATCAATCTCTCGGAAATCATTAAGAAATCAGTTAGTCCCAGTGTAGAGACAATTAGGTTTGCATATTTCCACAAAGAGCAGAATGCTGTATGTCACATATTAACCATCATAGTTATGGGCAAAATTGTTTTAAAAGTTTCATATTGTTCTACAAAAACAAAACAGCAGGCAGGCATAACGCAGCCCAGGGAACACGTGCTGAGAAACACACAGCCAAACCTCCTGATCATGGAAATAGAAGTGAATTTCCCTTCAAGACCAGACCAAGTATTTGTGATAGAGTTGAAGTAAAAAAAAAATACATTATAAATAATAAAGACATGGGATTTGTTATGTGGAAATAGAAAAATTATATAGATCATACAATAAAATATCAACTGAGGGTTTCTCTGGTGAGTGAGCATGTTGAAAATTATTCTTCTTATTTCTTTATATGTCCTGATTATTTGATAATAAACATGAGTTTCCACATAATTTTAAAGAGATGTTTTTCAAGACAAAAATAACCAAGTTGTTCCACAAACCTAGAAGTAGAAATCTGGACCACATTGTGAAACATTGACATAAATTGATGAATGAGCCAACACATCTGTGTTTAAATATCTCACAAACTCACTGTTTGTCACTCCCGTCTGCAAAGAGGCAAAACTGTTCTGTTTCCTTTCTCATTTTACTTAACACTGAAAATCATACTCACACAATAGACATTTTGATTAAAACACTGTCAGTAGATGAAACAAAACAGTAGACTTTAGAACAGTGTTTTTTTCATCAGTGACTCAGCTAAGAATTTCAATAAAATGAATCTTAATATCTCAAGTGTAGTTTGTCAAATACAAAGACATGGCTTTAGGGATTTTTCAATAAGGAAAACAGTACTATGATTCTATTTATTAATTCAATAAATATTTATTAGACAATAGTGTATCCTACTCTAGTGCTGTGTAATAGGCAGGGAACATCAGTTCTATGGAGTATTCATTCTAATCACCTAATTACAGGTGGAAGTTCTCCAAGTCTTGAAACTCTTCAGGGAAGCCTGTAATACTCCAAACTTTCAATGGAGCGGTCCCTGAGAAACATTTAGCCTGGGCTTTAATAATGAGTAGGAATCGGTCTTAATTGATGATGGGAGTGGGGAGATGAATGAAGAGCTTCAGGGGATAGAGAATACTAAGTACAAGTTATCCTGGGTATTGAAGAGAGTTAAGAAAGAGGAAGAAGGAAAAGGAAGGTGGAGTGTGGTAGGGAGGGGTACAGGGAACGAATGGCCTACTAGATTGCTTTAAGAAATTCAGATGTGACCCCAACAGCAAGGGAAAGTTTTTTAATCAGCAAGTGAAGCCAACTCAAGTTTTGTTCAAATAGTTACTGTGTACATTGCATATATATTAAAATTAAATCTCCTAGATTGATCAGCTTTAGAAATTGATTAGTTTTAGAAAACATGTTTAGAGGCAAGAAGGAAAACAATTAATAGAGGATTAAAATTTATTTGTGATACAAATTTTATTTAACCCATATAACTCCTTACTACATTGACACATATTAAATACAGACTCATCTCTTGTAGCTTGCCAATTTACTTTGGGGCCATCCCTGTTTCTTGTTGGTCAGAATACCAAGATGTATTTCTGGAGTGTTTTCCTACTCCTTCATTCATCTAAGAACACCAGGGACCTAAGTCAGTCCAAACCTATCAGTCCACCTTCCAGAAGCCCCAAAGGATAAGACCTGCAGCCAGGTGTACTATGGACCCTCAGATGTCCCATGGTAAACTGTGGGATGACAGTCCTGTGCAGATGAGCAGGACTTGACCACCTGCTGAGGTAAGTTCCTGATGACTCAGGTCCCCCACCCCAACTTCACCTGTGCCCATGCCCTGTACCATGTTGTAGTGATTGTCATTATTTCTTTTCCTCCTTATCATGGAACATTTCAAACATATGCTAAAATAAAATGTGCCTATAACCTGGTTTCAATAATTTTCAGGTCATAGAGATCTTTTTGACCTACACTTTTTCTTTCTATCCTTAATTTCTTTTTATAACAGACTTTATTTTTTTAGAGCAGTTTTAGATTCATAGCAAAAATCGAACAGAAGGAATAGAAATTTCCAACATATCCCTGACCTTACACATTCACACAGCCTCCCTCATTATCGACTCTTATACCAGAGTGGTCCATTGCTACCTGAGATACTGCCACTGACATATTTTTATCACCCAAATTCCACGGTTTTGGGTTCAATCATGGTGTTGTGCATTCTGTGGGTTTGAACAAATGTATAATGACATATATTCTCCATCACAATATAGAAGGAGATCCCAGAAATGTATCATTTAATTTTTAATATTTGTAGATTCAAAGATAACAACTATTTACAAAACAAATTTAAACACAATGCCATGATCACACTTAAAACAATGATAAGCCCTTCAAATATCCTAAGCATCTAAATTTTCCCAGTTGCCTTCAAAATATTTTTAATGATTTCAAGGACTATAATAAATAAAAGTGATCAAAGTGGGTATCCCTGTCTTGTTTCAGTTCTAAGAGGAAATGCTTTCAATTTTTCTCCATATAGAATGATGTTGGTGTTGGGTTTGACTTATATAACTTTTACAGTGTTGAAGTATTTTGCTACTAGCCCTGGTTTTTCTACTGTTTTGAACATGAATGGATGCTGTATTTCATCAAATGCCTTTTCTGCATCTATTGAGATATTCATGTGATTCTTGTCTTTAAGTCTAGTGATGCAGTGAATTACATTTTTTGATTTCTATATGTTGAACCAACCTTGCATTTTGAGAATGAAAAACACTCGATCATGGTGCACTATCTTTTTAATGTGTTTTTGTGTGTGATTTTCCAGAATTTGAGTAAGAATCTTTGCAGAACAATTAGGCAAGAGAAAAACAATTAAAAGGATATACATAAGAAAAGAAGAGCTCAAACTATCCCTATTTGCTGACAAAATTATCCTACATTTAGAGGACCCCAAAAAGCCACAGAAAACTAGAACTCATAAACAAGTTAAGCAAAGTAGCAGGATATAAAATTAACACCCATAAATTATTTGTGTTCTTATACACCAATGATGAATCAGTCAAAGGAGAAATTAGGAAAACTATTCCATTCACAGTAGCCTCAAAAAAAAAAAAAAAAAAAAGTACCTGGGATACTCTAACAAAAGAGGTGAAAGACCTTTAGAATGAAAACTATAGAACACTAAAGAAAGAAATTGAAGAAGATCTTAGATGATGGAAAGATTTCCTATGTTCTTGGATAGACAGAATTAATATTGTCAAAATGGCCATACTACCAAAAGCACTATACAGATTCTATGCAATTTCTATTAAAATTCCAATAACGTTCCTTCTTCATAGAAGTAGAAAATTCAGTCATGAAATTCATTTGGAAAAGTAAGACGCCCAGAATAGCCAAAGCAATACTCAGCAAGGAAACTGAAGCAGGAGGCCTCACAATACCAGAACTTAAATTATACTACAGAGGTATAGTAACAAAAATGGCATGATATTGACGCCAAAAAGACCAATAGAACAAAATAGAAGCCACAGAGACAAACTCACATAAATATAGTTATCTCATACTAGACAAAGGCCCCATAAACATACATTAGAAAAAAGAGCAAACTTCCAGCTGCCAGCAAACTTCCAGCTGCCAGTTGACTATTGGCTCACAGCAACCCCAGCAAACTTCTAGTTGCCAACTGATTGGCTCCTCTGCCGTGATGCTCATTGGGCTATTTCCCCGCCCTTTCAGACCACGGACCTGCTCATTGGGGGACTTTTTTTTGGCTCTGCCCACGTTACCCAGCCAATCAGCCTCAAGAGCAGGAGGAGTGGGGGAGGTGGAGAGGCTTGTGGGAAGCTGGTGGTGGCAGTTGGAAGTTTGCTGGGGCCCCTTTGGCTGTGGCTCTCAACATCTTCAACAAATGGTGCTGGGAAAACTAGAATTTATATGCAACATATGAAATTGAACTACTCTCTCTCACCCTGCACAACAAAATTCAACTCAAATGGATCAAAGGCATGCATTTCACCAGAGACTCTGTGCCTGCTAGAAGAAAATGTAGGCCCAACATTCCACCACATCAGTGTAGGATTCCTAAAGTACAAGAAGTAAAATCAAGAATCAATAAATAGGAGGTAATCAAACTAAAAAGCTTCTTCACAGCAAAGGAAATAATCAAGAGTGCAATGAGAGAGCCTACAGAAAGGGAGAAAATCTTTGCCTCCGGCACCTCAGATAGAGCATTAATCTCCCCAATATATAAAGAACTCAAAAACTTAATGCCCAAAAAATAATAATAATAATAATTCAATAAATGGGCAAAGGAACTGAACAGACACTTCACAGAATGCAAATTAAAACTACACTGAGACTTCATCTAACTCCAGTTAGAATAGCAACAATCAAGAATACAAGTAACAATGGGCTGGGGATGTGGCTCAAGCAGTAGCGCGCTCGCCTGGCATGTGTGCAGCCCAGGTTCCATCCTCAGCACCACATACAAATAAAGATGTTGTGTCCGCCAAAAACTAAAAAATAAATATTAAAAAAATTCTCTCTCTCTCTCTCTTTTAAAAAAAAAAGAATACAAGTAACAATGATTTTGGTGAGGATGTGGGGGAAAGGAGCACTCATACATTGCTGATACAGCCACTCTGGAAAGCAGTATGGAGATTCCTAAGAAAACTTGGAATAGAGCCACCATTTAACCCAGTTATCTCACTCTTCATTATATACCCAACATACTACAGTGACACAAACACATCAGTGTTTATGGCAGCTCAATTCACAATAGCTAAGCAAAGGAACCAACTTAAGTGCCCTTCAACAGATGAATGGATAAAGAAAATGTGGTATATATACATAATGAAATATTACTCAGTCATAAAAATGAGTGACTTAATAACATTTGTCAGAAAATGGATGTATCTGGAGACTATTATGCTAAGCAAATTAAGCCAATCCCCCCAAAAACCAAAGGTCTAATGTTCTCTCTGATATGTAGTTGCTGACATACAACAAGGGGCAGGTGGGGAGGTTGGGGAAGAATAGAAGTTCATTGGCCTAGACAAAGGGGAATGAAGGAAATGGAGGTGAAAAAGAATAGGAAAGAAAATGGAATAAATATGATTTAACTTTCCTACGTACATACATAAATACACCACAGTGAATCTCCACATAATGCACGACCACAGGGCAGGAACTCTAATTAGAACTAGAAGTATTCCATGTTTATATAAATATGTCACAATATACTGTCACATATAACTGAAAGGAACAAAAATAAGAACTTCATATTTATTTTCATAAGCAGTAAATAAGTCTCCTGGGAAGAGTTTCAGAGAAAAATAAAAATCCAAGCCCAATGAATGGGCTCATTTTTAAACTGTAACAAAAAAGTTCTTAATATTTCATTTTTTAAAAAAAATTTGTTCAAATCAGAATCTAAATAAAGACTGTACATTAAAACAAGTCTCTTCAGTCTATTTTTCTATGTAGGCTTCTACTCTACCTTTTCTTTTTTGTCTATAATACAAAGATATAGTTTGTCCTGTAATATTTTCTGTTGTCTGGATTTTGCTGATTCCTTTTTAATACTGTCACTTAAAATCCTCAATACTGTCACTTAACACGTCCTTCCTTGTACCACCACCACCACATTGTTGGAAGAGTGGTAGAGACTTAATTGGATTCAGACTGGATTTTTTTTTTGGTAGTACAATTCTTTATGGATGGCATTGTGTCCTTCCATCAGGGACATTTACTGATTGTCTTCTCTGTAGGATATTCATAGTTGTGGATATTTATTGCTTAGACTTGTCAATATATGAATTATGGCTTGAAAAATAATTATTTTAATTCTTCTCCAGTCCTTGACTTGAAATATGCCTATAAAGAAAAATATCTCCTCCTGAAATATTTGGCTACCCTGAGGTCATTTGTAGAAAACAGGATAAACATGAAATTCTATATTTTAATTATTTGACTCATCCAAAAGTGTCCAGTATTTTTTAAAAATATGATTGTATTTCAATAATCTGCTGTATTTCAGCCAGTTGAAGTTAATATTATCTGTACTGATGAACAAATTATCCTATCTTTGGCCAAATTGGTTCCTGATTCTTTGACATTACTCTTTAAAAAAAAAAATACCTTCCTGGTCCCCGCTTTAATAAAAAGTCTGTACACATCTCATAAACTTCTTGCTCCAGACCTGGAATCAATTATTTCTTCAGGAAGCAATGTTTCCTATTTATAGACCTTAGTCTAGGTACCAGGGTTCTCATTGCCATAGTGGTTCACTGTTTCTTGGCCTTTCAGTGAACAAAGGTTTTTTAAATTTTAAGATAAATTATAAATTCATAATATTTACAATTCTAATTCAGAGCTGCAGGGCTTTTTTAAAAGTTTTAATCTCATTGAACTTACATCTGTGTCTTATTTCCTCTATGCTAAAATTTCCATTTTTTCAATGACATCAATATAGTTACTCGTTAGCTTTATTTCCTAATGCACACGAAATTGTTCCAGAATAGCTCCACCAATATCACCATAACATATGGATACCAAAAGAAGTTTAGGAATTTTCTTTTTTCAGTTGTTTTTTTAACTTATGAAAAACTGTTAACAATTTCATGAAGAGTTAATTCCATTTTTAATTTGTTTTCAATTCTTAGGAGATATTTTCTGGATTAAATTTTGTTTTATTTTTATGTAAAAGATTTATGTGGCCCTAAAATCAAATCTACCAGCAACGTAGATTTCTGAATTCTAATTTCTGTTTGTCTTTGCCACTCTAGGCAGCATGACCCACCTTTATAGGAACTCTACATAGAAAAATGTTGTTTTGTTTTTTTGTTAGTAATTTTATAGATTATCCTCTTATGGCTTTCATATGGGTAAACAGTAACATTATACATATTGTCTAAGTGATAAAATTAATTTTGATTTGCATTCCCAGGTTCAAATTTGTTTACGGTTTTGGTTTGACTGTGTGGTGTGTGATCCAAAAGCTCGTGTGTGGACAATGCAAGCAGGTTCAGAGGTGAAATGATTAGATTACAAGAGTTGTAAACTATTCAGTGGATTAATCCACTGCTGTGGATTAACTGGGTGGTAACTGTAGGCGAGAAGGCTATAGTTGGAGAAGATGGATCACTGGGGAAAATGCTTTTGGGGTTTTTATTTTGTTCCTGATGAGTAGAACTAGCTCTCTCTGTTTCCTCATGCTGTGTTATAGCTTCTTTCTCTGCCACACCCTTCCACCATGATCTTCTACCTCGCCTTGTGCCCAGAGCTTGCAGCTGGCTATCTATGGACTAAGACCTCTTGAAGGACGTGGAAAATGACAACCCCCAAGACAGTGTGACCCAGGAGGAGGGAAGGAGGAAGAATGCAACACACTGATCCTTCCCAAATAAATCCTTTCCCAGTTACAAGACAATCTCTGGGAAAGAGGCAAACATCAATCCTAAAATGGCAGCCCCTGGGAAGAGGGCAAACATTGATCCTTTCCCAGTAAATTCTTTCCCAGTAACAATGAAACCCTCATTAATCTTGTCCCAGTGATAATGCAATGACCCTAGGAAGAAAAAAAGATAAACACTGGGCACTGAACTTAGGATCCTCCATCCTTTCCCAGTAAAAACAAGTTTCAAAAATTTTACAACCTTTATCCTAAATGCCCAAACTGACATGTTCTGTTAAAATCTCCAGTGGTTAAGTCACCTCTCAGTGTAATCTATAAAAATACAAACCCCTCCTGTAACAGGTGGCCATTTTCTACCCAACCCCTCGATGCCTGATTGACTCCACAGCTGAAGAAATGGCATTACAGATCTGTGAGCTCTGCTCCCGTCTCCATCATTTGTGCTTACAACTCTGAAACTGTGAGTCCCAAATAAATTTTCCCTCCTGTATGTTTTTCTTTTTAGGTCTTTTGGTCACAGTGATGGAAAAAAGCTGACTAAAACATTAACCAAGCACAATCATTGGGATGGAATGATTGGGACCCAATTTAATCACTAAAACTTGATGACCACCCCACAAACATCAGCAACCTCTCCTTTGTCTATGAAATGGCCTTCGGTTGGAAGCAACTGGTTTATTCCAATAGGTCTCCTGAACTTTGAATCTTAGGAAGCAGGTTTGGGGTTCCTGAACACTTGGCTCACATAAAGCCTCTGGCCCTTAACACAAGTGGATTCATTCCACCTACTCCTTGCCCAGACATTTTCATACCTAAAAAAAAGGACAGCTTTTGTTTAATCCTACAAAGCAAAACATCTAGCTTTATATCTGTCTCAGGCCCTAAATTTCTTTCTGCCTTCTATCAGTATAACTAAAAAAGACCAAGCTTTTGTCAGATAAAAGTCTATGGGAATAGATCTGTTCTACCAGGGCCTTCTATCTGAAGCATTGAGAATACTGGTAGCTGTGTCTCTAGAACATAAGAAAAATCATACCAGATAAGGGCGCCAAAAACACAGTCTGGAGAAAAGACAGCCTTTTCAACAAATGGTGCTGGGAAAACTGGAAGTCCACATGCAGCAAAGTGAAATTAAGTCCCTATCTCTCACCAAAACTCAACTCAAAGTGGATCAAGGACCTAGGTATTAGACCAGATCCTGTGCCTATTAGAAGAAAAAGTAGGCCCAAATCTTCATCATGTCACATTTGGCCCTGACTTCCTTAACAATACTCTTACAGGGCAAAAAAAAAATAAAACAAAAAATAAATAAATGGAATGGATTAAAACTGAAAAGCTTCTTCTCAGCAAAAAAAATAATAATCAGTGAGGTGAAGAGAGAGCCTACAGAATGGGAACAAATTTTTATTAAATACACATCAGATAGAGCACTAATCTTTAGGATATATAAGGAACTCAAAAAACTTAACACCAAAAAAATAATAACACAATCAATAAATAGGCCAAGGAAATGAACAGATGATACTCAGAAGATAATATACAATCAATCAACAAATATATGAAAAAATGTTCAACATCTCTAGAAAATGAAAATCAGAACTACTCTAATATTTCATCTCACTCCAGTCAGAATGGCTGCTATTAAGAATACAAACAACAGTAAGGATTGGCAAGGATGTGGGGGAAAAGACGCACTCATACAATCCTGAAGGGACTGCAAGTTGGTGCAGCCAATATGGAAAGCAGTATGGAGATTTCTTGGAAAACTGGGATTGGAACCACCATTTAACCCAGCTATCCCACTCCTTGATCTATACCCAAAGGACTTAAGAACAGCATACTACAGGGACACAGCCACATCAATGTTTATAGCAACATAATTTACAATAGCGAAACTGTAGAACCAACCTAGATGCCCCTCAGTTGATGAATGGATAAAGAAAATGTGGTATACATACACAATGGAATACCATTCAACATTAAAAGAGAATAAAATCATGGCATTTGCAGGTAAATGGATGGAGTTGAAGAATATAATGCTAAGTGAAGTTAGTCAATCCCCAGAAACCAAAGGCTGAATGTTTTCTCTGAGATTAATGCTCATCCATAAGGGCATCAGGGAGAGCATGGGAGGAATGGAGGAACTTTAGATAAGGCAAAGGGGAGGGAGGGGAAAGAAGGGGATATGGGAGTAGGAAAGAGGGTAGAATGAGATGGACATCATTACCCTAAGTATATGTATAAAGACATGAATGGTGTGACTCTACTTTGTGTACAACCAGAGAAGTGAAAAAAATGTGCTCCATATGTATACTATGAATTGAAATGCATTCTGCTCTCAGGTATAATAAATTATAATAAATAAATAAATAAATATAAATTTTAAAAAAGAAAATAAGAGAACCCTTTACTAACAGAAGTATCCTAGTAGGTGAGAAGAAGAATTAAGGAATGACCATTTAGTTCATGAAAAAATTGCTTAACAATTTGGAACATGTTTTCACAAGAACTAATTATATAATGCTTATGGAAAAATCTGTACTGTACAAAGCACTTTAATATATTTTTTTAACAGATAAGGAAATAGTGACTTGCCCTAAACACTGTAGCCAAACTAGTAGATAAAGAAAGTAAAACCCATGTGGTTTATCCCTAATGTTTATGCCCTTTTTACTGCACAAAAACAATGAATCAACAGCTGATTATACAAACCTGTGCTCTTAAAAGAATACCAATAGGTAATCGAGTAGAAAACATTCTCTAGGTACCTACTTTTTATAAAAAAGAAGCAAGAAAACTGTTCATACAAACTGAAAAAAAACAGTTCAAAGACATTTTATTCCTATAACAACAGAAAACTAATACTAAAACCTGCTAGAATGCATACAATTGTTAGAATAAATGTGTTCCTACCAAAAAGAGAAAAGAGTTCCTGCAATTTAGTAATGATTCTCCAGAGATACTACTATGGAGGCCAAATTTGTAAAACAAAGAATCTTCAGTCAAGCAAAGAATTTAGAACCATATTCTAATTGATTTGTTTTATGAATTTTAGTTTGTAGACATTAGGTTTTCCTCCAAAGGAAGTAGTGTTCTATCTTATAGTTAAATAGATTTCTAAAATAATCCAAATCATCCGGACTACCTAATGGCAGTCCAAGTTTTCTCCTGTCTCTGTTCTACATATCTGGGGTGGATATTGCTTAGATATCCATGAATTAAGAAAGGCAAAGTCTATGGTTGACCCTGTGTGCTACCTAGTTAAATGAACTATGGTTCCTGAAGGTAACTCACTCCAAGGTTGAACCTACAATAAATGGTTGTTTTCCACAACTATTCAATGAGTATAAAACACCAAATGGTATTTTATAAAAACATGCTATCTAATACACACACACACACACACACACACACACACACACACACACACAGGTTTGCTTTTAATTAAAAATGATAATGAAGAAAACTCCTTTTCCCCAAATAGAATATAAAAGATCTTCAAAATTGAGAATTTTATTAAAATAATATTTGTAATTTCACACATTGTTATAGAGAAAAGTTTTTCTAACTTACCTTGATGGTACTTCCTGCACCCCTATGAATATTTCTTTTTTCCTTATCCAGATGATCCAAATGGTTTAACTTAGAATTTTTTGCTTTATCGGGTTGCAAAAGCCATGCACATTCAGTAGAAACTATACTTTACATTTTATATTTGGATCTTCTCCCTGATATACAAGCAGAGATACCGAGAAAAATACATAATGTATAAGCCAATCCCTGCCTCCCTTTAGAACTGCATCTCTTAATGCTCTCCTCATTGCTAATGATACTCAAGTCATACTGATCTTTTTTTGTTCCTCAAACAGGTCATATTTGTTCAAAGAACAAACTTTTGTTCTTATTCCCTCTTTCTGGAACTCTCCACCTTCATATCTCCTTATGGTTGATTATTTTGATTATGATCATCAAAATAGGCAAATTTTATCCTTAGCGGGTCTTCTTACTTAAGTCAATTAACATAACACCACTACCATCCCCCACATCTTATAATGTCACCTTAGTTTATTTGTTTTGTGACTCATCCCTCTTTGAAATTTATCTTTGATTTATATACCCTATGCCTCCCCCTGGCAATGTAAGGTCTATAAGAATGGGAGTACATCTGCTTCATTCATCACCACCGGACTTGATACTTAGTAGGTACTCAATATATTTTCACTGAGTAAAAGAAACAATTAAAGGCATGAGAGCATTATTTTTGTTGCGGTTGCTATGACCACCTCTTGTGGTACGTGTTATTAAATCTCACTCTGTTAGTTTCCTTAGGTGTGCTCAGGGATAAATTCCTCAAGTATTCTCAGGTACAAGTTCAGATTTGTCCAGTCTAACTTCTTCAGGGAGAAGAAGCCACTTAATTAATCAAGGCCATGGTCATTTGGTATTAGTAATTGTTTTGAAATTCAAAGTCCTTTGAACTACATCTTGATCCCTCATGGTAAATGTTCAGGTCCTGTGAAAATTTAAGAAGAATGGAATCAGTAATAAGAAAGTTTTATTTCTATGAACATAAACATATCAAACACTCTGTGACCTTAAAAGTGGTCTTCCAAACACTCTGACTCTGGGTTTCTTAGCTTGGCATGGTGGCGTAAGCCTATCATCCCAGAGGCTCAGGAGGCTGAAGCAGGAGGATCACAAGTTCAAAGCCAGCCTTAACAACTTAGCGTGACCCTAAGCAACTCAGCAAGACCCTGTCTCTAAATAAAATATAAAAAAGGGCTGAGGATGTTGCTCAGAGGTTAAGTGCCCTGGGTTCAATCCCTAGTACCAAATAAATAAATAAATAACATAGAGGTTTCTTTACTTGGAACATTGAATTTCTAAAAACTACTTGGCAAGACTCTTCATGAATGTTTATTTGGGACAATAAAACTGTTACTGTGGCATTTATTATGATCCTAGATAAATAATGCACATTATATAAATTTAAGACTCAATTCAAGAATCTCTTTTTAAAAGAGATCGATGAATTTACATTGGTCTTGACAAGAAATGAAAGAATATTTTTATACAGAGAAAATTAGCATCAATGTGGCCCATGGGCTGTGACTCAAGAGTGAGTCTGATTCCAAACTGAGAAAAGCATTTGTGAATATGGAAGGGAATTTGTCATGTTGTGATGCATAGTTAACATTGAGAAATGAGTAGGACTAATACTCAGATTGCAAAAATAAATGCCCCCAAACTTATTCAACAATTGTTGAATCTGTTTCCCAGTACGAGGCATTAGAAGATGGGAGAGAGTACAGAATAAGGGATTCAGTGAGGAGACCTCAGCAAGGAGATAGAAACAAGTGGGGAGGGCCTCATAGTGCTGCTCAGGGAATCCATCACCGGAAGAGACTGACATCTGATTCATACACTAGAGAATGAGAAAGGCTGATGACCTGGTTTGGCAGAGCTGAGATGGTGCTGTTGGGCTGAGACAGGCCAGTACTGCCAGTTTCCTTAAGGTAAAGGATGCAAACATGCTTCCAAAGGATGAAAAGAAAGCTGAGTAGGAGACACTGGGAACAGACTGTCTCAGACGTGCTGAGTAAGGCCTCATGGAGAAGAAGACGGACTCAACAGCAAGACACTGGAGGAGATTGCTTACAGAATTCAGAGAGGATGCTGTAATGACTCAGAATATGATGCCCCAAATGAGGTTCCTTGACATATTTTTGAGCTTAAGGAAATAAGGACTTAATAATCACTCTGACCTTCACCCGGCTTCCTATATCCCACTGGTTTCTCCCTGGAAGTGGGCCATAGAAGCTAGAATCTTTTTCTCCCTGAAGCAAGCCATAAAAATCTAGAAAGATTGCTCATACCTATACTCATGTGATAGATATTCTCCATACACAGTGAAAACAAACAAATGTCTTAGAAAGTCACGAAAAAGAACCTGGGCAGATCTTCCTGAAGTTCCCCCAATTTATTACAATTAGATCATACCCATTTTCGTCTAATCATGTTTCTCCACGATTATGCATTTCTTTCATCAGACTTAGCATAAGAATACACAGTTTTCCAAGGGCCTTTGAGTCTTTATTTTTGAAGGCTCCCATGTCACATAAAACTTGGGCAACATAATAAATTTGTTAAGCTTTTCTTTTTTTTTTTTTTTTTTTTTTAATTTGGGATGTTAGCCATCACCTTTGTGTGAGCAAGGAATGTTATTATGTCTTCCCCTCTACTGTTTGAAGTGACTCCTACATCAGAGATGCATGCTTCTAGGGAAAGGGACCTGCAGACAAAGAGGGGTACAACAATTATCTACAGAAGAAAAACATCATCTTTAAACTTCAAATGCAGAATAAAAAAGGACTGCACTTTAGTGTGCTATCAGTTCAATGGAGTCTGAAATTTCCTGCTGCATTCTCTTCCTGTCCCCACAGGCCAGCTCTGGGGCGGGCACAGGAGAAACAGAGAAGACAACCTTGCCACTCACCTCTTCCCAAGGCAGACTTCCTGCCAGAGCAAGAGGGAAGCAGAACTGAATTTAAATCAAGGTCACATTTTTATATCTCTCTCAAACAGAACAGTATATGTTCACACTGAGTCTGTGTTTACCACATTATCAGTGTGGGGCTATTACCCAGAGGAATAGAAACATCATCAGCTTGCAAAGTTTTCATCTAGGGTTGGGGAAGATGTCTTCCATTATTAAAATTTAAAGGAACAGTGAAAAATAAAAGCAATAAAAATGCCATTGCATTTTGATTACATCACAAATCATACTCATCAGCACACTGATTACAGCTATCTGTAGTCTCACCTAATGCCAGTTAAAACTCCAGGCCCATGTCCAGGGAGAACAGTTTGTGTGGCAGTGATGCACCTGTCTGTAGAGCAGATGGCCATGGTTTGTGCCTGCTGCCACCACCAACCAGCTACATTAACTCAGGAAATTTGCTTTTCTTCCTCTTCCACAAAATGGGGGGTGCTAGTAATAGAACCCTCTTCATATTGTGAGAAGTCACAAGGTACCATCATCACCAGACAGGAGAAGTCCTACTTTTACCCTCAGGGTAAGTTTTCCTTATCCCCTTCCAATATTCTGACTTTTGCCTATTCCTAAAGCCAAGGGTACCTCATCATGATTATTTTGTTTTTTTTTTTTTAATGATTATTTTGTTCTGAGTGTATTTAATAGAATGTGAATTTCACTCAGATGTCCTTGCTTATGGTAAAATGCATAAATGAGTTGTTGTATTTGAATATCTCTTGCATAATCCAAATTTCAAAACCCATTTTCCTTTTTTAGATTGTTTTACTAAATAAAAATAACATATACTCCCAATGATCCTATTGTAATCTTGTTTCAATAAAAATATTACAGTTTAGAGTCTGCACACTCCCATTCCCAATGCCATCTGCGTCCCTGCAGCCACCGCCACGGAAGGACCAGCTGGATGATTAGGTTGCAGTCTTCAATGAGTAAACATATTCTTCTGTGCTGTGATGTTCTTGGTCACACATGGGGTTTCTGAAGGCAGTGGCATGGCAGTAGAGATTACTGAGTGGCACAGCATGACCTCTATGCAGACAAATTAATTATGGGAATTCATCACTACTCCACCAAGAAGCCTCCATAAGAGTGTTTAAACTGCACGTAAAAGTGAAATCCACAGAGCATTTTACAAGAGTTGTGACCTGGGTGGGGTAAACTTCGTGCACTCCCTTCTACACAGTTGTCTCTGTGTTGCTGGATTGAAGAAATGCTGCTTCTTGTTAGGAGATTCATTTCATCTCCCATCACCCCCAAGTTCATACTCAAAGCACTGAGAAATATCAAGTGCAGCATACAGAAGTTGACTTCAGTTTGCATCATTTCTGTTATACATTTTTAAAAATTCTTTCATATCCCCGTGGAGCGTTTTTTAACTAAATTAACATGGCTTAAATAAACCCTGCTTCTGTGGAAGTCACACACAAGAACATGAGATTCCTTATTATACTCAATCTACCCAATGTGACCTTAAACAAATTTATAGAGAAACTTAAGAAATGGGGTATTACAATAGTAAGAGAGCATGAAGCAAGTTATAACACTCCTCTTGTGGAGAAAGAAGGCATCCATGTTCTCAGGTGGCCTTCTGATGATGGTACACCACTGTCCAACCAGATTGTTGATGACTGGTCAACTCTTGCAAAAATTAAGTTTCCTGAAGAGCCTGGTGGTTGTATTGCTGTTCAATGTGCTGCAATTTTGGGAGAGCTCCAGGGATGCTGTGCTAGCTTTAGTTGAAGGTGGGTAAAATGTAAAGATGTAGAACAATTCATAAGATAAAAGCAGCATGGAGCTTTCAACAGCAGACAACTTTTGTATTTGAAGAGTGTCCTGAAATGTGGTTGTGAAAAGGGGAAAGATGGCGGAGAGGAGAAAGGAAGCAGGCCCCGCGGTGCCTCAGCACTAGATAGAAAGGCTTTCCGCTGAGAGGTAACAAAGGAACCTCATTGAAACAGAATGCCAAACCCTATAAAAAATAAAAAAAAATTCATAGAGCTACGTAAAGTCAGTGACAATATCTTAAGAGATGCACCAGCAGTTCCCACTGCCAGCAGAGCAGAGCAGGAAGTAAGGACAAAAAAGAGATGCGAGGCTGGCAGATAAAGAAATTTTAAAAATAAAGAAAAACGAAGTTAGAGAAACCTGTGGTTTACAGAGGAAGGCTGATTTTAATGGGCAAAGAATTGATAGGATAGGTGTCTCAGTGAAAACAAATCCAAAGCCTTCCACTGAGGAGAAAGCTTTCTGTGGGGGTGGGGATCCCTCCCTAGGCATGCCCAAGAGTCCCCTGCTCCCAAGGCAGCCCTCGGCCACCACAGAACATGCTGGCAGGTAAGGAAAATGTTCCCAGGAGCCAAAAGATGAACACGGATGGGAGGTGTTATAGATGTGAGGTGGCCCCCAAAAAGTTCACATGTGGCAATATGTGAGAGGGTTCAGAGGGGAATGATTAGGTTATGAGAACCTTACACTAATCAGTGAATCGATCCCTGATGGAATTAACTGAGTGGTAACTGGAGGCAAGCGGAGTGTGGCTGGAGGAGGTGTGGCTTTGGAGTACATATTTGTATCAGGCCAGTGGAGTGTGTCTGTCTGTCTGTCTGTCTCTCTCTCTCTCTCTCTCTCTCTCTCTCCTTCCTGATTGTCATGTGAGCTGTTTCCCTCTGCCACACTCTTCCTCCATGATGTTCTTCCTCACCTCCAGGATTGGAGACCCAAGGAATGGAGCCAGCCTTCTACAGACTAAGACCTCTGAAACCATGAACTTTCAAATAAACTTTTCTTCCCTAAAATTGGTCTGGTCCCATCTTTTAGTCACAGAAGCAAAACAGCTGACTAAAACAGGAGGATTGGGAACTTGAAACAAAAAGTTATCTATAGCTAATGAAAAATTCCCAGACGGTACTTGCACTAAAGACACCAAGGTGGACAGAAGGAAGAATTTACCTGGACCAATCAGCCTCTGGATTCCAAGAGAAAAATCCCACAATTGCTGGCACCCTGTAAGAGTTGTTGCAAAGATGCTCACTGTGGTCACTCAAGTTTCTCACACTCCAGGACGGATTCCTGGATTCCACAATTCATTAGCGGTCCCTCCCGTTTGTCCCAATACTGAGAAAATGGAAGCTGAGAATTACTTCACCAGGCTGGTAGATAGGTGGGAAACACAAGGACAGTGTCCAAAAACATAGAATGAAAAATGAATAAAAAGACTGAAAATCCTAACCTGAGAATAGATTTGACCATCACAGTGGAAGTAGGGCCTCTATCTCTCATTAAGATTTTTTTATTTTTCTCTTTTTTTCTCCACATTCCTTTTTTTTTACTTTTTAAATTTTAATGTTTTTTTAACATAATTTTATTTTATTGTATTATTCTATTCACTTTTTTCACTATGCATGATTTTCTGTGTCTGTGAATGTGCATGTATGGTTGTGTATGCTCTCACTGTGCATATAGGTTTAAATATATGTGTGTGTAATATATATTAATATAACTTAACTTTATCTACACATTAATACCTCTCTGCTTATGTTCACTATTTAGCCTATATTAGAATTAGGTGGAGTACAATTATCCAAGGATTCAAGGTATTTCAATCTTACATTTGCTGGTTCATTTATATCTAGGTTCTCTGGGCCCTCCTATAATCCCTTCTTTACTCTCTTCCTTCACCAGTAACAGCAAAAATTTCCTATAGCCTTCTCCCCACTCTCTCAAACCTGAAAACCACTGGGATAGAAGAGAACATGCATATAAACTAAAGGCATATAGAACATTTTCAATGAGATAGTTATAGAAAACTTCTCTCATATCAGAAGTGAGATATAGATATCCACACACAGAAGGCTTACAAAACCCCAAATAGACATAGATAAGAAGCTAACCAACACATACCATAATCAAAATGGCTAACATAGAAATAAGGAAAGAATATTAAAAACTGCAAGAGAAACATTAGGTCACATTTGGAGCGGAACAAATAAGATTTACTTCTGATTTCTCAATTTCTGAATTGAGAAATCAAGGAGGGCCTGGAATGAGATATTCCACACCCTAAAAGAAAACAACTGTTGGGCTGGAGATGTGGCTCAAGTGGTAGCGCACTCGCCTGGCATGCATGCGGCCCAGGTTCAATCCTCAGCACCACATACAAACAAAGATGTTGTGTCCGCCGAAAACTAAAAAATAAATATTTAAAAAATTCTCTCTCTCTCTCTCTGTCTCTCTCTCTCTTTGAAAAACAAAAAACAAACAAACAAACAAACAAAAAACCAACTGTCAGCCAATGTTACTATACACAGAAAAGCTCAGTTTCAAATTTAAGGGAGAAATTAAAAAAAAAAAACAAAACTTTCCATGGCAAGAATAACTAAAAGAATTCATGACCACCAAGTCAGTACTACAAAGAATATTCAAAGATAAATTATATATAGAATATATATATATATATATATATATATATATATATATATATTCCCATGTATCCTATCAGATCATATTTGAATGAAACTAGAAATCAACATCAAGAAAAATAATAAAAAACCATAAACACATGGAGAATGTACAATATTTTCTTTAATAAAGAATGGATCAAATAAGAAATGAGAGTAGAAATCAAGAAATTGTCAGAAACAAATGAGAACAGAGGTACAACATATCAAAATTTCTAGGACAGTATGAAACTGATTCTAAGAGAAAAATTTATAGTGCTGAGTGCCTAAATTTAAAAAAAGTAATAAAGCAATCCCAAATAAATAATCTTACACCTCAAGACCTTAGAAAAAGAATGACAAACTAATTCCATAATCAGCATAAGACAAGAAATAATTAAGATCAGAGCTGGAATTAATAAAGTTGATAATAAAAATGCATAGGATCAATGCAATGGAAAGTTGGTTCTTTCAAAAGATAAATAAGATTGGTAAGCACTTATCAAAGAAACACTTAACCAAGGAAAAGAAGAAAGAAAGAGATCAAAAGCAATAAAATTCAAGATGAAAAATGAGATATCATCAAAGACCCTTTTGTCACCCAGAGGATCATCAGAACCTATTTTGAAAATTTATACTCAATGAACTGGAAAATCTAGAAGACATTGACAAATATCTAGACATATGGCCTGCCCAAATTGAACCAGGAAGATATATAAAACATAAATAGACCAATATCAAGTATTGAAATTGAAACAGCAATTAAAAGCCTTCTGAAAAAAGAAAAGCCCAGGACCAGAAGGATTCTCAGCTGAGTTCTACCAGACCATTACACCAGTTTTTCCCAAATTATTTTATGAAATTGGAAGGAAGGGAACACTCCCAAATACATTCTATGAAGCCATTATAACCTGATTCCAAAACCAGGCAAGGACACATAAAATAAAGAAAACTACATAACAACATCCTGATGAACATAGATACAAAAATTTTTAGTAAAATACATTCAAAAACACATCAAGAAGATAATACATCATGATCAAGTGGGATTCATTCCAGAGATGCAAGGTTGGTTTAACATACATAAATCAATACTTGTAATTCACCACTTAAACAAGATTAAGAACAAAAATCAAATGATCATCTCAATAGATGCATAAAAGGCCTTCAATATAATACAGTGTTCATTCATGTTAAAAACACTCTAGAAGCTATGGATGAAAAAAATTTATACCAATAACATAAAGGCTATTTATGACAAACCAAAAACCAACATCATACTAAATGGAGCAAAAGTATTTTACCTTTACATTTTAACCATGGATATCCTGAAATCTTTCTCTGTAATTTTTTCTGCTATAGCTGTCAATGCTTCTAATGATGTGTTGTCTTGATTAGTTTGTGGTACTTTCTTCCCTTGTCTTTTCATGTTGCTCATGTGTCTTCCTTTCCAGCTCTGTGGATCTAGTGTGTTATTGTTTTTATTCTATATATTTGTAGCGTTCCAAGATTCCTCCTTTGTGAGGAAGGACAATGTTAACAGATCCCAATATCAACAATACATCACCTATGAACACTTTGTGGTTATTAAGAGATTTACAGTTTAGTCTCAATGTCCAGAAATGTTGGATTCAATTATTATTTAAAATATAATCAGTAGTTTCATAAAAAGGTTTACAATCTCTGGTGGTGGATAATGAACTGGGGATCAGGCATAGGATGAAATGTTGAGGGGAGAAGATGTGAGGGTATAGAGTTAATATATCTTAGGAAATCTAGTGAAGAGGGTTAGTAGCAGGAGAATAGATAGGAGGTAATTTGGGGTAGACAATTACGTGGGAAGACAGTAGAGTACATAAAACAAACACACATATGGTTTTAGAAAAATACAGGATGTTAAAATAGTATAATTTGTAGGGTGAAGGAAGAAGAAAGAGAAAAAAGGGGAAAAGAAGAAAAAGAAAGAAAAAATGGAAAAAAAGAGAGAAAAAAAGGGCTTATGCAATTCCTCTATATTATATTATTCAGGTGACTCAGTCCTCAAAGTCCTATTTCATGCAAGTTTTTGGTTTTACATATGTTGGGGATGTGAGGGCCAGAGGATAGAAGGGTAGAAGAGAAAGACGAAGAGAAAAAAAAATACTCTTAGAGATCCATTTCTTTCTCTTCTCATCCAGTAGGTGGGGTTTTCTCATCCAGTAGGTGTCTCTGCCCTCAGGATGGTGTAGGTAACCAGGGTGTGAAGATTGGACCTGGTGTGGAGCATCTGGAAGTGGGCAGTGCCGCCCACCAGTCAGTCCCAACAGGGAAATAGCGCCTCATGGGTCTTTGTTTGTGACCATTCGTCTGACTTGAGTCCCCCGCATAGTCTCCCTCTCTTGCCTAGAGATTTCCCAAATTCTGATCTCTCTGTTATGCTCCAGACTTTAGTCCCCTCTCCTCTCTTATTTATCAAGTCCCAACTGCAGGACTTCTCACCCCCAGGCTCACACTAGCTGGGTGGTGCCCTGTTTGCACTGCACTCCTGTCCAACTGAGAGCTGATCTTGTGTTGGGTGGCCACTGTGCTGACTTAAAGCCATTGGGGAGAGGGGAGGAATTGGAAATCAGGTACCTGCTCAAATGGTGATCTGATCTGATAGCCACGCCCACCACAAAATGGTGAGGAAGGTGTTCCAAGACGAAGTCCATCTGCTTTCAGCACCTGTGTGTCTAGTGATATGGGGGGGAACTGGGCGATGGCCTTGTGCTGTGGGTAGATAGCAGCTGAGTGACCTTCATGGGAGCAGCACATAGTCTGGAGTTCTGCAGAGGTGCCTATAGGTGTTTCTGCTAAGCCGCTTGTGAGCTGTGCGTGAGCTAGAACTGTGGGCTTTGGGTCCAGAGTTGGGAGACCTACGCGAGCACGAGGCTCTGATTTCTGCACTGGTGGTCATAGCACTGGTGATTTCTGTGAAAATCCACTGGCCCCTGGAGATCCAATCTGGGAACTGCCCCCACCTAATATGGAGAGAATGTTGAACCAAGATGGCGGCCGTCTGCTTTCAGCACGGGGTGTCTGGTGAGGTTGGGGGAGCCGGGCGATGGCGTTGTGCTGTGGGTAGGTAGCAGCTGAGTGACCTGCATAGGAGCAGAGCAAAGTCTTGGCGGTCTGCAGATGTGTTGATAGGTGATTCTGCTAAGGCACTCGCCAAGTCTTGCATGAACTGGAACTTCGGGCTTTGGGTCCTGCTTGAACGCCAGGGTCCTACTGGAACACTGAGGCCCGGAGCCCTGCGCGGAGTTACAGCACTGCTGATTTCTCCAGAGAGCAGCTGTATAGGGGCCCTCTAACACTCTCAGAGATGCAATGTTCTGACTAGGTGAGATCTGGATCACAGAGCAACACAGAATGCTGCCTCCTCTGGTCCTCCATCTTGAAGATCTCTAAATGGAGCAAAAGCAAAAGCATTTCCTCCAAAATAAGAAACAAGACAAGGCTGTCCACTCTCACCACTCCTCTTCAATGTAGTCCTCAAAACATTAGCCAAAACATCCTTATCAGGCAAGATAAGGAAATCAAGAGATACAGACAGAAAAAGAAGCCGAAATATCTGTTTGACATGATCCAATATATAGAAGACCCAAAAAACTTCACCAGAAGACTTATAAAGCTTATAAAGTAGCAAGATACATGACCAATGCCCATAAACCAATAGCATTCCTATACTCCAACAGTGATTCATCTGAGAAGAAAATAAGGAAAGTAATCCCATTCATAATGAGCTCAAAAAATACTTGAAAATTAATCTAACCAAGGAGGTAAAAGAGCTCTACAATGAAAATTATAGAACACTGAAGAAAGAAATTGAAGAAGACCTTAGAAGATGGAAAGATTTCCCATATTCCTGGATAGACAGAATTAATATTGTATAAATGGCCATTGTACACAAAAGCAATATGCATATTCAGCACATTCCCCATCAAAATTCCAATGACATTCTTCACAGAATCAAGAAAAAACAATTATTAAATTTATTCGAAAGAATAAGAGACCTAGAGTAGCCAAAACAATACTAACCAAGGAAAGCAAAGCAGAAAGACTCACAGTACGTGATCTGAAATTATACTATAGAGCTGAGGTAACACAAACAACATGGTATTAGCATCAAAATAGATATGAAGACCAATGGAACAGAATAGAAGACACTGAGACAAAAACCACATATTTACAGTCATCTCATACTTGACAAAGTCGCCAAAATATGTTTTGGAGAAAGGTGGTCTTTTTAACAAACAGTGCTGGGAAAATTGGATAGCTATAGGTAGAAAACCGGAGCTAGATTCCTATCTCTCTCTCTGCCAAAAAAATCAAATTAAAATGGATCAAAGACTTAGGAATTAAACCAGAAAACTTGCAACTACTAGAAGAAAACATAGGAAATGATGAAGAGTGTGAAGAGATAGCAACAGAATGGGAGAAAATCTTGGCCAGCTACTCCCCAGTAGGGGATTAGTATTCAGAACACGCAAAGAACTCAAAAAACTTAACAAACAAACAACAAACAAAAAAACCCAATCAACAAATGGGCAAAAGAACCTAACAGAATCTTCACAAAAGAAAAAACACAAATGTCCCACAATCATATAAAAAAAAAGTTCAACATCTCTAGCAATCAGGGAAATGAAAATTGAAACTGCACTAAGATTTCATCTTACTCCAGTCAGAATGTCAATGATCAAGAATACAAACAATAATAAATTCCAGAGAGGATGTAGGGGGAAAAGGAATACTTATACATTGCTTTATTGGGACTGAAGACTAGTAGAACCGCTCTGGAAAGCAATATGTAGAATCCTCAAAAAACTAGGGATGGAACCATAAATATGATCCAGCTATCCACCCCTTGGTACCTATCCATAAGAACTAATTCAGCATACTATAGCAATGCACCATCTCTTTGTTTATAACAACACAATTCACAATAACTAAATTATGGAATCAACCCAGGTGCCTGTCAAGAAAATGAATGGATTAAAAACTGTACCACAAATACACACAAAATCGTGTTCTATTCAGCCATGAAGAAGAAGGAAATTATGGAGTTTGCTGGTAACTGGATAGAAATGGAGAATATTATGCTAAGTGAAATATGCCAGACTCAGAAACACAGAGGTCTTATATTCAGAAAGTAGAGTAAAATAAAGGAAAGGATGATGGAAAGATAGGCTATCATAAGGATATAAGGAAGAACAGTGGTGTAGAGGAAGGAGACTGAGAGGCAGAATAGAGGGATGGGAAAGGGAAGGAAATGCAGAATGTCCCCAGACCCCACCCCCCCCCCCAAAAAAAAAAAACTTGCATTTAATTCAATGTTTTTACCCTGTGGTGCAACTCAATAGGGAGTGCCTGAACAAAGAATGGCAGGGGGTTATTAAATATTTTTAGTAAAATGTTGCCTTTGTCTTGTACAGACATAAAGAATATGCTCTTCAATTCAGTAAAGATCTTCTTTTTTAATACTTATTTTTTAGTTGTAGTTGGGCACAATACCTTTATTTTATTTACTTATTTTTATGTGGTGCTGAGTTTCAAACCCAGAGCCTCACGCATACTAGGCGAGTACTCTACCACTGAGCCACAACCCCAGTCCTAATTTAGTAAAGGTTTTTTTTTTTTTTAAAGGTAGAGATGCTTTGTTACTTTAGCTAAAACAATGCTTTATCATAAAATTTCTGAAATTCTTGTAATTTTTTTCATAATTATCAGAAGTTGTTCAACTACTTATTTTTTTGTTCAGTGATTTTTTCCCTTTTCTTCCCAACCTTTTGCAAAAATTTTTAAAAAGTGGATTTCTGCCAATAAATTGAGCATACACATAACATTTTAATAAGCCTTTTGAGCTGTGTAACAATATTTGGATACTGGATAATTTTGTTTTATTTTATAATTGATTGGTGATGTATATTAATGTTAGTCTGACAATATATTTTTACTGTCTGGTAATGTGTTGTTATAGTTCTATGGAAAAAATAATTTAAGCAGTGTTCATCAACTTATAAAAAGTTTTAGTGCATGAGCTCACTTATCTACATGAGTAATAAATATATTTATCATCACTGAAATGGTTTTGCTTAAAGCTAACTAATTTTATGGAAAACATAATGAATTGTACTTCACTCAACGCCATTTGATCTGAGTGTGTCCTTATTTCTTTATAAATGAAGAAGTAAACGAATTCAGTATTTTAGTAAGCTTGCAGATCATCATTTCTGCATCATGAGCCCTGTTAATACTAAATGCATTTCATTACAAACTTTTCTTTTTAAGTGTCTTGATAACTTTGAACCAAATTATTATTGTGTACGGAGGAGGAAAAGTCTATGGTGGAAGCAGGTCTTGATTTTAAAAGCTCAATTCTACTAAATATTGGTGGTTTTTTGCAGCTTAACTTCCAAGCTTTGATTTTTCTCACCTGCAAATAACAATTACATATTTATAGGTTTTGAAATTAACTCAAACCTAAATGTTTGGCACATGAGGGCTTAGTAAGTGTTAAGTTTCTTTCAATGATCTGAAATACTTCCTTGACATAGTTCAATCTAAAGGGACAGATGTCCTTATCTTTTTTTTTTTTTTTGAGTATCAGTAATAAATGCAAATACTCAAAATCTGAGTCAAAAAGTAACATTTCACCTTATGTTTTAAAGAACTAACTTTCATCTCTTTATGTCAGTCTAGCACTTAATATATTACATTCTTAAAATTTAGACAGGGCAAGTGTTCTTTAAATCTTTGATCATTTGTGATTGAGGTGAATTATTTAATCAGAGCTCTTTTTATGCTGCCTTTAAAAATATACAGCCTATTCTTGATGAGAAAATGATTTTGTATAATTGATTACTAAATGACATGCCATTACCACACAGCTCCACAGAACAGAATAGCATTCGTATTTGTTAGGAGACAAGAATTGTCATCATGATTAATAAAAATCTTTTTAAGTTTGAAAAGTTGAATTAACTTTTCAAGGTAGGTACATAATTTTTTTGGAAAAGAAGATACTTAGCAATGTGTGTAGACTAAGGGGGAAAATTTAGTAAGGAAAGATAATTAAAAAACTGGGGCAAAGAAAACGAATAGATGGTGGGAAGTAAGAAGAGATCCAGAGTGTATTTGTGTTTCCTGGTTGAGCAGGAGTCCAGCTTTACTCGCGTAGCTGAATAAAGAAGAGTACTGAAGAGTAGAAAAGCAGAGGTCTTCTCAGCTCTGTGCAATAGATGACATCATTTCCTGCATAGCCAATTTTTCATTATCTGGAAATCTAGCAAATAACCAAATTACTGGTTCATTCATGTAGGTTCATTCATAAAGTCTTTTACTAAGACTTTCTTCTATCCCTGTTGTTCCTTCTATGCAAGATAAATAAAATTTTGTATCAAATGAAAGATTTAAAGTTGTCAATAAAAATTCAAGTGCCAAATTTACTGGAACATTATAGCTATATACATTCTGGGCCTATGAAATGTAGGAAGCTGAATGCTGAGACCCAGGCCTTTCAAGTTGATATACCAAACTAAAGTGCTGTCACTTCATGTGCAGATGATACTTGTTTGTTTTTTTGTTTGTTTGTTTGGTTGTTTTGGGGGTTTTTTTGGTGATTTTTCTCTAAGTGAAATACATCAGAATTCAATTTTTTAAAAACTTTACCATATTCAACATAGGCTTTATAATTTTCCAAATTTAGAATTAATGGAGGTAAAGTCTCAAGTCCATTTTGCTCAAGGATATTACCAAATACTTTGAAAAATAAATTATTAGGTAAGTTACATGAGAGATTTATTGTGAAATATACTTTCTAGATAAATGTTCTCTCACATGTTTGTTTTTGTGTTTCTCTAGTGTTTCAACATAGAAACCACGAAGCTTAAATAAACAAACAAGGTTCAGAACCACAAACTGACAAGAAGTCAATTGAAAACAGAGCTACAATTCACACTATATAAAAATCATCACATTTTATTAACAGAACACTCACCATCCGCCTTCATTCTTTTTCTTTCTGCTTTTTCTTTCTACTTACTTAAACTCTCTGGCCCACATGGGATTCATTAACAGAACTCAAGACAACATGGGGTGCAAGTGGTTTTCTAACTAAAGACTGAGAGAGAGAAGCATGCCCTGATTTCCCAAGGATCCCATTCCTGCCAAAAGTTCTGAAAGCTATATGAAGCAGGAGTGTCAACCATTACTTTGGGATGTAAAGTGGGCAGCTTCAGGAACAAACCAGTTTACTCTCAAAGTACTCTGAGACTTGTTTTAGAAGTTATCTGCTTTTAAATGGGCTATAATCACTGTGGTAATTATATATTAAGTAAACCAACAGAGACCTCATTTGGAATTCTAGCTGACAGCACATCTGGAGAAAGCCATGCTTTCTACTCTGCATTTTGAATCATTAAGCTGACAACATGACTGGCTGGCTGTGAGTGATCAGGACATGCAAATACAGCCACGAGAAAAGTCTGCTGAAGACGACCCAGATATTTCTCTTATTAATGCAGAAATTGAAGCACATTTTTTTTTGCTCCAAATATTCAACATACCACCCTAAATAAGAGTCATAATGTGAGAGGTATTGGAGGAATTTTACTCTGTGTTCTGTCTCACAACTCAAAATATGATTATTATATTTCTGTGCCCTTAGATATTGGAAAAAACATTAAACTGTACTGCGGCATAATTTTATTAAATAAACATAATAAAGGTGGTTTGTTTATGTAGAAAGCTGTTTACCCCCTAAAGTTAAAAGACTTAAATAATTTTACTGTTCTTATCTTATGTCTTTGAGTCAAGAGTTAAAACATTAAAATTGTTTGAAAATAATTCAGCAGAATATCCTGTCTGTTGTGAATAACTTCTCCAAATCAAGAAGATTTCCTATATAAATATTACATTAAAACCACAGTCAAATAAAAATTTCATTGCCCCATCTTCGACATCTAGCTGAAATGACAGACCAGTAAAGGACAAATGCTTTATCTAAATTTAGTCCACAGCAAATATCATTGCCCTCAGGAAAAGAAAAAAAAAAACAGTCACTATATTTGAATTATTTCAAAACAGAATTTCAAAGGCTTATTGACCTTTATTAGCAAAGTATACATATACTCAGAAAACTGAATATATAGGGATCCCATAAGGAAAAGTTTATGTTTATTACATTTATTAATCACAGCTTGGGAAAATATAACTACCATTTTCCAAAGCAAGTAGAGGTCAGAGCTGTAAATCAAGTTAATTTATACATCTTTGAATAAATAGAGGCTTAAGGCAATAGAAAACCTAGCATGTCCCCTTGTTTCTGTTTCCAACCCTCTCCCCACTCATGTCAAACTGAGCAATCACTTATGCTCTGCAACTTTCCCATCTGCAAAATGAGGGGAAAGACTCTGCTGTCCCAGGGGGATAGCATGCTACTTCCTCTCCCATTCCTAAAACCAGGACTGAAATCAATGCTGTTCCCTCCTTGCTGTGATTTGTGATCCAAGAGATTTTTGCAAGGGCACTACACCCTAAAATATCTCTCCATTATCCTGGGTATCATTCCGAGGGGCTCCAAGCAAAGAAGTCGTCTGGAAGTTTCTCTCACAGCATCGCCTTCACTGCTCTTATTTTATTGAGAAACAATCCAGGGGAAAAAAATGCCACAGCAGAAGTTCATAATCTCAACCAGAACATGGTAGAGTTTCCCAACACCCAGGGAGTACACAGTGGAAGGAAAAGGAGATGGATTCTGGAAGCATATTGTTTTAATTTAACAATTTTGCCCCTGGTTCTTCCTGCTTGAAATTTAAGCCTAGAACTCCAGAATCCTGTATTCCATTAGACTAAACTGTGCAAATGAAATAAACATTTATGAAGTCTCCCCTGTGTGCCACACCACTCGCCATGCCAGGCCCTGAGGATTTAAAAAAAGAAAAGAAAAACTTACAACACAAAGGTGAGTAAGATACTGTGTTTATCCATGAAGAGCTCAATATGATAAAACAGTGTGACCTTGTAACATTTAAGAAAGACAATTCTGGATCAGAATGGTAATGCCAAGAGTGGGTGGTGGGACAGGAAGGGAACATAATGGGCAAAACATATACAATCTTTCAGTTATGATTCCTAAAGGGAATTAATTTCTGGAACCCTGAGTACAGCATGGTGATAGTTAAGAATATATATAGTTTTACAGTGTTGGGAATTCAAACCAGAGGTGCTCCACAAATGAGCTGTACCCCAAGTCCCTTTTATTTTTTAAGACAGGGGTTTGTTAAATTGCCCAGACCCAGCCTTGAACACAGTGTCCTCCTTTCTCAACCTCCAGAGTAGTTTAGATAATAGGCATGAGCCATCACACCCAGCAATAATAAGGTAGTGATTATATGCTTGAAATATGTTAAAAGAAATCTCAAGCATTCTCACACTAAACATACACACACACACACAATAAGAGGTGATGGATATGTTAATTTGCTTCATTGTGATAATCATTTCACAATGTAAAGATGTCTCAAAATATCACTTTGTATACCTTAAACATCTATCCTTTTTCAGCTATGACTTGATAAAACTTGGATATGAAGATATGAAGATGCATTCCCCACCTCAACTAAGATTTGAAAGACTGTTTGTTTAGGAAATTTTGGGAGCATTCTTTTCTTCCTATTTCTTCCCTTAGAAGTGCTATAGTTTCAAAGTGTGTAATTGTGCTACAAGATATGAAAATGTAGCTGGGTGTGGTGGTGCATGCCTATAATCCCAGCACAGGAGGCTGAGGCAGGAGGATTGAGAGTTAAAAGCCAGTCTCAGCAACAGTGAGGCACCAAGGAACTCAGTGAGACCCTGTCTCTAAATAAAATACAAAATAGGAGGCTGGGGTTGTGGCTTAGAGGTAGAGTGCTTGCCTGGCATGCATGAGGCACTGGGTTCAATCCTCAGCACCACATAAAATCAAATAAAGATGTTGTGTCCACCTAAAACTAAAAAATAAATATTAAAAAATACAAAATAGGGCTGGGGATGTGGTTCAGTGGTTGAGTGCCCCTGAGTTCAATTCCTGGTACCAAAAAAATAAAAGAGAAAGAGACAAAAATGTGGGGGGTCTATTGGTGTTTAGTATTCAATAAACAGCACAGTATAGGAATAAGCAAAATGCACAGTATACACCTGCCACACCCCCTTTACCTAAGCACAAAGCCAGATTCCCAATCTATTGCATTAGACTTAACAGCTGGGGAAGGAGAACTCTTGCTATTTCTCTTGTTATCTGAGTCTATGCTGCAGGGACTCATAACACCTGCCAGGTAAGTGTAGAAGCAAAGACTTAATTGTCCAATGCCCAAACCCATTTTCTTTGCTTCTATCACTCACCTTGCTAAGGCCGACACACTTTTAAGATATTATTGGCGATAGTGTGCAATACATGGGTTGGCAGAACCTAGAAGTCTAATCTGGATTATATAAAATCAGTGTGTAATTTTGACTTACATCTGCCAGACTTCATTTTAACAGTTTTTTAATGCAGAAATAAATACCTAAGACTTGCCTTTGGAAAGAAACCAAAAGAATAGAATGAGGGGACTGCTTCTTCTAGAAAATTTCACTTGTGAGAAATTAAGAGGAAGAAAAAGAACTAGAAAAGGTGGCAGACCCCAGCAACACCAAAACTGCTAGGAAGAAAGATTTCTTGAACAATTCACTCACAGATAAATTTGCTTTATCATCCGTACCTTTGGGTTATCAAAAAGATATTAATAATATACCTTGCAAAATGTCTTTTATATACAGATCCTTATCTGCCCAGAGACTGACTTAGGATGAGGCAGAAGTAAAGATAAAAATAATAAATAAGGCAGTCTTCTGGGATTTTCAGTTTCTCCTCATTCCTGTTTGATCAGAAACTTCACAGGGGCCCCTTTCCCAATGTTATTTCAGTGTAAGTATTTCCATGTTGAGTTCCAGCTGGAAGCAGGCACTGTGGAGCCATGTGAAAACTCAAGAGCACACAAGATCAGCCTGTGGTTTCTAACCTTCAGACAGCTTGGGTCAGGGCTGAATTTGCTCAGAATTATTTACAAGTCCCTAAAGATCGAAAATGTCACTCTCCACCAGGGTTTCCTCAACATCAAACTACTTTTCACATTTGCCCATAGTTTCATTCTGTCTTCTTTCTGCCCTGTTCATTATCCAGAACAAAATTAGTTTAGGGACTTAAACATATTTTAGGTACAAATTAAGAAAAGTAAAGCTTAGATAAACTATTCTATGGAAATATCTGATGTTGGAGCCCCTGAGTACCTTGGATGATTTCAGGGAGGGAGAGAGTTAAATAGAAAGTCTAAGAACACTTTAAAATCAATTTATACTGAGAGTAAAATTGGGTTGGGGATTTACTGAAATTTTCAGAAAGTCATATTTTATTTAGGATGATTCATCACTACGAGATATATTTGTATCCCTCAACGTCTCAATAGGCTGGCTTCCAAAAGTTTGTTTTAAGTTGTTTTTCTGGATCTGAAAGGTTATTTCCCTTATAAACAATATTCTAAATTAGTAGTTCTTAAACTTTTTGTGTCACGAATCCCTTTGAGAATCTACTAAAGCCTGTGGTCACTCTCCCTAGAAAAATTCTCACATGTACGTATGCTCCACTTTTTTATACAACCACTGAAGCCCTTTCTGGTTAAAAAAACTTCTGTTCCCAGATGTTGAAATCCACAACCATAGCATGAATTGTGTAGATCTTCTCACTCTAGTGTGGAAATGAAGCCACAATTGAGAACAGTATATTAAATACACTTGGAATTACATGTTGAGACACAGCACCATATCACCTCCACATTAATGTCCCTGGCAGCAGCCACAGTTAAGCTAGTGTGGCCGTGTGCAGTATTCCTACCTCATTAGGGTGCAAGCCATAATCTTTGGTTTCATGAGGTCGGGGAAGAGGGGTGTATATTTTCTAAGTGGTACAGATCCTTATCTCATTTCTCTTGGTTGCTCTTTGAAAAGTGATCTCTGAATCCATAAAAAATGCTAGAGCTAAAGACATTTGTTCAGCATTTGATTGGTTATAAATCAGGGATGCCCATTGTATGCATCAAGCCATATACAATGTAGTGCGTCAACTACAGAAACTTTTTTCCTTAGCTTTTTTCCTTTCTTGGGAACCTGTGGGCCAGAAAAGATTTCTACTGGAAGAACAAATGATCTTCCAAGGTTTTCTGAAACTTTACAAAACATCTTCACAGGTGACACAATCATTCCCCTTCCCCACTTTAGTATTTATTGTAATATTTAAAAATAAAATGAACAATCTACCATCTTCTTTTTTCTTATTCCAGAAAAGCTTTTATTTCTGTGGCTATTGTGTGTTTTTTATTTTTAATTTATTGTTTTATTATTATTATTTATTCTAATTTGTTATATAAGACAGCAGAATGAATTACAATTCATATTACACATATAGAGCACAATTTTTCATATTGTGCTGGTTGTACACAAAGTGGAGTCACACCATTCGTGTCTTCATACATATATTTAGGGTATTAACGTCCATCTCATTCTACCGTCTTTCCTATCCCCATGCCCCTCCCTTCCCTTTTGCCCTATCTAGAGTTCATCTAATCCTCCCATGCTCCCCCCACAACCCCATTATGAATCAGCATCCTTATATCAGAGAAAGCATTCGGCATTTGTTTTTTTGGGATTGGCTAACTTTACTTAGCATTATATTCTCCAACTCCATCCATTTACCTGCAAATGTCATGATTTTATTCTCTTTTAACACTGAATAGTATTCCATTGTGTATATATACTACATTTTCTTTATCCATTCATCAACTGAAGGGCATCTAGGTTGGTTTCACAGTTTAGCTATTGTGAATTGTGCTGCTATAAACATTATTGTGGCTGTGTCACTCTAGTACACTGTTTTTAAGTCCTTTGGGTATAGACTGAGGAGTGAGATATTTGGGTCAAATGGTGGTTCCATTCCAAGTTTTCCAAGGAATCTCCGTACTGTTTTCCATATTGGGTTGCACCAATTTGCAGTCCCACCAGCAATGTATGAGTGTGCCTTTTCCCCCACATCCTCATCGACACTTTTTGTTGTTTGATTTCTTAATAGCTGCTATCTGACTGGAATGAGAAGAAATCTTAGAATAGTTTTGATTTGCATTTCTTTAATTGTTAAAGATGTTGAACTACCATCTTTCCAGAGTACTTTAAAAGAAGACTAATATATCATCATTACTTTATGGTGATCTTAGCCTATAGTACCTGAAGCAAAGGTAAGAAACTTTTCTTAGCACCATGCCTATCAACCTTGTGTCTGTGGTCTTTGCAGGCTATCAATGGCAAGAGCTGACTCTCAGCACTCTGAATCTGTTACTCTTCTAAAGGGACCAATTTTAAGGTTCCATTAGGCCGCTAATGGCAGGGCAGCTGTCAAGGCCTAGCACCCAAGGACAGCACAATGCCATCCTCACTAACCTCTTAGGATCCCTTTTGCTCTATCTTTTGAAGAGATCAGAGAGTGATTTTTTTTAAGCTCTCCAAAGAGGTCCCCCAGTATTTTGCAATGTAGACTCACAAACACACATTCTCCTAATGGAGTCCAGATTCAGAAAACTTGGTAACAACTTCAAATTCATCTCTCTCATAACTCCACATAGAATATAGTTCCAAAGTGGTTCTTTGGAACCACTTTGCTGATACAAATTAGCAAAGTGGTTCCAAAGAATAGTACCATGATAGATTAGAGTACAACTCATACCCCTGAGTTTGGGCCATGAGACAGTGCAATGGTGTGCATGTGTAATGAGGAGAAGTTTTCTGCATGCCATGAGTTTTGCCACTCTCCTGTGTTCCTATCATCTGCCACGAGGAGAACACGTTCCAGGGATTGCTTGCTTTAATAGAAGGCGAATAAATGTGGAGTACAGCCAAGCCCAGCTGACCTGCACCTGGTAAAAGGTCCACCAATATATCCACAGGCCTGTAAGCAAGAGAAAATGCTTACTACTAGAAGCCACTGAATTTGGAGTTGTACAATAATGTTCTGACAATTGCTGACAGATTCACATATTAATTCACTTAATGCCCAAAACAGCTTATGAAGTAGGCTATGTTACTAATTTCACTTTTCAGAGGAATGCTTCCCAAAATGTGGCCAATGGGTTCAGGCCAGCTTTAAGGGTGTGAGAAATATGTAGACACACAAGCCACTGCACCAGAAAGACCCTGAACTCAGTTTTATTCTCTAGTATTGCTTCCTCCTCCTCCTCCTCCTCCTCCTCCTCCTCTTCCTCCTCCTCTTCCTTCTTTTCCTCTTCTTCTTTTAATAAATGAATAACTTTCTTTTATTAATAGCAAAAAGAGTCAACAATATTTTCAAGAAAGAGACTATTTCATTTCCTCCCAACTTGGATTCACCATAAACACAATCCACAAATATATTGGAACCTCACTAATAGTATAATTCATCTGTCTTGTAGGAACAATCATCTCCATCTGGAAGACATAGTCCTTAGAAATACATTTTTCTATTAATTTCTGTAGAACTTCCTTTTGGTATAATCTGAAACTTCCTGTTAAATCAGGTGTCCCTGGTCTCAACAAAACCTGAGTTATAAAATTGGCCCCACAACTGATCATTTTTCTTTTCAAATCCCAGCCATATACACCACCATTTCCTTTGTAGCGAGTTCCAGAGACAATATCAAAATTGCCCTCTTTTTGCTTCATGGTGTGAGAGATCAGCACCCATAATAACTATATAGTTTCCTGTGGCATGTTCCATTCCACGAATATATGCAGTTCCTAGTCCCAGTTTGTTGTCCCATGGTCTTAGAATTTTGTCTGGTCCACAGATCTTTTTTCAACTGTTCAGCGACAGCCTTTGTTCCATCTGGGCTTCCATCATCTATGATTATAATTTCATAGTTGATTCCAGTCTTGGAGAAGCTCTTCACCAGCAGCCACACGATGAGCGGCAGGTTCTCACGCTCATTGTACTTACACGTGGGTAAGAGCACCGAGTACTTGTCCTGTCGTCCGGAGCGCCCCTCTGACCTCTTGAAGTGCTTAATAACTATATCTTTAAACCTGTAAAGGTGAACTCCAAGGAGACGTGGAGTATGCACATGATCAGAGAAGACAAAGATGAGGCAGGCATCCACCCCATTCTTACCACTTCACTGTGCATGGTGTTCATGAATACTGTGAATACATGAATACAGAATTCTGGTAGATGCACAATGCACAGAAGGTGAACAAAATGCACAGTCAGGGCAGCAGTTCCCCACTTATCCACAGGGGATACATTCCAAGTACACTCCAGTGGATGCGGGTCAGCCAACTATTTATGCTGAAAATGTTGGCATGGAAAAAAAGGGGGGAGACCAGAAAACCCTTACTTCCTTGCTCTTTCACCTCTTCTGAACTCAAGGTATAAAGCATTGATAGATTAAGCATGTATCCAAAGGGAAATAAAAAGTTAAATAAGTTTTGTGAGCATTTCCAGAGTTTGGAAAGAATGACACACATATGCAAAAGCTACATACTATGAATTGTACACTTTGGGGTATTGCATATATAAGTTAAATGTCCTAATATTTGCATTTTAGACTGACTCTGCACAAGGTAAAGATGAATGGTGAAATACAAGCTAATAATTAAATATTTTAATTTTTTTCTACTTAGAACAACATTAAGAAGCAAATAAACCTTCAGGATTAATCAAAAGAGAGACCACAGAAGAAAGGAAGAAGAAATCTATACTTTACACCTTTCTTAAGCACTTTTTTCAGCCTTCTGAACAAAGTGAGGCCCACGTTTTCACTTTGCCTTGGGTTTGCATGCTGTGTTGTCAGTTCTACACAGGGTAATGTTTCAACAGGATATAAAAAGAAGTGTTGTGAAGGGAAAATTTTTAAAAACTCTACAAATGCACTATCCAATACAAATCCACTAGTCACATATGACTATGCAAATTAAATAAAATTAAAAATTAAGTTCCTCAGTTATAGTCCAAGTGTTTAATAACCCATTATGACCAAAGGCTATTCTATTGGACACCACAAGTATAATTTCTACCATTATAGAACATTCTGTTGCATGCTGTTCTAAGGTTTAACTTAGAAAATGTAGGGATGTTAATTGGATTTCTTTAATCCAGGATTTTTGTGGAATTTAGATATGCTAATGTGAATCTCTGGAGGGGTTTATAGCCTGAAACATCTCCAAAGTTATTTAATCAAAGCATGCTTTTCTGCAAAGCACTGAACCAGAAGTCTAGCTTAAGACTTTGTACACACTGTACCAGAAGTTCAGTGCTTTCATTAAAAAAAAAAAAAGACAAATCTTTGTTGAGGCTTTGAGATAGAAAAAAAAGTGATACACATGTTATAATGGATTAGAAAATGCTTTGAAACAGTAGGCATCTAATTTTATAGAATTGATGCTCTCTGAAACTAGCTCAGAAAATCCTCTTCTAGAGAGCAACTGAGATTATGTTGCCTATTAACTTCTTTGAGTTAATTTTTCATACTTAAAAATATTAGTGCCATGAGTAACTGATTCACATACCAGCATGGATGAATTTCAAAAGCATTATGCTAGGTGATAGAAACCAGACACAAAATGCTACATAATGCATGCTGTCATTTATACAAGTCAAGAAAAGACAAAACTAGGCCGTCGGACATCAGACCAGGGGTGGGGGAAGGGGGAAGGGACAGAATATAAAAGAGCATGAGGGAACTTTTGAAGTGATAGGACTATTTCATATCTGATATTTGTACTGATTACATGACTTTATATATTGATTAAAATATGTCAAAATGTACCCCCAAAAGTGGTTACACTAATATAAATTACATATCAGTGAAGCTGATCAATACATAAATAAGTTTCTGGAGTAGTTGCTGCCTCCTTCTGCTGAATGCCACCTTGGAAGAGCAGAAGTTGGTGGGTCTTTCAATAATTATTTTTAAGTTTCTGAGGACAACAAAATATAATTAGGTTTCAGTGTGAATAAAGGGATTAGGGTGGGAAAAATAATAGTTGCAAATGTCAGAGGGCATAATGGAGGTGAAATCAGGGAGAAAGAGGATTTTGTTTTGTGAGTGCTCTCTTTTCTCCCTACACTGCACTGTCTTGTGCCACCCTGAGCTTTCCCTTTTTAAACATGTGGACAAATCAGAACATACTAGGAGAGTTCTGGATAAAAACTACATGGTACTAGACTCTGCCTGGGATGGAGAATGGGTAACAACAGGTACAGATGGATTGTCCAAGCTTTGCACATGTTCTTCTCTCTCCACCTGCTAAGCTTCAAGCTAGAGGAGTTTGTAAAAGAGCAGCTAGGATAAAGAGACAGCGGAGCTTGAGACTCTGCATTCTCCACCCCAATACCCTCACCCCTGCACACACCAATAGGAAGAACTCTTCAGCATCTCTGTTAGAAATATGCATTTCTTTTAGAAATATGAAAGTATACACGATGCTTTGTGGAAAGTTATAGTAGTTTCTTGTGAAATTAAACATTCCTAACCTATAATCCAGCATGTCTACTTCTAGGTATTTATCTAAGAAAAATGAAAGCATAGTCCAAAAATACTGTTTGTACAAGAATTTTCATAGCAGTTTTGTTCATAATCGCCTAAAACTAAGAATATTCTGAGAACAGATAAACAAAATGTAGTACATCTGTATAATGAAGTGCTGATCTGCAATCAAAAGAAATGAACAATTGCTAAATGCAATAATTTGGATTACCCTCAAAGTAAAATGACATTATACTGCAAAAAAGTACCTTTAGGGAAAAAATGTACTTACTGATAGCTATTATATAATATTATAGGGAAGATAAAATAAAACTAATTTAAAAAAAGATAAGGGTTGTCTCTGCAGTGGTGGTGAGGAATTGACAGGCAGTGAACACAGGAGAAGCTTCTGGGTTAGACAGAAATATTCCCAGCCTCCATTAATAACAGTTCTACATTCAGGTCAACCTTTTTTAGCTCCCATATATGAGACAGAATATTAACATGTCTGGTTTATTTCACTAATAAATACACATAATGCCTTTCCCTATCTCTTACCTTCTACAAAAATCAACTCAAAATTGAACAAAGACCTAAATGTAAGGCCTGAAACTATGAAACTACTTGAAGAAAACATATGGGAAATATTTTAACATCTCAGTATATGTAATATTTTTTATAAGACCTCAAGCAACAAATGTAAAAATAGAGAAATCGAATTATTTCAAGTATTAACTTTTTTTGAAAATTATCTTTAACCATAAACTCCCTTTAAAGCCTTCCTTTAGCATTCTCTTTAAAGACTCTTACTATGCATGGTTGTTTTGTTGTAATAAGATTATTTGAAACCCAGCTTTCTCTACTACCTTGTATTTTGATAGAGTTAAATACTCTTTGCATAGAATATGGTACTTTTCTTATGGGTATAACTGTCTTAGTCCACTGTGTGTTGCTTTAAGAAAATACTGGAGGTTGGGTACTTTATAAAGAAAAATGTTTATATGGCTCGTAATTCTGGTGGCTGGAAGGTCCAAACAGTATGGCACTATCATTCTGGCTAGTCCCTGCTCTCTGAAGCAAAGAAATAGAAAAGGCCAAGCTCATTCTTTTTTTAACAACCTGCTCTTGAGAGAACTAGCAAGGTCACATGAGAGCTACTTTCTGAGAGCAGCACTTCCACTGATTTAGTTACCTCTCACTTGGCCTCACCAACTGAGAGATTCTACCACCTCTCCACATTGCCATGCTAGGGGACCAAGATTCCAGCACATGAAAATCTGGGGCACACAAACTCTATCCAGTCCATAGCAGTTGCTGTGGTAGACATGAACATATTTTGCTTCTGAGGAGTGCAACATCCAGAAGTTCTGGTTCTGCAGAAGTGATATGGTGAGATTATGTATAAGAAGTCTGGGTTACAGATTGGAGAGTACTGAAAGTCTATCTTGGATCTCAAAAAAAAAAAAAAAAAAAAAAAAAAGACTCTCAGCCAAAAAGGGAGCCCTGATTTGTATTAATTGTTTCATGATAGCTGGAGGGAACGCGGGTGAACAGTTACCTATAGTATCTCATGAGAAAGGACATGCTAACAGTTGGCTTGCTGGCTTTCTTCCTATTGTCACTCATTAATCAACAACAATGAAGCTTTAAAACTCCTTTTCCCTGGAATATTAGCAAAATTCTTGTTCAGATATTGATTTGCCTCTTTTTTTTAATCACTGAATTTAAGTTATCTCTGGGATCAGAAAACTGGGATTTTAATATTAATACATCAATAACTACAAATAAACTGTCCCTTCTTTGACTCTTTTAACAATCATGAGAACTGATTCTGTCACCTCTATTGGGATCAATTCTCCAAACTTTGAGTTTAAGATTGTAATATTCATAATTACTGTTTTTTTCTTAACATTCGCTTTAATATTTGTGGTTTTGAGGTTTTGATATTTTTTTACAGTATTCAGAAAATTGCAATTTAACTAGGGACACTTGACAATAACTAAATTTGGTAAACTAAATTTGGAACCCTGAGCACATTTTGCTGATAACATCTGGTTCACTTAATTTCTCCTGCATATGTTCTTTTTATTTAATAGTTCAGGAGTTCCTGTGCTCCCTAGAGAAGTCAGACTAAATATAATGACTTTTATTAATATAGTCCCACAAAGCCTAAAAATGTATTTTTGACCCATGGTGGCTATAAACGAGAGCCTAAAATGTATTGTAGTTTCCTAAAATGTATGTATCTTTTAGTCCAAAGGAGGGTAACTGTACTTGTGATATGAGAATTGCTTAGGGAATTTCTTAGCAAGGTCACTGGAATTACTTCTTAGATAAAACATTTAATCTATTTTCTTCCAGTTCAGCCAAATAACTAATAAGCTTCCTTCTGTGAAGTATAACATCAGAAAACATAGACAATGCCAATATTTCAATTGCATATAAAACTAAATTTCGTCAATTTATTAAATATCTTTGGAATAGCAATTGTTCTGTGAATGATGCCCTGAAATGATCAATTAGAAGTTTTCATGCTACCTCAGCCTTATAAGGAAACCTCATGAAATGATTAATAAGGACATTCCTCATGTGCATTCCTACAGTTCAAGGGCAGAACACACTATTCATATGCAGGACCTGTGTTCAAATTCTGTTGTTAAGCTTTCTGATGTTAGGCAGCTTGCTGGAATTTTCTCAGCTCTTTATTTCTTCATCTAGTAAAATATTAACAACCCCTCTTAAGGAGTTTTGTTGTTCTTTATATGTTTTGTTGTTTGAGATCAGAAATATCAGAGATATTACATATAAAACTATAAAACAAAGTCAGAAAAAAGTTATGATTATTATAGAAATTTAATTTTCATATGATCCCATGGGATTTGAGACCTTTATGGTTTTTCCATGTTATAAGGTTTAAAGCAGAGGCAATCATCTTTTTAATATCTGTGCTTCCCTTGAAGGAAAACAAGATCAATAAAACACAGGTTGAGAATAATAAGTAAATCTATGTCATAACTAAATTATCATGGGGAAAGATCTCAGGTTAGATCCAAGTTCTTAGTAAAAAAAAAAAAGTTAACCCTCTCAGAGAACTCAAGAATTCACAAAGTCCTTCCTAATCTCTACGACAGTGCTTAAACAAGCACTTGTGAGGGTTAACCCTTTTAAAAACGGCATCTGTTTGTGGGCATGAGGCAGGCAAAATAGAGAGCACATAAAATATAGGCCTTCCCTCACCCACTCTCCCAACCCTTTTTCCTGGGACAAGAAACACCTCCCTGGTTGCAGTTCTGAAAGTGGGTTGCTGACCCTAATAGAGAGAGGACCGTGTTTGGGGAATGAGCAATTACCCAATTATCAGATAGTTTTTAGCCATCTGTTTGTGCTGGGCTTCAACATGATAGGTTCACAGCAAGGTCCAACTTCTTTTAGAATCCTAAGACAATTAAGTATTCAAACTGCAACCGTCCCACCAGCTGGTTTGGGCACGTTGTTTCATTCATGCGTTCAGTTTGGACCATTCCTGGATCTTGATGGATGTGGAAGGGGGTAACTAGAGCCTTGGGAATTTTAGACTTCCCACTTTTTTTGCTTTCTTGTAGTTATTTCAGATTTTCAAAGACATTATTACATGTTCACCAGGCACAAGCACTTTAGCCCTGTGTTATATTATTATCATCTAGTAAAAGAAATGTTAACTTTGTCCAAAGTGGCAGCCACAAAGACTGCACTTGCTCAGGAAGGCTTTAGCCCCTGTGCACTTCTCCCTTGTTACATTTTTTTCTCTTCCATCCAGTCCCCCAGTCTCTTGGTTGGTGCTTCTCACATTCAGGACAAGTCTTCCCCACTCACTTTAATGACCCACGTGCCAATCTTTTCTGAAAAACACACTCGCAGACACACCCAGAAGTATGTTTTGCCAACTTTATGGGTATACCTCGATATAGTCCAAGAACTCATGTGTGAGACAATGCAAGAAGGTTTGGGGGAGAAATGATTGGGTTGTGAGAGCCTTAACCCAATTAGTGAGTTAATCACCCGATGGGATTGGGTGATAATTGAAAGTGGGTAGGGTGTGGCTGGAGGAGGTGGGGCATTGGGGGCATGGCTTTGGGGTATATGTTTGTATTTTGCAAGTGGAGATCGATATCTATCTCTATCTCTCTCTCTCTCTCTCTCTCTCTCTCTCTCTCTCCTTTCTGATCATCATGTGCGCCTCTTCCTTCAACACACTCTTCCACCATGTTGTTCTGACCTACCTAAGGAATGGAGCCTTGCTGTCCATGGACTGAGACCTTTGAAACCATGAGCCCTCAAATGAACTTTTCCTCCTAGAATTGTTCTAGTAGGATATTTTGGGTCACAGTAGGAAAAAAAAAAACTGAAACAAAGGATTGGAAAGAGATTGGATAATGGGTACCAAAATGTAATCATATAGAAGAAATAAGTTGTAGTGTTCTATAACACAGTAGGGTGACTATTGTTTTTGGTAATTTATTATATGTTTTATGAAGAACCAAAAGAGAGAAGACTCAAAACATGAATAATGCTAAATATCTAAGGAGATTATTAGATATTGTATTCATGTAATATCACACTGTACCTCATATGTATGTTCAATTATATTTACAATTAAAAATCTTTCTACAGAAGCTTACACTCTGGGCCAGTTCATTGATGCATCTATGGGTCTTCATCTACATTCGACAGATATTTAATAGGGAAAAGGGTGTGGTAGATATGGTATTTACTTTGAATTGTATGTCACTGCAACTCATTGTAGGACAGTATCATAGGTCTGGAAGACTAATTCATCACCCAGGATGATGTGGGGAGTATGTGCGAGGCTTCAAACAGAAAACTGAAAAATTGCTGTCTACCAAAAAAAAAGAAATAGGGTACTTGCAGAAATCAACAAAGAAATCTGTTGGACAGTTTTTTTCCAACATGGCAATTTCAGAACAGTGGCTAAAAAGAGAGAATTATGAGATCTGGAGACCTCCAAAACCTGGATACAATCCTGGACATATAAAAAATAGGTTATGGGAGAAAGGTGGATTCTGGACCTACAGTGATAGTCTTGATTCAGCTGCAAGAGACTCCATTATGGTAAATCAGAACTCTGTAAGTCCAGCTCCAGCCTCAACTTACAGAGAAGACCTTCAGAGAAGAGTCTAGAGAGTCAGGAGCCTAAGTGGTAGGCATTCAGAATGGTCTGGGTTTTTTTGTTAAAAAAAAACAGTGCGGTGACTGGCAGTTAAGTGTCAATTTTATTTTGCTTTCAATCAACTGAGACAACCTGCCTACAAGCCTTAAGGAAGTCCTTAATTTGTGAATTCTTCATTATTCTTAGGAATAATAAGTACTGTTGCTGCAGAAAACCGGCTAACACCAGTGTTTAAAAAAATACTCTTGCAACCAATCCCCATATGCCTTCTCCTCCTTCTTTCTCTTAGAAATAAAAATCTTTTTAATAAGTTCTGATTCAGAAGCCATCTGGCAGTGATCCCAAGTTTTTGTTTTTTAATTGCTACTTTTGCTTTGAGGTTAAGTGTTTTGTTAGAATTCAATGAATTCTTGCCACACAGAAATATGTTTTATAGAGACATAAATCATAGTTTTAAAAATAACTAGGTAAAAATATTTTAACTATAAAAATCTTGGTTGGCTTCACCTTCACCTGAGACCCTTCTAGCTAATCAACTAACTCATGCTTTGAATATCCTAAAGCTAAGAGGATATATATATTTGTTGAAGCAGATAATATGAAGGGAACTTTCCTGATTTGGGACATTCTAAGAAAACAGGGATGACAGAGAAATATATCAAGTAGGGTATCATGATGCTTCATTTTACATTTAGATAGATATGTGGATATGACAGTGTGAACTACTGTATGATGTAGTATTCAATCCCCTTCCACTATGACAGAATATACTTCTAGCTGCTTTGATATGGGCTTAGCCATGAACTTTTGCCAATAGAATGCCGGCAAATGTAACAGAGCTTAAGCTCTGAGACTAAAGCTTAAGAGAGAGGAAAAAAAGGCATTGTGTGTTTTCATGCATTCATTTTATATTTGGTTTTTTGTTGTTGTTATTGTTTGTCTCATGTAGCTACTGGATGAGAGACTTATAGAGCAAACCTGGCCCCTTGCCATGGACTAAAACAAAGTCCCCAAAATTTTAGCCTCCATCAGCTACAGAAACCCAGGTGAATCTCAATCAACCATGTTCTTAAAAATAAGAGAATTCTGTGGGTTCATTTTGTTATTGTTTCTGTATTGCTTTGTTTGGTTCTTTGTTTTTGTTTATGATTGTTTATTTTATTGTTCTTGCCTTGTCTCATGAAGAGTTTAACAGCATTATTGTGGTAATAACTGACACACATAACATACATATTCATGTAATTGGTAAAATAAAAATGTATTTTCGTGATATAAAGAACTAATGTTCTAAAATTTTCAGCTTGATGGACTTTACTAATAATTGACAATTATTGTTAAAAAGTAATTGCTTATACTTAGATAACAGAAAACTTGCTCAGAATAAATTTCTGGGAAAAAAGTATAACAACAGAAAAAGATAAAATTCCAAGATCTGAAAAAATACTGCTAGGGAATTAGGAAGATAGAAAATGTTTATAGGTCTCTATAGGAAATGAGTCATCAGTTTGTGCTTAAGATATATTACAAGGTCCATTGTCCAAAAGCAAAAATTCAATCTTAGCCACTTTATTTCCAAAATCTTCTACTCATTTATAAAGTCAAACAATTTGAAGATTAAAAAGGATCCTGGAAAACATTTATAACCAATCTTTTATTTTATAAATAATGAAACTGAAGTTGAAATAAGAATCAAATCATTCCATACCAGCTAATTTACTAATAGATCCATAAATATATCTTCTAATCACAGTTTGATCTTTTATTATATCATATTATCTCATTATTTATCAATTTATAAGGAAATACTTTGTTAACAATGCTTTTTGTATTTTATTTATGTGGAATTTTTTTGCTTTGATGTATTCTGTATATAATTAAGACAAAATAGCTGTAAGGAAGGTTTCACATGGGTTTGGATGAAATAAGTTACGTTATAATGATCTGCAAACCATCAGTGGTCCTTAAATTTGGCCACACATGAAGATCAACAAGAGAGTTTTACAATATGCTGATACCTATTTCAATGTCTAGAGGTTCTAAATTAAATATATTGGTAAATGGGATTATTAAAAACTTCTGTAAAAGCACTATAAATTAGGGGTCTTGTTCTTTGTCTATTCTTGGCCTTTATTCTTATTGAATACAGATCTTTATGCTATTTTTATCAACTGGATATATTACATGCTATAAAATGTCCTCTATATCACTTTACAATAACCCACGGTTAGGATATATGCTGTGTTCATTTAATATTTTTTAACTAAGCAACTATTTATTAAGAAGAAAACAATCACTTTTCACTTATGTATAGCTGAAGTAAATACAGATCTAGTCAAACCAAAATTACCATTGCATTTTAGATGTCTCTTTTTTGCTACACTGTAGATATTAAACAAAATACAATATATAAGGTATAGAGATACAAATAAAATAAAATAATTTGTTTATATAATTTATCTAAAAATAACATTACAAAATATTATATTGAACTATGCTCCATCCAGCTTTATTCTGAGCACAAATTTGTTTCCTCAAGTACCATCAGTTCTTAAAATAATGAGTGAGATTAAAATTCCCTTTGAAGAGAGACAATTTTTTAAAAAGTTCCAAATTTCTTGATGCATTTCTGAATGTCCAATAGTTGGCTCATTTGAAGTTTGAATTGAAAAACACTCAGATCCAATTTCAGAATGTGATGGTGGACAAATGAACTCCAGGGCATGAAGAGTGAAGAGGACTCTTAAGCTCTTTCCAGAAGCACAGACAACTGATGAACAGACATGATAGCACACAGTTCTAAGTGGAGGAAAATGCAGGGATCTTCTTTTAGACCTTTGGTGAGGTCCAGAAGGTCCCAGGCTCCCAGCCACTGCGGTATTCGGGAAACCTTGTAATAAGGTGACTCCTGAGTTGTCTTCTGGTGACTGATCAGTCTTATAACTTCAGCTATCATCTCCACTTGTATTGAGGGTCTGCATCTCTCTAGATTTTCTTCTTTTACTAGAGAAGTTATTTCTTCCTTTAGGATTAAGTTGGTCCTCTTCAACTTTCCCCGTGTGTCCATCAGGCTCTGTATTTTTGATGACTCTTTCTTTAAGGCTGGTATCTTCTAAAGATGACTCAATATCAAAATTGCTTTGGATCAGAGCTAAACGTCAAAAAAAATTGATGCTTCGTTGGAATTAGTGCAATAAATGTGTGTACAACCTGCATTTGCTTTCTTCAAAAAGTGAGCTTCTAAACTAGTGCACAAGTCTGAACAAATATAAGAGACTCACCAAAAATCCAATGAAAGAAACCCACATCACTGACTCCTTTTGGAGGCTACTATAGACAAGGCTAGGCCTCGTGTCATCTGGAAGTAGCTCTGCTACCACTTCTAGTGAATTCCCCATCATCAACTGAAAGCCAAGGTCTATGATTGTTCACATTACCTCTGTGGCACTGATGTCCCCCACAGAGTTCCACTGGGTAGCTATAGCTACAACAGACTACAACACATTGCTGAGAACTCCATAGTGTTCCACCTGGAACCTACCTGCACACATATGGCAAATTAAACAGGACATCAATGAAGCTGATTCAAGTGAAGAATGAATAATTTTTTAATGTACTTTTTGACTTAGTGGCTTTACTTTTCTCTATTTTTAGTTTTTTTTTTCAATTATGAAACACTTTAAAGTCCAATATACACATTGGTATTCACATATCTTAAGTATATTATTTGTCAACTTGTGGCAGGTTACACCCATGAAACCAACACCCTAGTCTAGATCACTACTTGTTTTCATGATAGGAATTTCCCTTGTGATTACATCTTTCATATCCTCAATCCCCAACCCTAGAGGCTGCCACCATCCTAATCACTGTCAGTAATTCTAATTGTTCTTGGACTTTCCACAGATGGAATCACACAGAAGGTGATCTTTTGTATCTGACTTCTTTCACTCATGCAGTATTGTTTGAGTTTCATCCATGTTGATGAATGGAATAGTATTTCACTGCTTAGTATTCTATTTTGTCATTTTATCAACTTTCTATGATTTGTATATCCATTCTCCCACTGATGGGATTTTAATCTCCAACTGTCTTAAATAGACGTAGGAATGAGGATTTTAGCTATGTAAGAAATTGCCAAATATATATATATATATATATATATATATATATATATATATATATATATATAGTTGGACCACTTTTTGTCCCAGTCTTTATAAAAATGTTACCCATTTCTAATACAAGTGAATTAGTTCCAGTGTTTTTAATTTGTCTTTTCATGTGACTATTCATCATTGTGTAAACTTTTTTCTGTTATTTATTTATTCTTTTTAATTTTAATTTGTTATTCATGACAGCAGAAAATATTACATTTCATATTACACTTATAGAGCACAATTTTTCATTTCTCTGTACACAAAGTAGATTCACACCATTCATGTCTTCATACATGTACTTAGGATAATGATGTCCATCTTATTCCACTGTCTTTCCTACCCCTATGCCCTCTCCTTTCGCTTTCCTCCCCTTTTTCCTTATCTAGAGTTCATCTAATCCTCCCATGCTCTCCCTCAACCTCATTATAAATCAGAATCCTTAAATCAAAGAAAACATTTGGCATTTGGTTTTTTTTTTTTGTGGATTGACCAATATCACTTAGCATTATATTCTCCAGCTCCACCCATTTTCCTGAAAATTCCATGATTTTATTCTTCTTTAATGCTGATAATATTTCATTGTGTGTATACACCATATTTTCTTTGTTCATTCATTAACTGAAGGGCATCTAAGTTGGTTCTACAGTTTAGCTATTGTGAATTGTGCTGCTATAAATATTGATGTGGCTGTGTCTCTCTAGTATGTTGTTTTTAAGTCTTTTGGGCATAAAGTGAGGAGTGGGATAGCTGGGTCAAATGGTGATTCCATTCCAAGTTTTCCAAGGAATCTCCATACTGCTTTCCATATTGGCTACACCAATTTGCAGTTCCACCAGCAGTGTATGAGTGTGCCTTTTTCCCCATATTCTCGCCAACACTTTTTGTTTGTATTCTTAATAGCTGGCATTCTGACTGGGAATGAGATGAGATCTTAGAATAGTTTTGATTTGCATTTCTCTAATTGCTGGAGATGTTGAAAATTTTTTTTTATAATTGTTGATTGATTGTATATCACCTTCTGAGAAGTGTCTGTCCAGTTCCTTGGCCCATTTATTGATTGGATAATTTGTTTCTTTGGTGTTAAGAGTTTTGAGTTCTTTATATATCCTAGAGATCTTTATATATCCTAGTGTTCTATCTGATGTGCATGTGGTAAAAATTTGTTCCCAAAATTTGGGCTCTCTATTTACCTCACTGATTGTTCCTGTTGCTGAGAAGAAGCTTTTTAGTTTGACTTACTGATTCTTTATTTTAATTCTTACGCTGTAGAAATCTTATTAAGGACGTCAGGGCCTAATCTGACTTGATGGAGATTTGGGCCTACTTTTTCTTCTATTAGACGCAGAATCTCTGCTTTAATTCCTAGGTTCTTGATCCACTTTGAGTAGAGTTTTGTGCATGGTGAGAGGTAACTGTTGAATTTCATTTTGTTGCAATGGATTTCCAGTTTTCCTGGCACCATTTGTTGAAGAGGCTATCTTTTCTCCATTGTATGTTTTTGGTGCCTAAGATAACTGTAGCGATGTGGTTTGTCTCTGTGTCCTCTACTCTTTACCATTGGGCTACCAGTCTATTTTGGTGCCAATACTATTGGCACCAATTACCATTGCTCTATATTATAGTTTAAGGCCTGCTATAGTGATGCCACTTGCTTCACTCTTCTTGCTAAGGGTTGATTTAGCTATTCTGGATCTCTTATTTTTTCAGATGAATTTCATAACTGCTTTTTCTATTTCTATGAGGAATGTCATTGGGATTTTGATTGGAATTGCATTACACCTGTATAGTGGTTTTGGCAAAGTATAGTCATTTGAGAATATTAATTCTGCCTATCCAAGAATAAGGTAGAGCTTTCCGTCTTCTTTCTTTAGCGTTCTGTAGTTTTTGTTGTAGAGGTTTTTCATGTCTTTCATTAAGGTGATTCCCAAGTAGTGTTTTTTAAGGCTATTTTAAATGGGGTAGTTTTCCTTGTTTCCCTTTCATAAGATTTGCCATATACAGAAATGCCTTTGATTTATGTGTTTGATTTTATATCCTATTACTTTACTGAATTCATTTATTAGTTCTAGAAGTTTTCTGGTGGAATTTTTTGGGTCTTCCAGGTATAGAATCATATCATCAGCAAATAGTGCCAATTTGAGTTCTTTTCCTATGTTTATCCTTTTAATTTCTTTCATTTGTCTAATTGCTTTGGCCAGTGTTTCAAGAACCACGTTAAATAGAAGTGGTGAAAGAGGGCATCCCTGTCTTGTTCCAGTTTTTAGAGGGAATGCTTTCAATTTTTCTCCATGTAGAATAATGTTTGCCTAGGACTTAGCATAGATAGTGTTTACAATGTTGAGAAATGTTCCTGTTATTCCTAGTTTTTCTAGGGTTTTGAACATGAAGGGGTGCTGTATTTTGTTCAATACTTTCTCTGCATTTATTGAGGTGATCATATGATTCGTATCTTTAAGTCTATTTGTGTATGTTGAACCAACCTTGCATCCCCAACATGAACCCCATTTGATCATGGTGCACTATCTTTTTGATATGTTTTTGTATTTGATTTGCCAAAGTTTTATTGAGAATTTTTGCATCTAGATTCATTAGAGATATTGGTCTGAAGTTTTCTTTCTTTGATGTGTCTTTGTCTGGTTTTGGAATCAAGGTGATAATGGCCTCATAGAATGAGTTTGGAAGTGCTCTCTCTTTTTCTATTTCATGAAATATTTTGAGAAATATTGGTATTAGTTCTTTGTTAAAGTTTTGTAGAACTTGGCTGTGTATCCATCTGGTTCTGAGCTTTTTTTCATTGGTAAGCAACTGATGGTGTCTTCTATTTCCTTGTTTGAAATTGATCTGTTTAAATTGTGTATATCATCCTGATTCAATTTGGGCAAATGCATATGACTCTAAAAATTTGCCAAAGCATTCAGTATTTTCTATTTTATTGGAGCACAAGTTTTCAAAATAATTTCTAATTATATTCTGTATTTCTATAGTGTCTGTTGTGATATTTCCTTTTTAATCATGTATGTTAGCAAGTTGAGTTTTCTCTCGCCTTCTCCTCATTAGCATGGCCAAGGGTGTGTCAATTTTATTTACTTCTTCAAAGAACCAACTTTTTGTTTCATCAACTTTTTCAATTGTTTCTTTTTTTCAATTTCATTGATTTTAGCTCTGATTTTAATTATTTCCTGTCATCTACTGCTTTTGGTGTTGATTTGTTCTTCTTTTTCTAGGGCTTTGAGATGTAATGTTAGGTCATTTATTTGTTGACTTTTTCTTCTTTTAAGGAATGAACTCCATGCAATGAACTTTCCTCTTAGAACTGCCTACATAATATCCTAGCAATTTTGATACATTGTATCAGTATTCTCATTTACCTCAAGAATTTTTTAATCTCCTCTTTGATGTCTTCTGCAACCCATTGTTCATTCAGTAGCATGTTATTTAGTCTCCATGTTGAAGTAGCTTTTATTTTTTATTTTATCATTGATTTCTAATTCCATTCCATTATATCTGATAGAATGCATGGTAGTATCTCTACTTTTTTGTATTTGCTAAGAGTTGTTTTGTAGCATCATATATGGTCTATTTTAGAGAAGGATCCATGGGCTGCTGAGAATAAAGTGTATTCACTTATTGAAAGATGAAATATTCTATATACATCCATTAACTCTGTTATTGATTGTATTATTGAGTTCTATAGTTTCTTTATTCAGCTTTTGTTTGGAAGATCTATCCAGTGATAAAGGTATATGTTAAAGTTACCCCAAATTATTGTGTTGTTCTCTATTGGACTCTTAAAATTCAGAAGAGTTTGTTTGATGAATGTAACTGCTCCATTGTTTGAGGTATATATATTTATAATCATTGTGTCTTGTTGTGTATGTTTCCCTTGAGCAGTATAAATTATCCTTCTTTATCCCTTTTGATTAACTTTAACTTGAACTCTACTGTATCTGCTATAAGGATGGAAACCCCTGTTTGCTTCCACAGTCCATGTGAGTGTTATGATTGTACCCCACCTTTCACCTTCAGTCTGTGGATGTCTTCGCCTATGAGATGAGTCTCTTGGAGGAAGCATATTGTTGGGTCTTTTTTTTAAATCCAGTGTATGTCTTTTGATTGGTGAGTTTAAGCATTAACATTCAGGGTTATTATTGAGACATGATCTATTATTGAGCCATTTTTGTTTATTTTTGGTATTTAGCTTGACTTGGTTTCTCCTTTGATTAGTTTTTCCTTAGTGTTATACCTCTCTCTGCTGATTTTCATTGTTGTTTTCCATTTGCTCTTCATGGAATATTTTGCTGAGGATGTTCTGTAGTGGAGGCTTTCTACTTGCAAATTCTTTTAAGATTTGTTTATCATGGAAGGTTTTTATTTCATCATCAAATCTAAAGCTTAGTTTTGCTGGATATAAGATTGTTGGTTGGCATCCATTTTCTTTCAGAGCTTGGTGTATATTGTTTCAGGATCTCCTGGCTTTGAAGGTCTGGATTGAAAAATCTGCTGAGATACGAATTGATCTCCCCTATATGTGGTATCCTCTCTCTTACAGCCTTTAAGATTCTATTCTTATTCTGTATGCTAGGCATTTTCATTATAATGTGACTTGGTGAAGATCTGTTGTAATTTTGTACATTTGGTGTACTGTAAGTCCCTTGTATTTGATTTTCCAATTCATTCTTAATGTTTGGGAAATTTTCTGACATTATCTCATGGAAGAGTTTGTGCATTCTTTTGGTTTGAAACTCTGTAACTCTGTACCTTCCTCTATCCTGATAACTCATAGCTTTTGTCTTTTGATGCTATCCCATAATTTTTGGATGTTCTGATCATGGTTTTTTACCATCTTTACTGTGTGGTCAATTTTATTTTCCAGATTCTATACTTTGTCTTCATTATCTGACATTCTGTCTTCCAAATGATCTAGTCTGTTGTTGATGCTTTCTATTGAGTTTTTTATTTGGTTTATTATTTCCTTCATTTCAAGGATTTCTGATTCTTTTTTTTTAGAATCTCTCTTTCTTAAAGTAATCTTTTGCTACCTGTATTTGTGCCCTTATCTCTTTATTGCACTCTTATCTCTTTAATGGTTGCCTGTATTTACTGTCTTATCTCTTTGTTGAAGTGATCAATTTTTGCCTGTATTTGCTCCTTTAGGTCATTCTTTAATTCACAGATCATTTTAATTATGAACATTGTGAACTCCTTCTCTGACATTTCATTAACTGTGCTCACTATCCATGGGTTCCATTATTGTAGAATCCTGGTTTGTTTGGGGGCACTTTCCTCCCTTGTTTTTTCATGTTGTCTATGTGTCTTTCTTTCTTGCAGTGTGGATCTGAGATATTATAGTTTCTTCCCTATAGTCTTGTAGTACCTGTGCAGATTTTCTGTACCTCACCTTGATGTTGGGCTTCCAGACAATTTGGGGCACCTCCACTGCTACCTCAAGTTACCTCCGCTATTGCCACCACCGACTTTAGTTGTAGTAGCATCCATTGTGTGACATTGGCAGGGTCTGGAAGCCCAATACCAAGGTGAGGTACAAATGATCTGCATGGGATTATAGGGTAGAAACTGTAATACCTTGATCCACACTGCTTTGGACTTCACTTCTACCTTTCTAACTCTGGAGAGTGTCCCCTCCCTAACAGTCAGCACTCACTTTATGTTCTCCTGCTCTCTAAAGAAATCTCAGTTCTGGGCTAGGACTAAATACAAACACGTCACATGCTTTGTCTAATCTTATGTGTGTGTTTTATGGATTGAATTGTGTGTTTCCCCCAAATTCTTATGTTAAAGTCCTAACCTCTGGTATCTCAGGATACAACCTTATTTGGAAATAGTATTTTTACAGATATAATTAGTTAAGGTAGGTCACTCTGAAGTAAGGCGGGTTCCTTCCTCAATATGGCTGCTCTTCTTACAAAAAGGGGAACTTTAGAGAGAGATAAGTACATAGGGAGAGTACCATATAAAGGTGAAGACAGAAATGTACAAACTGAGGAGTCCTGAGATTGCTGACAACCCTGCAGAAGCTTGGAAAGAGGCCTGAAGCAAGTTCTTCCCTCACAACTCACAGAGAAAACCAGCCTGGACAATTTGATTTGGGATTTCTGGCATTTAGACCATGAAACAATACAGATATTCCTCAGTGTTTACGCAGGATTTGTTGCAGGACCCCTGTGGATCTCAAAATCTACAGATGTTCAAGTCCCTCATATAACACAGTACAGTGTTTGCCTACAGCTCACTCACATTATGTCATATACTTTAAATCACCTCTAAGATTGTTATAATACCTAATACAATGTAAACAGTTGTTTTACTGTATTATTTAGAGAATTATGATTTTTTTAAAAGTCTGTACATGTTCAGTACAGATGCAATTTTTTTTTTCAAATATTCCCGGTCTAAATTTGATTGGATCAAAAGAATACAGAACCCATAGGTATAGAGGGCCAACTGTACTTCCTGCTGTTTAGGCCATCCAGTTTGTGGTACTTGATTATTACAGTCCTAGAAAACCAACACAATGTGGAATGAGGATGAGTAGGGCACTGATACCTGCCCTCCCTGTGAATTTCTTGACCACTTGAGGATCACTTCCTCCAGGGTGCTACAAGCTTGGGTGGAGTCCTGCACCCCATTCCTCTCCAACTCCACCTTCTGTCTTGCCGTATCTGCTGGTGCTCAAGAGCACCAGAAAATATTAAAATATACCAGGACTCCATTTCCAAAGATTCTGCTATAATCAATCTAGTGTGGGCCAGAGAATGAGTTTTTTGTCAGTGCCTCCAAGGGGTTCCAAGGTCAGTCAGAGCGAGGAGCTCTGCTCTGAGAGCACAAATCAATTGTTGAATTTCCTTTCAATCTAGATTTTAGACATGGTTTTGCTTTCATGGCAGGTGAAATGAATTTATTAAAATAGTTTTCATTAAAAAATTTGTTGGCATAACTAAAAGATAAGTCATACAAAACTGTTACTTTTATTCCCTCAAAGAAATAACTACAACAGAGATTAAGCAGCAACTATTAAGCTCTTCTCATGTTCTGGCATTGTTCTTGATGAGGTCATGCAGTATTGAGTAAGGCAGCTACAGATCCTGGCCTCAGAAGGCTTAAATCATGGTGGGTAAAGAAACAGAGAAAATACTGTTAGTAGTGACACTATAAAGAAATAAAATACTGTAAGGGAGAAGGGTGGCTGAAGGTTTGAGAGACAACTTCACAAGGAGGGGGAAACCATAAAACTCACTTGGACTTTCAACACAAAGAACTGAAAGATCACACATTTGTGTTGTTCTTAAGTGGCTAAATATGCAATATTTCATAAGGTAGAGATAAAAAACAAATATAGCCAGGCATTAGGTTGGTTCTTTGTTTGATATTTGTTTCTAGTTTTATGTAAGTACAAACTGAGTTAGCTACAGTACACATTTACTTAGGATGGATGGTAAACATGTCAGATATTAAACCAAATTTGTCTTTCATCAGCAGCAAAAGAATAAACACAAAAGCAACAAAATTATGTTCCTCCATTAGATCATCTTTTGCCTGTATTTACAATAAGCAAATTTTATAAACTCTGTCTTTTTACCCTTAAATTTGTATTTATGCTTGACTTTGCATCACATCAGTTTGTATAGGAACTTAAGATAATGGCAAGAAAAATGTTGAGTAAATACTAAGTGGGTATTATCATAAAAGGGATGCAGGCATTGTCTGATAACACTGGTAGAAATGCCATGGGCTGTACCTTTCTTTCTCTTTTGAAACCAAATTGGAATAAAGTACCAGACTTCAGGCAAGAAAACGTAAAAATAAAAGATCACAATATTTGTAATACACAAACACATAATTTATATATATATATAAAATTATGTGTTTGTGTATTACAAATATTGTGATCTTTTTTAATACACAAACACATAATTTATATATATATATATATATATATATATATATATATATATATATATATATATATATATATATATTTGTATACATATGTAAAATTAGCAAAGGAAAGTTGAAAATAATTATTTTCTGACTCCTAAAGGCCATGAGTTTTCATGAAGAAAACAATCTTGGAAAGTCAGTTTGTCAGTAGGATACCTGATATCAAACACTTTCAACTTCTCAGGGGAGATCGTCTTCCATCCAAGCTAAATTCAGTGCTGCAGCACATTATTATTTTTTCTTTCTCTCAAGTCTTGGGTCATACCTTTTCCTTTGGAAGCAAAATTCAAAACTTCTTGTCTCCTAGTAAATGTGGACTGACCCAAGCTCTCTGAGAGTTGAGAACTACAGATGAGAGTGGAATTCAATGGAGAGAACAATTTATATTTCAATGGAGAATGGTGTGTTTGATTTCCTACTTGGATGCAGGAAGGAAATAAGACACTAAGAAGCAACTGGCAGAGAGGCCTCTCACATCATGATCTGAAAGGGGCATTAGCAATCAAGTAGGGACAGTCAACATGCCTAGAATATGAAAACGGGTCTGATGCCAAGACCCAGAGTTCCATGGTGAAAAACCAACAGTGATATTCATCCAAGCAGATACCTTTTTGGCTCTCAAAAAGCCACCAATAAGGGAGTTATCTGTCAGACAAGGGGATAGATTGATAATGACAGAAAAAGTTAATTTTTTAGGCTGGAATTTCCAGAGTCCTTGAATTCTCAAGATTACTTAGGCTACAGGAGAATATTTGAATTTTTAATAGAGATTTAGAGACACATAAGTTGCATTCTTTTGTTCATCAAATATTTACTGAGAACCTACCAGGTGCCAGGTGCTTGTGTAAATATTAGGAACATGGTGATGAACAAAACAATCTTGAAGCTTATAAATAAGTTAATTAATAAATACTTAAGATAATTTCAGTGGTAACTATGGCTATGAAGAAAAATGAAGCAAGGTACTGGGCTGGAAAGTGACTGGAAGGTGTGTAGGCCACTGTTAGCTGAGTGAAAAAGTAGGTTCTCAGAAAAAGTAACATTTGACAAAAGCCATCAATTCAGAGGAAGCATCCAAACTAGACCTTGTTCTGAGCCTTCCGGGTAGTAGCTCCAGCTGGAGGTCCTCAGATAGGAATGAGATTGGCATTTCCAAAGGACATTTGTGCTAAAGGTGGGAAATGGAAAGAAGCCTGGGAGTTTGGTACATAAAGCAAAGAAAGTGGGAACCAGTCATCTGTACCTTGAGGACCATGGTAAGATGTTTTTATTTTATTATGTCATGGGAATTTATCAAGCAGAGAGAGTCATAATCTGAGTATTTCTTGAAAAATTTCATTTTAACTTCTATGTGCAGAATAGAGTGTAGGAGGATTGTAAGAGAGTCATTGTAAGAAAATAGAATGCTATAATAATTCTGGTAAGAGATTAGTATGGTGCCCTTAACTAAGGTGATTGTGGTGTATGATGTAAAATTAATATTATGTGCTGCCTTGACATCTGGCAAAATCCATAAGGCTTCAACTTGTGTAAACATAAGTTTTTCTCTCCCTCTGCCCACATGGATAATATGACTTCAGTTAATGGTAGCTTGGTGGGACTCATCAAGACCATTCATCATACAAACTGCTATTAAAAAATCTGCCCTGTAATGAAGGAGATTGCTATGTTCCCACACACAATGCTACATTTAAATGATCTTCCTGGCTTAGCATTTGGACCTATACGTAGAAACCTATGCATTTAGAGCTATACATAGACTCTGCTTGGAGTTCAGAGCCAAACTTTCATTCTCTAAGTACAGAAAAGCTAATGGGAGGAAGGAATAGTAAAGTGATAGAGAGAGATCAAAACATTTATCTGGATGTTTTAGTTTCTGTGTGTGATTGTTTGTTTAAAATTTCTTCCTACTTGAAAAGCAAGACTTATTTCCAAAAAAAAAAAAAAAATCCAAACAATCTACAATGCATGAAGTAAAAAATTAATCTCCCTCAAGTCCCATTTCCCAAAGGGAGACACTATTAACATTTGGCAAATATTTTCACAAATGTTCCTCTGTACATTTACATATAAGTATGCATGTTGACATATAGATAAAGACAGGAAGAAAGAGCTTTTGTAAGAGTGGGTTCATGGTGCACATACTACAGCATAGCTTTCTGTCTTTACTTAATACACCATAAACATGATCTCACATTATTATATGAAAACCTACTTCATCTTTTAATGTTTTCAATACGTAGAATAGCATTCCATAAATGGGATATACTGTAATTGATTTTTAAAACTCCAGATCAATGAACATTTAGATTTCTTCAAATGTTTAGATATCAGGATTCCAAGCAATGCTATGAGTACACATGTATATATAAGGCATTCATTTATTATGAGAAAATTTTAAGATCTGCATTAAAATGAAAAGAGATGAGGGAAATGGTGACCAGTTTTGATAGTACAGTTTTCAAATTGGTGCATAGTACTATAAAAGCACATATATAACACTAATAAATTTATTTTTAAAATACTTCGATAACTGTTACTTAATCAAATTTGGGATTTTTCCATTAAAAGAGAAGAATGATTTTTAGGTATAATAAGAGCCTCAAGTTTAGAGAAGAAAATTAATCATGTCCCTTAAATGATAAGGACAGAAAATCAGACTGTAATTTTATAAAGGTTTTCATCAAGTATTGAAATAAAAAGCCATGCTAATTAAGCTAGACATGACTCTTTGCTAATATTTCAGCTAGAGAGAATGTTACTACTCCCAAATTTTGCAAAGTCATTGCTCCACTAAACAGGAAATGCAGACAGCTATTAAGACCTGAGTTTTATAGTGGAATTCCAGACTTTTGAGCAGGCCCAGAGGAGACCTGGAAAGGTAGGAGAAATCAGGAGGTGGTTGCTGCTTCTATCTTTGCATTTAAAATGTAGAAGAACACACTGGCCCAGCAATCTTCTTGTAAAACTGATCCTGCAGAAACACTTGCACAAACATACAATTGATAGATGAAAGTACCATATTCTTATTTCATATTCTTATTCCTCTGAGAATCATTCTTAAAGTGACACCATATTTTGTCCACCATATAAAAATAGCTTGATATTTTAGATAGAGTAAGCTTCTTTTATTTTTTATTGATTCATTGATTGATTTTTTTGTTGTTGATGGACAATACCTTTATTTATTTATTTTTATGTGGTGCTGAGGCTTAATCCCAGTGCCTCACACATGCCAGGTGAGCACTCTACCACCTAGCCACAACCCCAGCCCCAAGTAAGCTTCTTTTAGATATAGTGTCTCACTTTCCTCCCAACTGCCCAGTAAGTCAGGCAGGGCCGAGAGTAATTGGTCTCAGAAATGAGAAAGTTGAGGCTTGGAAGCTTTAAGAAAGTAAACTAGGACACATGAGGTGCATTTTCAGAATTTATCAAGGACAAAGGCATTCCAAGATACAGTGAAAAGTTATTGGAATTGGAGCTGAACTTGAACTGATTCTAGGAGATATCTTGAAAGGTTTGGAATTGGAAGTTTCCTGTCAACTTTATTGCTTTTTCTTTACTCAGTCCATCAATATGACAGTCTATTTTATTTACTTTTCTTAGCCAGTCAGTGTTTTAAAAATTGTTTGATTGAAAGCTCTGGTTAGACTTATGATGTTTATATTGAGATTTCATTTCACTACACATATCGTGACTAAAATACAGATACATTCAAGTTCATTATTAGTGAACACATCAGTCAAGTTAACAAGGTCAGTCCATGACAATAGCTCATCTTCTCATTGTTCTATGTGTTATGCATCCATCAAAGGCTATTTGTGTTAATTCATTTAATCCTCACAATAACTCTCCAAGATGAGTTTCTTACTATCTCTTTTTCATGAGATGAGGAAATGAAAGGCAGAGCCATTAGTTGACTTATTCAAAGTCATGCATCAAGGAAACATCAGAGCTAGATTTTAAACCGAATTAGTCTGACTCCAGCATCTATGCTCTTAGCCATGGGGCCATACTGCAATATCAGAAAGGCAATTTCCCACTGTCCTATGTCATTGTCAAATGCTTCCGAAAGCAGCTAGCTTTAGGAAGCAAACACTTTAAACTGTTAACTTGTGAGTATTACATATGAGCATAGCTTCGGCCAGTCTAGAGAAGTCAAAAATATATTTGTCAAGTTTCAGACAATTTCCTCAAGACCCCCACTCTCAGTTGGTCTTGACCCAAAGGACTGTCACATAAACTGGTTTTTGTTGACTTTGCAGTGAGCCAAGGAAAACAATGGAAAGAATTTATTCAATATTATTAGATTAATATTCTTAAATCTGAGAGGTATACAATAAACCACTCATCCTTACTCACTGGTTCAAATTTCAGCTAAATGTGGCCGTTATGACAACATTCTTCTTTTATTTATCCAAGTGGGGTTCAGTTACATAGTTGTAGGAAACTTTTGTTCTTTTTCTCTTGAGGCTTAATAGGCTTATCTATGTTTCTATTAGCAAAAGTCATGTTTTAAGGGCATTTTGCCTTTGCAATATTGAATATTTCAACAAACTGAAAGCTAATCTTGGCACTGCCACTAAAATAGAACCAACATTTCTCAGATATATTGGAGTTATGGCATACAATCTCAAGCCATAGTGCCTAGGTTCAAATTCCAGTTCAACCACTGGCCAGCTATATGCTTCTGGGTAAATGACTTAATTGTTTTATGCCATAACTTCCTTAGCTAAAAAGTCGATGTTTTGAGGAAACCTACCTCACAGAGTTGAGAATTTACTGCTTATGATGCTAGGCACTAGTCAAAATTCTCTACATATGTTATATATTCAATCTTGTGGGGGTTTTTGGTTCTTTTTTTTTTCGGGGGGGTTATCAAGGATTGAACTCATGGGCATTCAACCACTGAGCCACAACCCCAGCCCTATTTTGTATTTTATTTAGAAATGGGATCTCACTGAGTTGCTTAGCACCTCATTAAGTTGCTGAGGCTGGCTTTGAACTCACAACCCTCCTGTCTCAGCCTCCCAAACCACTCAGCCTGCACCACCACGCCCGGCTCATTCATTCAATCTTAACAACAACCCCATGATAAGTTCTAACATATTCTCAATTTAAAGGGGGAAGAAACGAAGGCACAGCATTGTTAAGAAACTTGTCTAAAGAAAAAATATAAACTAGCGACAGTGAGTCCTGGCTCTGAACTGAGCCACTCTGGCTGCAAATTCAGTCTTGGCTGCTGTCTCACCCTGCCTTTGTGTCAATGAGCTTAAAAAAGGAACACACTTTCCAATCCACTTGCTACCAGCCAACACTCTTGGCTAACATTCTTTCACTCTGACCTTCTGTCTGTAAGCAGCCAAACCAGTCCTGTTTCGTCATTCACTGGCCAGGAATTCTACCCACGTAGGCCATGATTAAGCTCATTCAAACACCAGCTAAACTGTGTTCCTTCATTTCCCATTAGGTCCAGATTCACACCACTAGGTGCTCCATAAGAGCTCACGGTAGCATAAAACTCCACATCAGAAACCCATGTCATGACAGTTTTAGAATCATTATGAAAGTCTTCTTTTGTCTAAGGAAAAAAAAAAATGGGTAACAGAAACCTTTAAGAGAAAAACTAAGAAGCAAAATTTAACAATAAAATTTCTCCATCTCAAAGATCTTTAAAAAACTAATCATTTATTATTCATCTTAGATAAAAAACAAACTAGAAATTTATACTGCTATTTTATACATAGAATATTTTCATGGCTTTTATGCCTTTAAAACAAAATAGGAAAGCAGACTAACTTAAAGGATATTATTTCAACAGGGTTCCTTTCTTGTAACAGGGGTTCATTCTTTGAATATTAACCTTGCTACTGGACCAATGGTAGATTATTGTAAAACTAATATTTTTTTCCCTCTTCTCCTCCCAAACCACAAAGGAAGCAAAATTAACCATTTTCCTGTCCTAAGCTGAGTTATCTGTTTTTCTACTCACTGCCCACAAGAATAAAAAAAACTCTGGGCCTGAAGGAAAAACAGCTCTCTCAGGGATATAAGTTCAACATGAATTATATATACTGATAATGATACCTGGGGGAAAAAAAGCCCTTGTATGCCTCTGTTTTGTTTTATTTTATTTTTTTCTTGGTACTGAGTCTTGAACCCAGGGGGTGCTTAAGCACTGAACCATGTCCCCAGTCCTTTTTTATATTTTATTTAGAGACAGGGTCTCACTGACTTGCTGAAGCTGGCTTTGAACTTGCAATCCTCCTGTCTCAGCCTCCAAGATGCTGGGATTACAGGTGAGAGCCCCAGCACCCAGCTGTATGCTCCCCTTTAAAGCCCTGTGTTCACCTTGGCAGTTAGAATGGCAGTCTCTGAGGTGGAAGTCTACTGCATTCTCATTTGTTAGCAAACCAATGAAACTTCTTTTTTCTTTTTTTAAAAACCTTTCCTCATTATGAGATTGGCACTGGGGAAAAGGGCTAAGCTTTTAGTATCATTACTTTCAAATCATTAGGAAAGAAAAAGGAGAAGGAGAAGGAGGAGGAGGAAGAAGAGGAGGAGAAGGAGGAAAGAAGAGGAGGAGGAAGAGCATTTTAACCATGGAATGCTATTTGCTATAATAGATCTCTACTTTATTCTTGCACTTTTGATAAATCCAATTAGTTTCTTCATTTAACAGAAACTTGCATGCTATTTGAAATGAATCAAATTCTTTAAGAAAGAGAGCTTTGTTTTTGGACAATGAGAAGTCATTTTTTAAAGGACTAGATAACTGAGTGCTGAATTTTTTATCAATATTTATTGTTATTTCAGAGTTTTTAAAGTGATGTTATATATACACATAAGTCTGATCTTTGAAGTTCTAATAAAAAGGGGGAAAAAAAGCAAACTGTTTTCTGCCTGTATGAGACTTTGCCCATGTTAACAAACACTGATTAGGACTTCTAAAGGAGCAATTGAACCCCTCCATCATAGGAAGAGTTCATCAGAACCCAGAGTAGGCAACTGCAGAAAAATGCAAAGCTTAATACCATAGTCTCAATATTTGAAGGGATTTAATCATCAAATACTGCAATCAAGGAGTCTATGCTTAACTTCTTTTCTCAGTATCTCCAGTATGTCACCAGCAGCTTATGAGTAATACCTCTGATAACCAGAATTTTACTTCGTCCTCATTTTCTAAGTGCTATAAAATCATTTCTATAAACTTTTCTCCAAACTTTTTATAGTTTAAAACTAGTGTTTTATTCATACTTATATTCCCAATATCTAGTGAGGCATAGACATAAAAGAAGCACTTAGTGAGTAATTGTATTGGATTGAACTGCAGTATTTCCTTGGGTCATATATTGCCTTCTCTATAGTTAATTGAGCATATAGATTATTTTCTCAATTAGATAATAAACTACATAAGAGCAAGCATTTTATCTCACACATCTCATATCATCTTAGTATTATACAGTTCACATAGAATTTCCTAAGTAACTACTTATTGAATCTAAAACATGATTGAATAAATAAATATCAGAATGAATAAATCTTAGTTCTAGGCTATATTTTCTACTGCTTTTCAAAACTTAGGAGCAAACATTTGTATTTTATTTCCATAACTTAAAGAATGACTTCCTTTGAATTTTGCCTGAGTAGAAATTTCTACACAAATCTGCCTCTAAGTCCAAGACTTGACTTCTTAATTTTTGAAGCTGATATATCCTTCTTGAATTATGTAGGGTTTTAAAATCATAGTTTAATGGAATTCAAAGGGCTTTCTGTATGTACTTTGTCTATTATTTCAAAGTTATAAACATAACATTTAAAATCATTTAAAGACAGAACTATATTTATATCTCTTATTAGATTTCCACATTCATTTTGCACCTAGGGGAAATACTGAATGTGAAAATGAGCTGTTGAAACTGAATGGAACCAATATATGTGCTTTAGAAAATAAGTCCTGGGGACCAGGGATGGGGTTGGGGCTCAGCAGTAGTGTACTTGCCTAGCATGTGTGAGGCACTGGTTATGATTCTCAGCACCATATATAAATAAATAAATAAATATCAACAATTTTTTTAAAAGATAAGCATAAAAGTTCTATCAATGTTATACTTTGGCTAAATGTTTTCCAAAATAAAAAAATGTTGACATGTTGTAATACATTTCAAACTGTATCTCTGTCATTTGGCTTAATGAAACAGTACATATGCAAATTATGCCCTGATTAAATTCTGACTCTGCAACCAAACTGGGTAATCCAAGACAAGTTACTAAAATTTCCAGGCCTCAGTTGCCTCCTTGCAGATAGGATTTCTTTTTTTTTTAAGAGAGAGAGAGAGAGAGAGAGAGAGAGAGAGAGAGAGAGAGAGAGAATTTTTTAATATTTATTTTTCAGTTCTCGGCGGACACAACATCTTTGTATGTGGTGCTGAGGATCGAACCCAGGCAGCACGCATGCCAGGCGAGCACGCTACCGCTTGAGCCACATCCCCAGCCCCAAATAGAATTTCTTGATGACTAACACACATAAAAGTATTTACAAGCTATTATTATAAATATGCTAACATAAAACTAGAGTCTTGCTGTGAAATGAAAGAATGATTTTAAAACGCTATTATTGTCACTCCTACCATCAGGAATAGCCTACACTTTCAAAGGTATCATTTTATGAAGCTTTTTAATTTTTCATGGAGCAGTGCCTTTACTCAAAATAATTTTGGAGCTTCTCATTTGAACTGCATTAAAATCCTCTTTTTAGTAATAAAATAGTAAGTAGAATCTCAAAAATCATACTTTGCTTAAAAAATTAGTAATAACCTGCTGTGTTACTCAATTTATTCACAAGGCTTAACTATGAATGACTGAGATATTTACAGAAACCTAACCCTTTGCCAAAAAGAAATATTTCCCATCACAGAGAATAATCAAACAAGATTCTGAAATTGCAGTAGACAATCTCAGAAGATATTTTAGGCAATGATATTGGTGGATATTGCCTGCTTACACTAAAAATTTTTGAAAGTGTATGCTACTTATTTGAAAAGTTCTATCAATATTCTACTGTTTAATATATTTGACTACATATATTCTATATAGATAATTGTTTATTAGTATATTTTCATTATTAGACAAGGGGGAAAACAAACAAATGTAGTTAAAGTATAGACTAAGACAGGTGGTGGTGTTAGATCCTCTACCTGCTTGAGTTCTCTCAAAAAGCTCTGATATATACCTCTGAGTGGTCCAGAGAGCCTCATCAAGTGTCTGAGATAATCTTCTAATTCTTTTTCCTAAATGTATGTAAAATGGTTTTCTAGGGCTGCCACAACAAAGTACTGCCAAGTGAATGGCATAAACAACGGAAGTTTGTTATTTCATAGTTTTGGAGGCTGGGAGTCTGACAGCATGGTTGGGCAGAATTGGTTCTTTCTGAGAGCTGTGGGGGGAGTTGCTAGCAATCTTTTAGAAACACCACCCCAGTCTCTGCCTTCATCTCCATATGGCACTGCCCTGTATGCATGTGTGTCCAAATTTCCTCCTTTTCCCTGTAGTATGGGATTAGGCACCCCTACTATAGTATGACTTTGTCCAACTAATTATATCAGCAATGGCCCTATTTCTAAGTGAGGTCACTTTCTGAGGTCCTGGTTAAGATTTCAACATATGAACTTGGCAGGGACACAATTCAAGCCATAACAATACGCAACAAATGCACTTAGCAAATGTTTGTAAGTGTTTACTATAGGTCAAGATGTGTTCTCAGGGGAGAAAAAAATAAAAACCAAAACTCCATACTCCTTTTCCCAGCCTACAGATTTAGTCTTATTTCCCACGACTCCCCTACAAATATCTGGGACTATGTCCAAACGGTAATATTCACTATTTCCTAAAAAGCTGTATTTGTTCATCATATTAATTTCCTATTAGTAGCATAACAAATTACCACTTAGAGTCTTGAACAGAAAAATTTATAATCTTATAATTCTGGAAATCAGAAGTTAGAATTGTGTCTGACAGGCTAAAATTAAGTTGTAGGCAGAGCTTTCTTCCTTCCAGAGATTGTAGAAAGAATCTACTTCCTTACCTAGTCCAGCTTCTGGAAGCCACCTGCACTCCTCCATCTTCAAGGTGTCTTCAAGGCCTCTACCTAGCAGCTTCAAGTCTCTCTGTCTCACCCTTGCTTCTGTCATGGCATCTCTTTCTGTGACTCTGACCCTCCTGCGTCCCCCTCAGAATAGCCCTGCTATTACACTGGGTTCATCTGAATATCCTGGATAATCTTCCTATTCCAAGAACCTTAATTCACATCTGCAAAGTACATTGCACCATATAAGATAAAATATTTGGAGAACCAGCACACAGATGCCTTTGGGAGAACATGTTCTGTATTCCAAACTCATGTTACTATCGACACCTGAAATATCAAATCGCTATCACCTCCTTTTAAGAATCTTATTCATGTATCAAAATTCAGATCAACAATACCTCTTTTTAAAAATTTTCTGATTCCCTAGGTAGAAATTCTTTCATCCTCCTCTGAACTCCTAGATTTTTGGCCATAATCCTCTCCTCTACTATCTAATAGATGAGAGCTTTTTCTGCTTCTGTCTTTTCTCCTCTAGTAGCAGCAAGCTCCAGGATGTAGGAAATACATTTTACTCATTTGTAGATCTCCAGGGTCTCTCTCAGTTGTTTATAATTATTAATGGGAGTTGTTCAAGTGTTTTGATTTAGCAATCAACTATTGCTGAGAATGTTGGGTCTGAATGGAGCCAGACTGATCCCTTTGACAAGCGAGAAGAAACCTCATACATTGGGTCCAATTATAGCTTCCTTCAACTCCTTCACTATTTTCTATCATTTAAAGAGAGGCAGTGGGTTGAGATAAAGAGCATGGTCTTTACCATCAGAGTGACTATATACTGCATGATTCCATCTGTTTAAAATCTAGAGATGACAAAACCATGGTGAAAGAAATCAGACCAGAGGTTGCTAACGAAGGTGAAAGGGGACTGACTTCAAAGAGACATGAGGGAAATTTGGGGAGTCATAAAGTTTCTCAATTATAATAGTTACATTAAACTATTATACTGTAGGCATATGAAAATACTCATTATATTTTGCAAGCTTATTATGTGCAAATTATACTTCAAAAATGCAAATTTTAAAATATTGAGCAGATTAGAAACAGCAGAGAAAAAGAAAGTGAAAGCTTAGACCAAGATGGATGAAATGAACTGAGCAGGAAAAACCTAGAAAGCAAATCCTAATTTTAAAAAACTTTTTCTAAAATAAAAAGTGGGAGAAGTAAAGCCATGAGAAGTCAGAAGAGTTTACTGGGAAAATACATTTACATAAAACAAGCAACCTACTGGGTGGTGAAAGAATGAAAGGGAAGTAACAACAAATGAAGTCAAATGAACAAGATGCTTCCTTTTGTTCTCATTAATAGTTTAAATTCAGCAAATCACCACATCCAAGTCAATAATCTAAGAGCAATTAAAATGAAAAATATTCCAGAGTTGATGGAATTATTGGAAATGAGGAAGTGCAAAGGAATTACCAGGATGGGCAGAGGTGTGTTCTGAGTCAGATTTTGAGAGAAGCAATTGATCACTTTGGCAGGAGCAATACTTGAGATGGGAAAGAAGGTTGTATTAGTCAGGGTTCTCTAGAGGAACAGAATCAACAGAAAGTATGATTATAAAAAGGGGATTTATTAGGTTTGCTTACTTGACCAGAAGCTGGATGGTCCACAATGGCTGTCTGTAGGCTGGAGAACTGGAAGAACCAGTAGCTGCACAGTTCAAGAGGCAGAAGCCTCAAGACAAGAGTTGAGGATCAACAGTGCTACCTTAGTCCAAAACAGAAGGCTTCTGGAAACTCCCTGGGGAATCACTGGCAGAGTCCACTTTGGAAAAGTGAAGAAGAAAGAGTCTGATATCCTCAGATGATTGAAGCAGCAATTATCTGCTGCTTGCATCTGCTGCTGCTTCCTTGTTCTTCCAACTTTTATTGCAGTCTAGCTATGATCCTTTTGGACAGTGCTGCCTATGCTTAGGGAGGATCTCCACTTCAGTTGGCTATCCCATATGTCAATCATTCCTAGACACACCCTCATTGACCCACTCAGAAGCCTCTTAATCACCTGTATCTCTTAATCCAATCAAGTCAAAAATTCAAATTGACCATTACAAATGTCATGAGCAAATTCCTGAAACTGGGTAATAATAAGTATGAGCAAATGCTCTTAATTTTCCTATTACTATATGTTTCTTAGCATCACCTTCAAATAATACCTGAAGTCTAACACAAGTCACTACTCATCCTTGAGAACCTCTCTGTTAGCACATCCCAAACTTGAGTGCTCCCACTTCATGGAACTCTTTCCGTTTATGGTTCATAAATTAGCATCCTGCTTTGTTTCTCAGCTATTCCAGTGCAGATAGTAAGCATCGACTATGACAAAAATTTGATTTATTAAATTCTCACACTTAACTCCCAAAGAAATAATGACAAGTTAACCCTTCAGTTAAAGCATTTCATCTTCAAGTAAGCTGTCCATTTAATCCCATTAAAAAAAAACAACAACTCCAGAATGCATTACAGTTGAATGTTTCCTCCTTGGAAAATCATTCTTCTGTCCTCTCTGCCTCCTCTAGGACTTATGTTGCTGGATACTCTACCAAGGAACTAGAAATCAACTGAACTAGAAATCAGCTTATTTGTTTGCTGAGGGCATTTTCTTAGTATAGGCCTGGAATATGCGAGCATCAGGAATAAAAACACATTTATACATACTTGAGATGGGGGATGAATTGGGATAAATCCAAAAATGAAAGATTTGAGCCTTTCTGCCATTCTCCTGTCTGATAATGCTCCTCAAAATTATAAAATCTACCTGTGAAGTAGATCCAGCTGAACTGTAGGTCCTGGTGTGGCCTCCACAGGTACCTAGAAAATATATCCTTGTCTCCATGTTTAGTGGTCACTGGTTGCTATCATGCCAAGACTTCACAAGTTGAACTTTCTTTAACCTTGAAATCCATGGAGTAAAAGTGTCCTGAGTAAGTCTAACCTCAGCTAACCTCATTACTTTTGATGTTTCTCTTTGATCTGATTTCCCTCATTTTTCATTATTTATTCCCATTTATTAGATCCAAGTTTCCCAGGAGTTATTGGTTTAAAAGATCTATTGGAACAACATTTAATGATGCTGTTCTCTGGAGTTATTTTACCAAACTACCAGCTTGTTTCTTTGGATTAGACCAATTAGGCTACAATACAATAGGCTTATTCTGCTCATGTATTTTCTTACTTTTGTCTTAATCATTTCTATTGCCAAATAGTTTGCCAGGGTTTATTTGCTACTTTTTACAGGAGGAACACACTGAGAAATTTTTCTCAATAAGGGATTTTCTATATCTCATTTAGTTCAGGCAATCGGAATTCTCTGCTGGGTTCAGAGTTTAATGATTCATTAGTATAATCTACTCCCACAAATACAATTAGTAAATGGTAGTGTGAGTTCTCCATAAAATGCAAATCACAAGGGTGAATATGTCTTTAATCTAAAGACAAGATGTTTTACTTTATTATTCATTTCTCTTTAGTGACTTTGATACAAAATCACTCATCATTATTTGAGGTTATTTTATTCTATTTATCATTAATTAGTTCCTCACTCATAACATCTGGAAATTATATCCAATGTCAAATCAAAAGTATATATTTATATTTATATATTCCTTTGATAAATAATCTTTTCAATCCTTTAGACTATAATAATGTAAGTATTTCTCATGGCTTTATTAGCATTAATGAATTCCTAATATGTTTAGATGAGAAAAAAAGGGGGGGTTGGAAGAAGATAAATAGACTGACACTCCCTAAATGTTCTCCTCATGATTAAGAATGGCTTTAGTGTTTCTGTATTCATGCAACTAAGGATAGGATGGAAGAATCCACAATAAACACTGACAAAAAAAATATCTCACTCAAACCTGTAGTTTGAAGCATTTTTTTAAGCTTCTCCATGAAAATAGGAAGATTTTTCTATCCTGGCTGCACAGATAAAGGAGGGTTTTTTTTCTTTAGACCATTGAGTACTTAAGATTCACTATATTAAGTTCATAATTTTGAAGGTCAAATAGTACAAAGAGTTTAGAGATCATTAATTTATTCTTTGCTTTTAGAGAGAATGTGGTGGTGAATATTTATTGTCAACTTTAGGGGAGCAAGGGATGCCTAGAGAATTGGTAAAACAAACTTCTGAGTGAGTCTGTTTCCAGAGAAGACTGGTGTGCAGTCAGTGAACTGGGTGGAGAGGGCTTGCCCTGGGTGTGGGTGACACTGTCCAACAGGCTGGGGCTGGATGGAAGAAAAAGTGGAAGGAGGGGAAACTCACACTCTAGCCTTTGCTGACCCTCAAGCAGGTACTTTTTTTCTGCTGCTGTTGCCCATAGACATCAGACTCCAGATTTTTCAGGCTTTGAACATGGGTTTGTGTCAGTCTTTCTGGGAGGCTTTTGGGCCTTTGACCCCATTCTGAGATGACTGACGCTGCATCATCGGCCTTATTCTCATTCTGAGACTTCTAGCTTCTTACACTAAGAGGCTACCGATTTCCCTGGCTGTCTAGCCTGCAGATGGCCAATGGGGGACTTCTCAGTCTCTATGTAGACAATCTAACAAATCCATGGATATATGCCGCAGTCTGGCTGGGCACAAATCACGAGCCACTCACAGCTTTGTAGATTCAAACAGCAATTCTTTATTCCCGATCTCACACCGGCCTTCTACAAACACATTCTGGGGAAATCCACGTTCTCTGCCCAAATCCACCTCCACTGGGCTTCTGTCTCCCAAATATATTCTGAATCCCGTGAGAGCTCAAGGGGAACTCAGGCAGCAGGATACGCCCTATTCTAAACCGGGAACACCCTAAACACGGATCCGCCCTGGTCCTTGAGCAAGGTCACCTTACATGCAATGTCGCTGCAAAATGTCCTATTTCCACGAGTCCTTCCACTAAAGAAACATGGGGGCACGCTGGCAAGGAAATTGTCATACCTACTTGGCTGATGGCTCCCAGCAGATATATTCTGCTTATTCTGTTTCTCTGGATACGGCTACTAATACAAACAGAAACTGAGGACCAGGAACATTTAGACACAGATATATAAAGGCAAAGTCAAGGTAAAAAAAAAATAGATTCTGGCTCCTAATTTATTACTTTTTTTCTACAGCCCTACTATCTGTTCAATAACCAGCATTTTGTCTGTAGATCATGTTTCAACCACATAAAATTGTACCAAAATAACCTGAAATAAATTTCTTAACAGTCCCACCCCAAAGCCATAAACTCAAAGGCTTATTAAAAAGAAATATGTCAGCAGATTGTTGTATAATAGAGGTAGTAAGGTCTAAAACATGATTTCAATCTATGAATGCATTATTCACTAGCAGTTTGATCTCTGGCCATTGATTTAATTTCTAGGAATATCAGTTGGTTTATCTGTAAAGTGAAGTGAAATTATGGAACAGTTTTGCCTCCTCCTTCCTACTGATATTGTGCCATTTATAAGCCAAGCATCATGATGAGCACTTTACATGCATTATTATCTCATTTTCTTATAAACTTTATTTATTTTTTGTATTTTAAAAGGAAACATTATCTCTATCATAAGTGGAAAATTAATATCACTTGAAATAAAAAGAAAGTCACCATAAAAATAAAGGCAAGTATGAAAGCAACAATACTATTAAGTTCTAGTTGGACATAATTGCTTGCCAAAAACTATGCTTGAGGCTGCTGTCTTTTGATTAGAAAGGGAGATTAACAAATATTAGACAGGCGTGAAAGATTCCACATTGGCCAAATAAGAGTTCCTGCTAAAACACACACACACACACACACACACACACACACACACACACACACACACGAGTTCCTGCTTCCTGTAAGCAGTGGTATTAAGGATGGGTGCAAAATGAAATGTCTTTATCACCCACTGATTTAGGGACTTCATGCCTTGCCTTGAGAGGCCCTGAAATTATCTTGCTTGCTTTCAGTGGAGCGTGTCCAACACTTTCTTTGGAGGGTGTATATTGGATAGGGTGCTTGCTAGAGAATAAGTGAGATTCAAATTGAGCCTTAACTGTCACTGAATGGCTCATGACCTTAGGAAACCCTGGTGTCTCTGAGCCTCAGTTTCTCATTAGCAGGATAAAGACAATAGAAACTGATTTTAGAAGTTTGCCTTGAGCTTGAACAGAGTGCATCCTGTTAAACATTATTTATATAGAAGAAAAAGCTTCTTCACACAGTGTGCTGTAAGGATGAATTAATACAATGCATGTGATACAAAGTACATGGTGCTCAGTATGTGTTTCTCTCTTTCTTTCCTCTTCTAAATAATATATACATTATTTTTCTTGACTTCAATCAACAACTATTGAACATCTACTGTATACCCATTGCTGTGATATGTCCCATAAATATTAACTGAACAATGGACTCTCATCTCAAGAAGCTTAAAATTAATGTTATAAAATTAATACCTAAACCAATTAAAGAACAAATTTGTTAAAAATGTAAGTAGTTATCACAGTTAGCATATACTTAACTAGTATTAAATTAGTATTAACTGGTTTACTAATTGCTAACTAGTGATTGATTAGCATTTAGTGTTAAACTGGTATTACCTGGTAATTAATACTTTTGAGGCATTGTTCTAATCCATTTATATATTTTACTTTATTTTCAAAATGCCCCAAGAAGAGGGTTCTTTTATTATGCCCATTTTAAAAATGAGACACAGAAAGTTTAAATAGATTTCCTAAGGTCACCCAGCCAGTAGGAAGAGAGACAAGATCCAAACTCAGGTAACCAGCTCCAGGGGCCATACTAGACACTGTAATTACAATCAGGGATCAGATAAAGAAGTCAGACTAAGGCAACTTAGAAAAATGTTCAAAATGAAACTTCAGCAGACAGTGAAGTGCCTGGAATTTTAAGTGAACTGAGAACAGGAGTTAGTACAGTCTGTGAAAAAGAAGTAGCATAAAGAAAGAATTAGAAGCACGATTGAGCAGTCTTGACATTTCTTCATTCACACTGGCAATAGCAATATTTTGTAGAGCATTAATAATGTGCCAGGAACTTTGCTAAGTGCTTTACATGAATTATTTCAATTTTTCCATATAATAATTTATATGGAGATGGGTACTCTTACTTTCCCTATTATTCACATGAGGAAGTCAAAGTTCAGAGTACTGAAGTAACTTCCTTGGGCTCAGAAATAAGATACAAACTCCTAACCATTATTATATCCCAAGCAAACATTGAGGGGGGGGGTGTTTATTAGTAATAAAATAGGAATGGCAGTCCTTGGAAAAAGATTATCACACTCATACCATATCTACCTATTTTTATCTGGATAGAAAGTAAACCGTTGCAGAGTGATGTTAGCCACAGAAAATGCTTAGATCTGGATTGTCTCCACAGGGAGATAATACCTTCAACAGAAGGTATTAACTGGCCTAAAAACATATGTTCTCAATCACCCAATTGCAGCCTTACAAAAATGCAACAGGGTGTCCCTTCATTCTGGATCAGATTCAGTTGCCCAATCTTAACTGCCCAATTTAAAATAACCAGTGTTCAACTAGAGAATGAAGATTTTCAAAAGCGACCAGATATTCCCCTTGATGTAACCCAGACATCTTCTAAAGCATATGGGTGGCAGAAATGTTTAAAAATTATTTTTTCAAAGTGTTCAGAGAAAGCCTTCTGAAATCACCTTGTGAAAAGCATTCGTTCTCTGTTCCTTCAGTTCTTGTTTACTCTGAAATTTCACTTAGTATTTATAAAAAATTAATATGTTTTGAGCCTGTAGACTCAGGCTCCTGAAGACACTGCAAGCACATTAAAGGTAGAGACTACGAGTTCTCCCCCATTTAAGCACAAACTGGACCCTTCCTTCAGGATTCTGTAATAGTTAATCAAATATAAACCCCCTCCACAAAATTGTCCGTATTTTTGCTCATCTTCAAAATTAGTTCTTCACTAGGTGGGCCCTAAGCCATCTGAATGGAGTATACTCCTAAAAAAGGAATATATGTGATTCATTTGAGATTTCTACCATGTGAAAGAAGAAAGAATTTCAATTGCACTATTAAAGTTTTCTCTTTTACTGATTGCTCTGAGTGTGAAGTCACTCAAAATGATTCTAAATACCAAAACTTATATAGAGTATATTTCACAATTAACTACATTACACAATTATTATAAGCCTTTGTTTTCAAGAAAGGATGACAATCAATATAGGAAACCACCTTGAAGATGTCTTTAGTGTATTTATATATTGTCCACCCACATAACAGCAAAAGTATGATACTACACTTTCAAAAGGTACACACTTCCTTTTAGATGGATCAGGCAAAGTGAGGCAGAGAGAAATCAGAACAAGTTGCTACAGAGAGATCACTAAGATACTCTCTTTTCTCTTGAATTTTGATTGTCAATTTGCATGCTTAGAGTAAAATATGAGGTCATCTCTGTTTCCTGCAATAACTAAACAAAGGAACCATTTTCTTTTCTAAATGAAATTAAAATTCAACTTGATTGATAATGGCTTAGAGCATTATAAGTTACATACATACATACACACACACACACACACACACACACACACACACATATATATAACGCACACACACATACACACATATAGTTATGAGATTTGATTTTGCACTTGAATAATGGACCTTTGTATTGTTTCTCCTTACTCCAAGTGTGTATGAATTGTCCACACCACTGAATTAAGAATTCTTGAAGGTGTATCTTCTTCCAAGGAAGAGAGATGCACTCATCTGGCCCTTTCTGACCAGGCATATTCCCAGTTATTCCATCTCAAGGGTCTTTCCATCTTTTCTCAGCCTCTTCTGAGAATGGAGCTTGGATCACTTTGTGCTTCTGAATTCTGCAAACAAATCTGGCTGTTCTAGTTTCTCCTAAGTTTGGGTTTCACTGCCCTGGAGTTGAGAGGAGCAGAGGAGTTAGTTCATGGCTCCATTCTCTGACACTCTGCAGCATCTATCCTTTCCTCCCCCTCTCTTTCTCCTGACTCAGAAAACTTTGATCTCAGTTGGGAAGTTCCCCTCATCCATCTCAAGGTCTTCCAAGTTTCTGGCTTATGCTTCGGGTCCTTGCTGCTGCCTTTACAAGCAATACTTTTAAAACTTAAACCTAAAGAAAACCCTTTTTTTTCTGATTTTCCCTGTCCCCTTTCTTTCCTATGGTATTAAATCTAGTCTAGCTTAGTGCAGCCTGAATTGGTGGAGGAGTAGTAAGAAAGAAAAAGAACTATCAGTAAAGGATTACTCTGTATGTTTGTCAGGAAAATGAAATCCTTATGAATAAGAAAGGCTTCCCTGAAATGGGTGGAGGTTCACACTAAGGAGGTTGGAACGTGGAGATGACATGAAAGTAGATATAAGAGAATGCTGAGATGTTCCCTCTAGTGGTCCCTGTGTGACAGGGCCTCATTCCATTTTTGCTCTTTTCCCCTGAGTTATAGAACCATATCAAGTTTATAATTTAAAATTACTCCCCTTAAACCCTATTCTCCTGTAACCACCATTGTCTTTTCAATGGAGACTTGTTACTTGGAGCTGAAAAGAACAAAACTATCAGAACAAAGAAGAAGGCCAAGTGGCCCACTTTTTACCTGTAGGAGGCCTATGGAAACAGCAACATTATAAACAACATGAATGGCAGCCTACTGTCTTCATAGATTTTCTGCACTATAACAAAATACCACAGACTGAGAGAATTATAAATAAGGAAATTTCACTCAGCTTCTGGTTCTGGAGGCTAAAAAGCCAAGGATATGGCATTGGTGTATGGTGAGGGCCTTCTTGCTGTGTCATAATATCATGGAGGGCATCACATATTGAGAGAGAGAACTAATGGGTTAATGTGTCTCTGTTATAAAACCACTAATCCCATATGGGGCTCCCCTCTTGTTTTCATCTTATTCTAATCATCTCCTGAAGGCCCCACCTCCAAATCCCATCAACATTAATTTCTAATGCATTAATGTTTGAGGGGATCATTCAAACCATAGTACCTGTGTGGAGCTGATCAGTGAAGAGGAGCACATGGCAAAGAAAAGTGGCAGTTAGGTGGGTGGCCTAAGGCCAGGCCCAAGATACCCTCCCCAGACCTGTCCCAGAGGACCTGGACCTGGAGTTGTTTCAATGGTGTGAGGATGGGGGAAGTATGGTTACGAGGGATAAACATGTAACAACAGAAAAGATTGGGAGGGCGTACTCAGCCGATTGCTATAACTCTTCTCTACCTACCTCCCTGGCCACTTCTGCTCATCTATGATGACTCAGGTCATCTCCTCAATCCTTAAGTAGGACTTAATGCTTCATTTTCTGGGATTCCAAAAGGCTTAGCTTATTTCTCCACTGTAGTGGATCACATTTCTGGAGCTCTTTGGAAGAGAATTGCCTTCACTCTAGGATCTGGTATTTAATGGGTGCTTAATACCAACTATTAGTGAGAGAGATTAGACCCCAAATCTCTGAGAACTATGAATCTATAGATAAAATAATCCCATAATCATACTATAGCCATACCTATATATTACAGTTGACCTTTGAACAAGATGGGGCCGGGTCACCAACGCCCCCCCACACACACAGTTGAGCATCCACATATAATTTAGACTCTCTAAAACTTTAATAAGAGCCTTCTGTTGACGTAAGTCTTACTAATAACATAAACGTTTGATTAACACATGTTTTTTGGGGTTGCATGTATTATATATGGTGAAAAATATGTGACAACTGTGAAAGATCATCTTTTACTGTGAAACACAGCTTTCAGGAGAGGGAGCTATTCATGCTGAGATGATTAAGGTCACACACATTTGAAGCAGTTACTTTAAAAGTTTGTATTCACCTCAGTAGCAACAGGAGACGGCAACAAAATTGTTACAGTGGTACAGTCTTGCCACAGCCAATTTTATGAAATTATGATTTAATACCATATCATTACATTTCTCTCAACAGCAAATGATACCATGTATGGCCTATCAGTGTGTGTCTTGATAAATTTTGATTTTTTTATAAAAGTATGCTTTATAGCATTAAATGATCAAATAGAGTATTATCTACAGATATTTTATAGCTTCATAATCTTTTTCTTTAATTTTTTTATATTTCTAGGCTATGTAGTTCACAGCTTTTTTGTTTTCGTTGTTTTGTTTTGCTTTTTTGGTGTTGGGGATTGAACACAGGGCCTTGCTCATGCTAAGCACACACTCTCTACTAACTAATCCTCAGCCTGAAAGTTTTCCCAATCTGACACAAATCTAAAGAAAAAAAAAACTATAACTATACCCACACAGTTCAAAACTATGTTGGCCAAGGCTCAGATTTATTTATAATTTGCTTGCAATATTTAAATTAGTTGACTCTCAAAAACTGCCTGAAGTTAATTCAATAATGTTGGGTTCATTTATTTTAATCTAAGTCTTCAATTGTCCTAATATTTCCCAATGTAAAATAACCTCTCTTTAGAGGAGAACCTCTTATCCAGGATAGGTTATATTATACTCTGAGACAAATAATTCCACATAATCTCTCACCCACTTTCTACATGTCCCTATCAGATTGGCTGGAGGCCTGGGTACATCTCCTCACCCTAACACCCTCACTGATAGAGTGCTTGCCATCTCTTATGTATTCCTTCACTTTAATATAAAAGAGACTCAAATAAAATCACCAGAAATGAACCTAGGAAAATGATTACAGAATTGGTTGCTTTGCAGTATGGAGATTCCTTAGAAAACTTAGAATGGAACCACGATTTGACCCAGCTATCCCACTCCTTAGTCTATTCCCAAAGGACTTAAAAAATCATGATGCAGTGATGCAGCCATCTCAATGTTTGTAGCAGCTCAATTCACAGTAGCTGAACTGTGGAAATAACCTAAATACCTTTCATATAGATGAATGGATAAAGAAACTATGGTATATATACACAATGGAATATTACTCAGCCTTAAAGAAAAATGAAATCATGCCATTTATTGGTAAATGGATGAAGTTGGAGAATGTCATGCTAAGGAAAGTAAGTCAATACCAAAAAACCAAAGGCCATATGTTTTCTCTGATAAATGGATCCTGATCCATAATGTGGAGAAGGGGACAAGGGAAGAATGGAGGGACTTTGGATTGAGCAGAGATGAGGGAGGGGATAGCAGGGAGATGGTGGAATGAGATGGACATTATTACCCCTATGTATGGGTATGATTGCATGAATGTATGACTGTACATCATGTACAACCAGAGAAATGAAAAGGTGGACTCCATTTGTGTAAAAAATAAAATTAATTAATAAAATTTTTTTAGAAAAATAGTGAAACAATCAAGAATATTCATGATAAGAGGGGAAAAAAGAAGAATTGGTTGCTTTGCTAGTACAATGGCAGTTAGGGCCAAATTGCAGGTTATTTGTGGCACAGTAATGATGGTATGATGGAGTAAACTCTAGTGCCTCAGGTGAGCTGACGGTGCCCATTTCTTTTTCACCCCTTGTTCAGAGACACTATGTTAAGAGCTTGGAATTGACCATTGACCACGGTGGAAGAATTTATATCATAGAAACTGACTAATGCTGTGAATCAGAACTGGTTTTATGTTAATTTTTCAGAGCCTGGTTCCTAGAACACTACTGTGATATAAAGGGCATGCTGAGGCACTTACATGCTTTGACTTAGAAATGATGCCTGACATTTCTGTCTCTTCCACTCTCAAAGCATTATCCAGGATGATTCCCATGGCACTGCCCAACCACAAGGGAAATAAATAGTGAAATTCTCCCTGTTCTCAGAAAGCAGAGTTGGAAATTCTTAGTTTACTAGACATTAGTAATATCTATCACACGTCTCTGAACAAAGCAGACACCATCAACATCTGGAGTCCAGCACCTCTTACAAAATATGGCATGAACAGGATTTAACTTTCCTTGATCTGTTACCTATTATATAAGTACCAGATTCATTGGATGCTTTCCTTTTCCTGTTTTAAATCTCCAATTCCTGCTCCAATTCCTTTGTTTTTACTTAGTAACCTACTTGCATTCAAATTCTTGAGTTATTGTTTTCTTCTTGGGAAACCCAAACTTATTTTAATCTGAATCTTCAATTGAAATCTAGGGAGCAGATCCCCAGGATGAGATTCTGATAGTGGTACATTTGCTGGTACATTACTGGTACATTTGTCAAAAATTATTAACATATTGTGATTAACTACAAATAGACAGTAATTCTCAGGCTTCTATCTCTAGTACTTGAGAGATCCAGAGCTAAGGGTAATTTTAAGAAATGTAGAGATTGTTAGTTGTTGCAAAGTACAATTTACATGTTGCAAGAAGAAAGTGACAGCTCAAGTCAGCCACCTAGCAATTGAGGGTACAGTGTGACATCAAGAAGTCCTCCATGGACACAGGTATAAGAGAAGACATCTGCAGCTGGACAAACAGTGCTGAAAATCAGATCCAAGAGTCAATTGTGGGAAGAGCTGAATAACTGAACTCCCCATTGGTTTCTTGTTTCTACATATCAAATTATTATAAACTTAATAATTTTGAAAAATTATTACCTCAAAAAGGTTCAGAAGTCTGACACCGTTCTCACTGGGCTAAAATTACTGTGTCATTAGGTCTGCCGTCCTTTCTGGAAGTTCTAGTAAGGAAGTGATCTCTGTATCTTCTGCAGCTTATAGAGGCTGCACCTGTTGTTGGGTTCATGGCCACCTTCCTTCACCTTGAAACCTAGCCATACTGCATCACTCTGACCATTCTTCTGTAATCACATCTTCCTCATTTTTATTTTTATTTATTCCTTTTAGTTATACATGACAGCAAAATCTATTTTGATATTTCTACAAGCATGGAATATATCTTATTCTAATTAGGATCCCAGTCTTGTGGATATACATGATGTGAAGATTCACTGTGATATATTCATATATGTACATGGGAAAGTTAATTCAGACTCATTCCACTATTATTCCTATTCCTATCCCCCCTTACTTCTGTACATTCCCCTTTGTCTAATCCAATGAATTTATATTCTTCCCCTTCGTATTATTGTTTGGGGTAAGCATCCACATATCAGAGAGAACATTCGACCTTTGGTTTTGGGGGGATTGACTTATTTCACTTAGCCTGATAGTCTCCATGGGATCGTCTTTCCATTTACCAGTGAATGTCATAAAGTCATTATTCTTTATCGATGAGTAATCTTCCATTGTGTATGAATAGCACAATTTCTTTATCTGTTCATCTGTTGAAGAGCATCTAAGTTGGTTCCACAGCTTAGCTATTGTGAATTGTGCTACTGTAAACATTGATGTGACTGCATCACTGTAGTATGCTGATTTTAACTGCTTTGGAAATATACTGAGGAGTGGTATAACTTGGTCAAATGATGGTTCAATTCCTAGCTCAAAGGAGCCAACTTGTTTACATTTCAATAAAGCAGAAGTAGATTATTGAGTTAATAACCCAGTTCTTGGCTTTGCAATTTGCTATGGGAATTTGAACAAGTTACTTAATTTCTGCAACCCTCAGTTTTCTAACCTTTAGAATTGGGATTATAATAACAATCTTTTAGAGTGAATAATTGGAATAAAGAAGAAAAGGCATACATAGAATTTAGCATAATGCTTAGCAGCTAGTAAATATTTCCTAAATGTTTTATTATTACAATCATTTAGCCAGAAAGTCTTGAAGCAGAAATTAAAACATAAATCTGATGCTTTACTTGTCTGCTTTTCTTTAAATCCTTTATCTCCCTTTTCAGATATGATATGCATCTCCTTTCTATTTCTTTCATATTTTATATCTTCCTTCTTTATGGTAAGATTAGTATTCATGTTTTAGCTATTTACATCCTTGATTATCTCCTTTCAGAGAGTCAGTTTCTCAAGGTGGGTGTATGTATCCTTTGTCTTTCTATCCTTCTCAGCCCAGTACACATGAGTCAGTAGCTTTGCACTGATTTCACTGTTGGGTGATTACTGGAGTACGTCAAGCAGCCTTTTCTATGACGTGGACATGCTAATGTATTTGAAGGACAAAGCACCATAAGTAGAACATTTGATTTTAACAACATGGTTCTTATTTTTTTTAATGTTGTACACTATTGCAAAGGGCACTAGATGATAACTGTGAAAATCCTGCTCTATGAGAATAATCTATTAACAAAAATAAATCTTAAATACTAAAATTAGTATTAAGGTGAAAAAATATATTGTCATTTTAAAAACCCAAATGCATTTTGCAGCATCTTTTCTTCCAGTTATATTCAAGTAATTTTTTCTTTCAAATTAACAATAGATTTTGAAAAGGACCCCAATTTCATTCAAAATTAAGTTCTTTTGATGTCAATGGATCTTTGATGGCAGCATACATTGAGTATGGATTGGATATGAAAGACACAATGCCTTATTATTGTGATAGCTTTAAATTTGCACTAAGAAAACAAATACATTGGTCCCAGGATTGAATTGGAACTAAAATATTACTCTGAAATAATCTAAATATGTGAATTCATAAAATTTTATGGCTTATGATAGCACTTTCACCTCAGACTAGCAGGAAGCAAGTCACCTTTAAATCTCTACCTCTTTTCTTGTGGTACTAGGGATTGAATTTAGGGATGCTCTTCCACTGAGTTAATTCCCAGCCCTTTTTGTTTTACTTTGAGGCAGAATTTCACCAAATTGTTCAGGCTGACCTTGAACTTGGGATCCTCCTGCCTCAGCCTTCCTAATGGTTGCAATCTTCTTTTCTTTATGCAAGGACAGAAATCAACAAATAATTAACTCATAGCAAGTGGAATAATTAACAAAGCTCTATGAATTCTAATTCTAAGGTACTCTCCGAACATATGATCCCCAAATTCATTAATTACTGCATCACAACAAATTAACACCAGGTGGTTTGTACCATTTTATATAATATTTCCAAAGAAAACACAGGGAAAAATAACATTTCAAAACAACCACACAACTGTCTTTTTTGATCCTCTCATGTTGAAACAACTCTTTTTCTCTGAATATATTCAAAGAGCAATATTGATATAAAAGTGTGAAAAATTATTGGAGACAACATGTTTTTAAAATATTTTTTTCTAGAACAATAGGCTATTTATTTTTCTTCTCAAAGACAATTAAGGCTTTTGAGTTTCCATGTGACAATGGCAATCACGTGCATCTTAATCTCTCTGCTGAAGTATGGATCTTGAATCTTTCCCAAAGAGCCATATGTTGAAGGTTTGGTCCCCATCCTGTGGGACTTTGGGGAGGTGATGGAACCCTTAAGAGGTGGGACCCCATGGAAAGAAGTCTGGTCTTCGGGGAATATCCTAAAAGAGGATATAGAGATTCTGGTCCTTCTTCTTTTCCTTTTCTTCCCAGCTGCTATGAAGTGTGCAGCTTCTCTGCCACACATTCCCACTATGCTACCATAGGCCCGAAGATAATGGGGCCAAGCAACCATCAGCTGAAATCTCTGCAAACGTGAGTCAAAACAAGAATTTCCTCCTTAAAAGTTAATTATCTCTGTATTTTGTCAGAGTCATGCAAAGCTAATACACTCTCTTATACAACTTTCAAAAAGCCATACAGATCAATAGGATTACTAGTGAAATCATTTATAGCTCTTAGGCTTCGTACACAATTGAAAGACAGAAGATATAACAAAATTCTTCAATTTACACGTAAGTGGGAAATTGTGTTTCCAGCAGAATGTGTACTGGAGCCCCTATTTGAGCTAAGATTCAGCAGTGATTTCAAAGTCTAGAAGCAAATTCAGAAAGCATTTTATAAAAATGCTGATAACACCAATGAGGATACATTCAGGATAATTATCTCCCCCAAAGAGAGTTACCAAATACTGATATAAGACCTAGTGGGGCAAATAACTGGCTACCAGAGAGGGGAAGTGTCAAACGAATGGTGTTAAGAAATGAGTAGGTCCATAGGAGTGCTATTGTGAAGGTGTCACATTTAGGAGAAAGGAGAAATTTTCTGTGGGAAGGCGGTCCCTGGAAGCTTATGTGAAAACCAAGAAAGTAACTGAAGGTTAGCCTTAATGAAACAAGATAGTTTCGAAGAACCAAGAGAAGAGAGATGCACTCACCCTCCCCAAAGGAAAATTTAGACACCATTTATTAAGGAAATTCTTTTATTGGTACAATAGAACAGAGCTCTCTTGACCCCTTCAATCGCCCATGTAAGATTGCTGGCTCTTGATGACACAGGAAAATTCAAAACAAAACCATGAGAAAGAAAAGGAATCTTCCATTCCAAGTACAAAATGACAACAACATATCAAAATGGAATATGAAGATACTCTTTTTAGAAAACAGGAAACAAATGAAATATAATTAATTACTACCTACTAGATGTGAAAGAACATAAGAAATCTAAAATAATAATAATTATCATCATCATCATCATCATCATTATCATCAAGATAAAAATAAACAAGGTGTTCAGGGCTGCGGAACCTGGCAGCCTGCTGAGGCTCTCGAGTGCAAGAACATTCCACATATCATACAGCAGCCTGCTGGGTCTATAGCTGCCCCCTGACTTGGTTTCTTTGGTACAGTGAGAAGACCATATCAAGTCCCCAACCAAGATTAACCATCACAGGTATGATTTTTGATTCATCAAGCCTTCCATTTCTTATCTGTGTCTACGTTGACCTGAAATTTGGCCATCGTGGTGAAACAATCCCATTGAGCCTTCTGGCCAGCAGCCAGTGTGGTTCGGACTCCCAGGCCTGACATTTGCTGATCAGTTATACTTTATGTCCTCATTACATATGCTTGATGGATGACCATTTTCTGAAGGCCTGGAAGATGGCCATATTAAAACCAGCATGGAGGCAATTTATGCATCATCTGCCTCAGAGAAACTAAACCAGAAGTACTCAGCAAGGATATTGTCAGAAATCATTGTAGGTCAGTTTTTGTTTCTGTGAGTCTTTGGAACAGCTTCTCAAGACACCCAGCCATTTTAGAAAGCTTTATTCATGTAGTACACAACTACTAGAGTCAAAGAACCTCAAGGTCTGGTAAACATTGATGAAGACAAATACTGTTACTTAGAGCATCTGTAACATCTGTAACTTTTTAAAACAGTTTATGTTATTTCTGTCAGAGTAAGCCAGGAATACAAACAGCAATTCAAAATGCTAGAATAAAGGGTATTCAAGCCATGGCTTGCAAAATGGCTAATGCTGAGATTCAAACTACCAAAATTGCCATACACAGATAAATACCCTGCCAATTCCTTTCACAGTATTAAAGACAAAATAGTCAAATTATCCATCCTTCTACAAGGCCAAATAACAGAATTCTGTGATGATGGCTAAAAACTTCACAGAAAGCCATGAAGACCCAATGGATCTGAACTTTATTGCTTTGGAAAGATCATATATTACATACTGACTCAGTTTTCTCACCACATGGTCCAGGAAATTCTAGAACACCTTCTTGTTTGCAAAAATAATTAATCACAAATGTGAGCAGGAATTCCTGAAGTTGTATTTGAGGCTGTCATATTGCTCCCAACTTGAGACATTGAAGCAAATCAATTGCAGCATTTTTCAAGCAATGCCAGAGTCAGCAGAAGTTTCAAGGAGAATGATGAGCTTATACTGTAGAATGTCAGCTTCCAAACTGTAAGATTTATTTTGATGCAATCTACTAGCTTATCAGTGATCAGAAATCCTGATGTAAACTTTAGGGGAAAGTTATCCATAAGCTGGATATCTTTAACAACAGTTTTTGGGAACAAGGTGATTCCAGTTAATGCTCCTAATGCCTTTATTTAAGGTAAAGTCTGGACACAGAAAATTGACCATTGTTAACTGTACTGAGCGGATATTTCTTCTCCCTTTACTATTTTTTCATGTCTTTCTTGAAGGGTTAATCTTACAGATTGACACAACACTATGGAAGCCTTGATGAATCAAAAATCATACCTGTGATGGTTAATCTTGGTTGGTAACTGAATTAGAAATGCCTAGGGAATTGGTAATGCACACATAGGTGTACGTTACATGGTAATGTACACATATGGGTGTACCTGTGAGGGTGTTTGCAGAGGAGATTGGCAATGAAGACACTTCTTGAACATGGGCAGCATGATCAATAAACTGGAAGGGGGAATAAAAATCAGAAGCGGGAGCTCAAACATTCACACAAGCTAAATTCTCCTGGAATGGGTGTGGGGTTTTTTTGCTTTTGCTGTCATTATATGCATCAGATTTTTCAGCTTTTGAACTCATACTTGAACCAGTGACTGTCTTGGGGGTTTCCAGGCCTTCAGCCTCAGACTGGGGTTGCATCATGGGTCGCTATTGTTCTGAGACTTATAGCTTCTTGGACTAAGCAGCTAGTTGTTTCCCTAGCTCTAGCCTCTGATTGTGTAAAACAATATAATAAATCCCCTGTTGATATACATATATATATTCTATAAAATAAACATTTATAATATTACAATAAATAAATTTTATTATTAATTAGTATAATAATAAATATTATAAAAATACAATAATGTATATCATTTTTTATATTCTATTGGTAATGTTCCTCTGGAGAACCATAATAAAATATCCAATGTAGCTGACCTGATGAGAAAAAGCAAAAGAAGAATTAGCATACAAGACATGAATTTCATGAGAGAAGCTAAGCAATAACCACAGTAATATACTTGAAGGAAGTAAAAAGGGAAACAGAATTCAAAATCGTGGTCTAACTATTGATCTGATGAAGAAGGGCTCGTTGATCTCACTCAGCCCTTGCTATACAGGACAATGTGATTAAAGAGTACAATTTGTCATTGTTTCGTCAGTGTAAAATCATGCCATTAGGCCTCCACCGTGTAAGTCAGAAGATGAATATTCCTTCTTTTTGCCAGCATTATAGCAAGGTCATCTAAATTTGAATGATGGAGACCTTTATTTCCTACAAGAACATATTTTCATAAAGACTTCCAAAAAGTCTTGAGCCTAAAGTGTGAAAACAATCTATACTATCTGTTTAACAGACTGTGTATTTTGTAAGTGGAAATATACTAACTAGAGATTACTAGCACCCTATGCACCACAGGTAGTAGATGAAGATTCATTTTCTAGAAGGAAAAACATTGTGACCATAATATCAATTCAGGTAAATTTTTTGCCTAGCAGTATTTCTGTGGATAATTTATAGTCAGTAAATTAACTTTAAAATAGTAAAGAAAATGATTGAACCCAATGAAATCCAAGAACAGAAACAAATGAAGGAGATTTTTGTGATAAAGAAGTTCTAAATATTGTCTTTTGAAGAATTAGTAGGATAGTATATGAGTCCAAGGTAAATCAGCTTTATGTAAATGTGAGAAGATATTAAAAATTGCTATACATCCTCTTCCAAGCCCATTAGAAAAACAACTATTACATCTGGGAATGTTCTATATTAATGTCTCACAGATCATAAGATAAAATTTCAGGATATGTGTTGGAATAACCAAGTGGCTGGATATGTCTGCAGAATAGCATTTTAAAACAGAAATTAAGGCTTTGTGAGATCTTTAGCTAATTGCTTTATTCAGAGTAACATACTCCTTGAAAACAATATGTAATCTAACTCTAATCAAATACTGGATGCTTCACATTAGACATTTTCAACTATATGGAATAAATTTTATATATTTCTGTTAAGAACACCTTTATTTTTTTAGTAACAGTATGCATATGAAATAGAACTATGTGTTCAAAATATAAGGAATACTTTTTAAAAATGTTGTATCATTTCTTAAAATACTCTTTAAAATTTATGCCATTTTATTTCATTTTCTTTTAAATCCCTCCTGTTTATTTAGTTTTGCTTTCCAGAACACATTGTTCTTATATTCTCCTTTTTGACACCATATAGTTTAAAATTTTACATGTATTTAATTTAAAAATTTAAGCTTTGGGATCTGGGGGTGTAGTTCAGTAGCAGAGCAAGGGCAAGGCCTTGGGTTTGATCTCTAACACTATAAAAAAAAATTTAGTCCTCTGAAAAATTAAAACCATTTATGGTATTCATTCTATTTAACATCTATACATATATTTCACATAGAATGGCTTTTATTTTGGGTCACCTCATAAAAATAAGCCTATTAAATATTCTCTGCCCTTTTGTCTCATACTTTAGAAAGACTTGGATTAGAGATTCCTCTACTTGTTTATGGTAATAAATATGATTGATTGGACATCTGTTAAATAGTACCCTAGAATATGATCTTAAAACTGTCATACTTTAAAAAGGCTGGTCTTTATAATGAAATGTTAGCTCCTAAACTGTTGTTGTTCTATTTGAGAGGTTCAGAAGTTAACTACAATGATACTGAAATGTACAGTATATTTCACATCATAATGTAAGTTTATAGCTCCAGCTTTAAAATAAAATATATTAATAGTATTCTGTTGTGTTTTATTAAATATATTTACATACATATGTACACATAAAATGTATTTTAATATATTAAATTTTTTTATTTTTTAATAATTAGTACATGTATTAACACCCATGTTGTACATTAGATACCCTGGATTTGTTGATCTCTTCACTTGAACTTTGTGAAAATCTACCAATTTCTTCCATGACCCAGCCCTTGGTAAATATTGTTCTACTCTCTACTTTGATGATTCCAATGTTTGTATTAAATACTTTTAAACAAGTACAAATTCATCTGTGATAATTTATACATTTCTGTTAGGAGCACACTAATTTCTATTGGTAACAATATGCATATTGATTTTTAAACAGAATTGTATTCAAAACATCCCCCACCTAGAATTTTCATTTAATTCATTAAATTTGAGCAAAACATACACACCTGTCTTCAGATTTAATTTATACTAAGTATCATAAATCTTTATTACACAATTATGCAAGTCATATCTATAGTTTATATAAATATTGAAGATGCCAAAATAAAATCAATTTGGCAAATTTTGTGGCACTTAAAAAATTAACAACTTATTGGGGACATAGCTCAGTGTTAGAGCACTTGACTAGTATGCTCAAGGCTCTGAGCTCAATATTCAATACAGAAAATTTTTTTTAATTCTCTTAGGAAATTAAATTCATGATTTTTAATACTTGGATAGAATTCTTCAAATTAGATTTTAACATAAGTCATATACATTGCAAGCTTTATTGAAATATTATTTTTTACCAACTACAACAAAGGATGGATTATGATAGCTTTGTTTTTATTTAGGAATCTGATAAAAATGGGGGAAAAATCAGAACAACATAAATAGAAAAGCCATACTAAAACTACTGAATATTTAAAGAATATTTGGTGGCCCCTTAAAACATATTGGAAAAGAATACTAGTAATTTTAAAATTTATACTAAAATTCCCTGTTTACTGAAAATGGTTGAACATGACCATAACATGACCAGATTCATGGTTCAATCATCATTGGCTAATATATCAGCTTTACTGCAGCTATCACTATAATTTGAGTTTTCTAATCAACTAAAATTTTCAAAGCTAAGATTGTGAATTAATTTAAAATTTTTTTGAGATTCAACATGGCGGCGGGCACAGAGGTATCAAGTCTCTGACCTCTTCAGCTGTGCGGGCATAGGGAGTCTTAAACCGTCTAAGTGCTTTTTCTCGGGATCACTAGGCAATGCTGAGCTGACGTGGATCTGGGGCGAATAGTCTGCGCCTCTCAGAACACACACCGAGCCTGGAGCAGCCGAATTCAGGCTCCCATTTGCCTGCGTCTCGCAGACAAACTGCTGTGACTCAGCGCTAAATGATCCCGCTGAAACAACTTGTCGGTCCCTCCTGATCCTGCAGAGGTTAATACCAACTGAGCCCTCATAGGTAGTGGCCACAGGATTGAGAAGGGGCTTGGGAGAGGACCCACCCGTTGCTTCAGTCACCCGGCAAAGGGAACGAACTGCTGCCATTCGCATGGGATATCACCATGGCAGAGAACTGATGTCACCAGAATGCAGCGGAGGAGATAACTTCATTGAAACCTGTGGCGGCAGGTATGTAACCCCCTAGCCCCCCTTCTCCACACAGCAGGGAAACAAAAGGGCCCCTCCCAGCTCTCCCGTGAGCGTGACAGTCAGACCGAGGGATTCAGGAGCGGCTCAGGACCCGCAGCGCGGACCCCCGGCTACCGCTCCCACCAGCGCTGACAACTGAGGTCTCTTGCACCAGCTACTGGGGGCGTGGCTACCGGAGGTTCTCAGCCCCACGCTCCACAACCTTAGGGTCTGAGGGAATGGCAAACAGGGAGAGTGTGGCCAGTCGTTCAAGAAAACAGGGCTCCCGGGAGCAGCAGACCTGGCGTGTAGCCAGTATTGTGGTGAGCGTCACCTGTGAGCGGGGCCTGGCTGGAGGAAAAGTGGGGAAGTGACTAGACACAAGAAAAGGCTCGAGGCACTCAGGATTGGAGACCCGCCCAGTAGGGGAGAAGGAGCACAGTGATTGGTTCCCGTGTATTGAGAGAAGCAGCTTGGCCCGGTGGGCACAGCTCCACCTCCTGGAAGAGCAGTTAATCAAACTCTAAGACTGCATTTTTAAAATTTTTTTTAATTTGCTTTTTTTTAATTTTTATTTTTTTTTTAATTTTTTAAAATATTTTTTCTTATTATTTTTTTATTTTTTATTTTTATTCTTTTTGATTATTTTTTAAAATTTTTTCTTTTTTATTTTCTATTTTTTTCTTTGTCTTTTCAATTTCCTTATTCCCCTTTCCTTGAATTCTACCTGTTTACTCTCATTCTCTTTAGTGACTTCTTCCCTTCCCTTCTAATACCTTTCCTCCCAAGCATCATGATGCTGTTTATGTGTAATTTACTAAATATGTATAGGTCAATGTTCTGAAGCATTATATAGTGCTACCAAGTCCCTAGCTTCCCCCAAATACTCCAGACCATTCTCCTGTTAATATCCCTCGTCAGTAGAGCAACCTTCCAAGGTTGCCAAGAGATACCAACCTCAATACCATCACATCATTCGACCTAAATATAAGTCCCAAAACCAAACCTCAGATCACTGTATGCCATCAGAATCCGTACACAGTTTAGGAAACGAATGAATCTGCATTAAAGTGCAAAAAAACTCATCATCTCCAGTCATAGTCTCCCATCGCAAAAGAGAGACCCCGAGACACACAAAACCAAATAAATTTATAGGAGTAAACAGTAACTCAGCAGTCAAACAGAACAAGAAGTAACATGAGCAGCATGAAAAAGCAAGGAAGAAAAGGAGTACAAACAATGCAGGACAGCCTAAATATTCAGGAGGACCTAGAGGCATCAGGAAAATGGTCAAAGAACTCAAGGAATACCTTAGACAGATGGAATGGAATCTTAAAGAGGATATGAGACAGCAAATTCAAACAAAGAAAGAACACATTGAAAATGAATTACATAAACAGATAAAAGAAGCAAATAAGCATCTTTATCAGGAGATAGAGATTATTTAAAAAAATCAAACAATAATTCTAGAAATGTAGGAAACTATAAACCAAATTAAAAACTCAAATGACAGTATCACTAACAGAGTGGAGCAAGTAGAAGACAGAACGTCAGATAATGAAGACAAAATATATCATCTTGAAAAGAGTCTAGCCAACTCAGAAAGGCTGGTAAAAAATCACGAGAAAAACATCCAAGATATATGGGATAACATAAAAAAACCAAACCTAAGAGTCATTGGGATAGAGGAAGTTATAGAGGTTCAAACCAAGGGAATGAACAACCTGTTGAAATGAAATAATTATAGAAAACTTTCCAGATATAAAAAAGGAAATGGATGTACAAATTGTAGATGCATACAGGACACCGAGCATACAAAATCACAGTAGAGAAACGCCAAGACACATTGTTATGAAGATATCCAATATACAGAACAAAGAGAAAATATTAAAATCTACAAGAGAAAGGAGGCAGATTACATTCAGGGGTAAACCAATAAGGTTAACAACAGATTTGACATCACAGACACCGAAAGCGAGAAGATCCTGGAACAACGTATTTCAAACACTGAAAGACAATGGATGCCAACCAAGAATTTTGTATCCAGCAAAATTAAGCTTCAGGTACAACAACAAAATAAAAATCTTTCATGATAAATAAAAGTTAAAAGAATTTGCAGCCAGAAAACCAGCATTGCAAAGCATCTTGAGCAAAACACTACACGAGGAAGAAATTAAAAACAATAACCAAAACCAACAGTGGGAAATACCTCAGTAAAGCCAGAGGGCGGGGGGAAAGCTAATCATGGAGAAACAAACCACATTAAAAAATATATATTTAAATAATCAAACATGGCTGGAAGTACAAACCATTTATCAATAGTAACTCTAAATGTAAATGGCTTAAACTCACCAATAAAGCGACATAGGCTGGTAATATGGATTAAAAAAACAAATCCAACAATATGCTGCCTCCAGGCAACACATTTGATTGGAAAAGACATACACAGGCAGAAGGTGAAAGGTTGGGAAAAAAACACACCATGCACACGGTCCTCATAAGCTAGCAGGGGTGGCCATCCTCATATCGAATAAAATAGACTTCAAGACTAAGTTAATCAAAAGAGATAAGGAAGGACATTATATACTGTTAAAAGGAACCATTCACCAACAAGACATAACAATTATCAATATTTATGCAACAAATAATGGTGCTGTGACGTTCATAAAACAAACTCTCCTCAAGTTCAAGAATCAAATAGACCACAACACAATAATTATGGGTAACAACACACCTCTCTCACCATTGGACAGATCCTCCAAACAAAAGTTGAATAAAGAAACTATAGAACTCAATATCACAATCAATAACCTAGACTTAACTGACATATATAGAATATATCAACCATCATCAAGTGGATGTACTTTTTTCTCAGGAGCACTTGGATCCTTCTCAAAAATAGACCATATATTATGCCATAGGGCAACCCTCAGTAAATATAAAGGGGTGGAGATAATACCATGCATTTTATCTGATTATAATGGAATAAAACTGGAAATCAATGATAAAAGAATGAAGGAAAAATCCTACATCACATGGAAAATGAACAATATGTTACTGAATGATCAATGGGTTACAGAAGACATAAAGGAGGAAATCAAAAAATTCTTAGAGATAAATGAAAATACAGACACAACATATAGGAATCTATGGGACACAATGAAAGCAGTTTTAAGAGGAAAATTCATTGCCTGGAGTTCATTCCTCAAAAAAAGAAAAAAACCAAAAAATAAATGAGCTCACACTTAATCTCAAAGCCCTAGAAAAGGAAGAGCAAAACAACAGCAAATGTAGCAGAAGGCAAGAAATAATTAAAATCAGAGCGGAAATCACTTCTATTCAATATAGTTCTCAAAACACTGGCCAGAGCAATTAGACAGACAAAAGAAATTAAAGGCATAAAAATAGGAAAAAAAGAATTTAAATTATTACTATTTGTGGACGACATGATTCTATACTTAGAAGACCCAAAAGGGTCTACAAAGAAACTACTAGAACTAATAAATGAATTCAGCAAAGTGGCAGGATATAAAATCAACACGCATAAATCAAAGGCATTCCTGTTTATTAGCGACAAAACTTCTGAAATGGAAATGAGGAAAAACACCCCATTCACAATATCCTCAAAAAAAATAAAATACTTGGGAATCAACCTAAGAAAAGAGGTGAAAGATTTATACAATGAAAACTACAGAACCCTAAAGAGAGAAATAGAAGAAGATCTTAGAAGATGGAAAAATATACCCTGTTCATGGATAGGCGGAACTAACATCATCAAAATGGCGATATTACCAAAAGTTCTCTATACATTTAATGCAATGCCAATCAAAATCCCAAGGGCATTTCTTGTAGAAATAGATAAAGCAATCATGAAATTCATATGGAAAAATAAAAGACACAGAATACCAAAGCAACTCTAAGCAGGAAGTGTGAATCAGGCAGTATAGCGATACCAGATTTCAAACTATACTACAGAACAATAGTAACAAAAACAGCATGATACTGGTACCAAAACAGGTGGGTGGACCAATGGTACAGAATAGAGGACACAGAGACTAATCCACAAAGTTACAACTATCTTATATTTGATAAAGGGACTAAAAGAATACAATGGAGGAAGGATAGCATCTTCAACAAATGGTGATGGGAAAACTGAAAATCCATATGCAACAAAATGAAGCTGAATCCCCTTCTGTCGCCATGCACAAAAGTTAACTCAAAATGGATCAAGGAGCTTGATATCAAATCAGAGACTCTGCATCTGATAGAAGAAAAAGTTGGCTCCGATCTACATATTGTGGGGTCGGGCTCCAAACTCCTTAATAGGACACCCATAGCACAAGAGTTAATAACAAGAATCAACAAATGGGACTTACTTAAACTAAAAAGTTTTTTCTCAGCAAGAGAAACAATAAGAGAGGTAAATAGGTAAAATTTGGGAACAAATTTTTACTCCTCACACTTCAGATAGAGCCCTAATATTCAGAGTATACAAAGAACTCAAAAAATTAAACAATAAGATAACAAATAACCCAATCAACAAATGGGCCAAGGACCTGAACAGACACTTCTCAGAGGAGGACATACAATCAATCAACAAGTACATGAAAAAATGCTCACCATCACTAGCAGTCAGAGAAATGCAAATCAAAACCACCCTAAGATACCATCTCACTCCAGTAAGATTGGCAGCCATTATGAAGTCAAACAACAACAATGCTGGCGAGGATGTGGGGAAAAGGGTACACTTGTACATTGCTGGTGGGACTGCAAATTGGTGCGGCCAATTTGGAAAGCAGTATGGAGATTCCTTGGAAAGCCGGGAATGGAACCACCATTTGACCCAGCTATTCCCCTTCTTGGACTATTCCCTAAAGACCTTAAAAGAGTGTACCATAGGGATACTGCTACAACGATGTTCATAGCAGCACAATTCACAATAGCTAGACTGTGGAACCAACCCAGATGCCCTTCAATAGATGAATGGATAAAAAAAATCTGGCATTTATACACAATGGAGTATTACTCAGCACTAAAAAATGACAAAGTCATGGAATTTGCAGGGAAATGGATGGCACTAGAGCAGATTATGCTAAGTGAAGCTAGCCAATCCCTAAAAAACAAATGCCAAATGTCATCTTTGATATAAGGAGAGCAACTAAGAACAGAATAGGGAGGAAGAGCATGAGAAGAAGATCACCACTAAATAGGGATGAGAGGGGGTAGGGAAAGAGAGAGAGAAGGGAAATTGCATGGTAAAGGAAGGAGACCCTCATTGTTATACAAAATTACATATAATAGGAAGTGAGGGGAAAAATAACAAGATAGAGAAATGAATTACAGTAGATGGGGTAGAGAGAGAAGATGGGAGGGGAGGGGAGGAGAGGGGAGGGGAGGGGGGATAGTAGAGGATAGGAAAGGCAGCAGAATGCAACATACACTAGTATGGCAGTAGGTAAAAAAGTGGATGTGTAACTGATGTGAATCTGCAATTTGTGTATGGGGTAAAACTGGGAGTTCATAATCCGCTTGAATCAAATGTATGAAATATGATATGTCAAGAGCTTTGTAATGTTTTGAACAACTAATAATAAAAAAAAGAAAAATATATAAAGACCACCAAAATTCGTGGTAACTAATATTTTCTTTTTACCAATAAACAACTCAAGATAAATTTTAATGGAAATTAAATATAGCAAGAATACAATTCAATCATTGTAGACTTAGAAGGAGTAATTATAATCCTTTGTTAATATTTGTTGGACCTTTATTGTATTATAGTCTGAATAAAGTATAGTGAGTAGAAGTTTAAAAAAATTTATCTTTATTTTTACAAAAGCTATGGGCATACACACACAAAAATCATTCATTCACTGGATCAACACCATATACTTATGAATAAGAACAAGAAATACATTTTAATAGTGTACTAAAATAAGAAAAGTGTATTACAGTCTCACTTGCATTTATGAAATATATTAACTTGTCTACATCAAATGTCTTATTTCTCAAAAATATGCAACAGCTTGTCTATGTCAAATGTCTTATTTCTCAAAAATATGCAACATAAATATACTGCATATAAATTAGAAGTGTTATACTTAGTTAAGAATGTTCAATGCCATTAGTTTGGATACTGAGAGTTTGGGAATTATAAAGCCCATTTGTCACTTATAATGCTATATTTCTAGCACATTAAGAATCCTAATTAACCTATCCAGGTTTTTTCTTATTTGATTAAAGAGCAAGCCCTTTGTAGAGAAGATGTTTCTAAGATTTCTGTGTAGACAAAAATTATTTTATTATTATATTATAATACTGTAAATTTATTATAAAACCTTAAGGCTTTTAAAGAGATATAAATTAAAGCACTCAAATTTCAAAAGTACAAAATTATTCAACCTATAATATTTATATTAACAATATATTATGTCTAATAAGATGCTAGAATTGCAGTTTTTACCAAGGTATAAAAATAGAACAATATTAAATATAAAATCTTTAAGCTGGTTTCTTTAAAACTGGTGTTATTAAGTCCCTCACCCTCTTCAAAAATATATAAGAGCTTCAGTCAAGACAAGGAGAGGAGGGCTTACGAAAGAAGATAAGCCTGGCAATGCACAGCACCCATATAGTGTGTCAAGATTGGTTATAGACAAATCACAAACTAATTCTGTGATTAATAAGCATTCCAAAACTTACAAGTGAAATTACACTTAAACCTATTAGTTAGTTTATCTCCATGTGTGTCCTTCATGAACTCCTTAATAATTATTTATGTGTATAAACCATTACCTATGATAGTCACTCCCTGTCCATCTTCCTGGAGCTGTGTGTCACTCACTGATTATCCACTGAGCAATGCTTCTTGTATCCTTGTGGCATTTATACACAATGGAGTATTACTCCGCACTAAAAAATGACAAAATCATGGAATTTGCAGGGAAATGGATAGCATGAGAGCAGATTATGCTAAGTGATGTCTTTGTTTTTCATGTGCTATAAATAATCATTCTTTTACTTACTTTGCTTCCATTTTTTTAAAGGAGGTAGAGAGAGAGAATATATATTTTGTAGATGGAGACAACACAATGCCTTTATTTTTTTTATGTGGTGCTGAGAATCGAACCCGGGTCCCCCCCATGCTAAGCGAGTGCTCTACTGCTGAGCCACAATCCCAGCCCTGCTTTCATTTTTGATAATTTTTCTACTATAACAGGCCGCAATGATGGTTAGTTTTGTTGTCATTTGAAATTATGCTGTAATAAATAAAAGACAGTGGTTATAATAGTTCACTCAATTTTGCTTCTTTATTTATGTATTTAGTATTGGATTCGGTGGTAACAATTTCCTAAAATCTTGTGCTAGATGTAATTTGATAATGAATCATTGTTTGCTTTTAAAAATTAAATGTTATTTTGAAGACAAATAATAATTAAACATGAATTAATTATATTAATATTAAAGGGAAATGAGCTTTTAAAGTTTTAAAGCATTTATTTTTCAAAATGTTTTCCACACATAATTGTAAATAATTATATTTTATGTATTTTTCAGATTTTTATAACAAATGAGTAATGAGTATTAAGGTTTTGATATTGCCTATCCTGAATATCACAGTGTTAAAAATGAAGATACAATAAAATTTTGATTTATTTGGGCAAACCAAAATTCATTAATTGGAAGGTGCCAAACAAAAAGAGTTTCAGGGTTCCATCAAGGAAGTAGAAGGGGAAAGCTTTGCAGAATGTGGTAGATAAGCTTTACAGAATGTGGTAGATAAGCAAAGCAAATACTTGGTTACACTCACATACTTGCTTTGTTCAATCTATCCTGGTGGAAATTCATTGCTTGTAAAATTATAAGTTGGTTGACACTTTTGATTAAGCTTAACTTTCATTTTTCTCTAATATCATAGTTCCTCTCATCAGCAGGGTATATAGTCTCAGACCCCCAATGGATGCCTGAAACTTCAGATATCACTAAATCATATATTTATATATATTTTTTCCTATAAATACATACTTACTATACAGATTCAAAATTAGGCACAGTAAGAGATTAACAATAAAATTGATCATAACAATATACTAAAATAAAGGTTGGGGACCCAATATGGCTGCCGGCAAGGAGGCAGCACTTTCAATGCCTCCACAGTAACGGGAGCAGAGAGGACCATTAATTCACCTGCATGCGGCCTGCTGAGGGACTTCTAGCAAAATTCCGCTGAAAGGAGACCTGCCAGGAATTAGTAAGTCTATTAGAGGGGTCACTTTGTCCCAGACGAGTGAATCTCAGCGAGTGAAACTCAGCAGGAACTCACGGCCAACGCCGAACTCCCGCTGCTGCCCACACTTTGCAGCGTACTTACAAACGGCCACAGCCTGCTTGGGCCCCAGCCGGCCTAGCGCAGAGGCGGTTCGGCGCTGCAAACGACCACCCCCTCCGACCACCCCCTCCCCCCCACCGGCTCGGCGCTGTGAACAACGACCCCCACCCCCCCACCCCTGCCCTGCCGCGCTCGTGTGAACAGCTCCTGCGGGGGCGCAGTCCCGCCGGCTCAGCCGAAAAACCGCTGCTCACACATTGCAGCGAGCATACGGAAGGCTGGGCCCTGCCTTCCCAGCTCTGTGAGCCGCCTTTGGCGGTTTGGCACTGGAAACAACCACCCCAACCCCCAACCCCACGCTCGTGTGGACAGTCCCCGCCTGCCGGGCGCTGCTAAAAGCCCCGCCTGCCCGGCTCTTGCACGGGGGAATCAGGAGTGGCGTGGGACCCGCGGCGCGGAATTCCGGCTACCGCTATCACCAGTGCTGACAACTGAGGTCTCTTGCACCAGCTTCCAGGGGCGTGGCTACTAGAGGGCAAGCAAATTCGCTGGGGGTTCTCAGCCCCAAGCTCTACAAACTTAGGGTCCAAGGGAATGGCAAACAGGGAGAATGTGCCCAGGCGTTCTTGAAAACAGGGCTCACAGGAACAGCAGACTTGGTGTGTAGCCAATATTGTGGTGAGCATCACCGGTGCACTCAGGATTAGAGACCCGCCCAGTCCAGGAGGAAGAGCTGCTGCACAGCGATTGACTCCCGCCTACTGAGAGGAGAAGCGTGGCCCGGTGGGCACAGCTCCACCTACTGGAAGAATAGTGAATCGAACTCTAAGACTGCATGTATTTTTTTTTTTTTTTTCCTTTTCTCTGGTCTCCTGTTTTATTCACACTATGGATGATCTCTCTCATACCAGAATTGTAGTTAACAATCTGAATTGATGAGTCTAAAAGACTGCATGTATTAAAATTTTTTCTTTTTTTTTTTTCCTTTTTTTTTCTTTTTATTGGTTTTGTTTTGTTTTTGTTGTTGTTTTCCCCAAATTTTTTTTAATTCATTTTATTTTTTAATACTAATTTTCATTTTTATTATTGCGATTATGATTTCTTTTTAATTCTTTTTAATTTTCTGTTTCCTTTCTCTCTCTCTTCTTTTCTTCTGTCTTTGCATTTATTTTCAATTCTCATATTCCCCCTTCCTTGAATTCTGCCTGCTTACTCTCATTCTCTTCGGTGACTTATTCCCTCCCCCTATAATACCTTTCCTCCCAAGCAGCAAATAAATTTATAGGAGTATTCAACAACTCAGTAGTCAAACAGAACAAGAAGCAATATGAAAAAGCAAGGAAGGAAAGGAGTACAAACAATGCAGGAAGGCCTAAATATCCAGGAGAATATAGATTCATCAGAAAAATGGTCATATAAAGACCTCAAGGAATACCTTAGACAGATGGAATGGAACCTTAAAGAGGATACGAGACAGCAAATTCAAGCAGCAAAAGAACACATTGAGAACGAATTACAAAAACAGATAAAAGAAGAAGTTAAGCATCTTTATCAGGAGATAGAGATTATAAAAAAGAATCAGACAATAATCTTAGAAATGAAGGAACTTATAAACCAAATTAAAAACTCAAATGAGAGTATCACTAACAGAGTGGAGCAAGTAGAAGCCAGAACGTCAGATAATGAAGACAAAATATATCATCTTGAAAAGAGTCTAGCCAACTCTGATAGGCTGGTTAAAAATCACGAGAGAAGCATCCAAGAGATATGTGATAACATTAAAAAACCAAATTTAAGAGTGATTGGGATAGAGGAAGGCACAGAGATTCAAACCAAGGGAATGTGTAATCTACTACATGAAATAATTACAGAAAACTTTCCAGAAATAAAAAAGGAAACAGATATACAAATTGTAGATGCATACAGAACACCGAGCATACAAAATCAAAGTAGACCAACGCCAAGACACATTGTTATGAAGATATCCAACATACAGAACAAAGAGAAAATATTAAAAGCTACAAGAGAAAGGAGGCAGATTACATTCAGGGGTAAACCAATAAGGTTAACAGCGGATTTTTCATCACAGACACTGAAAGCGAGAAGATCCTGGAACAACGTATTTCAAACACTGAAAGACAATGGATGCCAACCAAGAATTCTGTATCCAGCAAAATTAAGCTTCAGGTACGACAACGAAATAAAAATCTTTTATGATAAACAAAAGCTAAAAGAATTTGCAGCCAGAAAACCAGCATTGCAAAATATCTTGAGCAAAACACTACACGAGGAAGAAATGAGAAACAATAACCAAAGCCAACAGTGGGAAGTGCCCCAGTAAAGACTGACGGAGGGGGGAAAGCTAATCATGGAGAAATAAACTAAACTTAAAAAAAAAAAAAAGAGAGAGACAAATAATCAAACATGGATGAAAGTACAAACCATATAGCAATAGTAACTCTAAACATCAATGGTTTAAACTCTCCAATAAAGCGACATAGACTGGTAACATGGATTAAAAAAACAAATCCAACAATATGCTGCCTCCAGGAGACACATCTGACAGGAAAAGACATACACAGGCTGAAGGTGAAAGGTTGGGAAAAAATATACCACGCACACGGTCCTCGCAAACAAGCAGGTGTGGCCATCCTCATATCGAACAAAATCGACTTCAAGACTAAGTTAATCCAAAGGGATAAGGAAGGCCATTATATACTGTTAAAAGGAACCATTCACCAACAAGACATAACAATTATCAATATTTATGCACCAAATAATGGTGCTGCGACGTTCATAAAACAAATTCTCCTCAAGTTCAAGAATCAAATAGACCACAATACAATAATTATGGGTGACTTCAACACACCTCTCTCACCATTGGACAGATCCTCCAAACAAAAGTTGAATAAAGAAACTATAGATCTAAATAACACAATCAATAACCTAGACTTAACTGACGTATATAGAATATATCAACCATCATCAAGTGGATATACTTTTTTCTCAGCAGCTCATGGATCCTTCTCAAAAATAGACCATATATTATGCCATAGGGCAAACCTCAGTAAATATAAAGGGGTGGAGATAATACCATGTATTTTATCTGATCATAATGGAATGAAACTGAAAATCAATGATAAAAGAAGGATGGGAAAATCCTATATCACATGGAAAATGAACAATATGTTACTGAATGATCAATGGGTTACAGAAGACATAAAGGAGGAAATCAAAAAATTCTTAGAGATAAATGAAAATACAGACACAACTTATCGGAATCTATGGGACACAATGAAAGCAGTTTTAAGAGGGAAATTCATCGCCTGGAGGTCATTCCTCAAAAAAAAAGAAAAACCAACAAATAAATGAGCTCACACTTCATCTCAAAGCCCTAGAAAAGGAAGAACAAAACAACAGCAAATGCAGCAGAAGGCAAGAAATAATTAAAATCAGAGCGGAAATCGACGAAATTGAAACAAAAGAAACTATTGAAAAAATCAACAAAACTAAAAGTTGGTTCTTCGAAAAAATAAACAAGATTGACAGACCCTTAGCCATGCTAACGAAGAGAAGAAGAGAGAGAACTCAAATTACTAACATACGGGATGAAAAAGGCAATATCACAACAGATGCTACAGAAATACAGAAAACAATTAGAAATTATTTTGAAAACCTATATTCCAATAAAATAGAAGATAGTGAAGACATCGATAAATTTCTTAAGACATATGATTTGCCCAGACTGAGTCAGGAGGATACACACAATTTGAACAGACCAATATCAATGGAGGAAATTGAAGAAGCAATCAAGAGACTACCCACCAAGAAAAGCCCAGGACCGGATGGGTATACAGCGGAGTTTTACAAAACTTTTAAAGAAGAATTAATACCAATACTTTTCAAGTTATTTCAGGAAATAGAAAAAGAGGGAGCTCTTCCAAATTCATTCTATGAGGCCAACATCACGTTGATTCCGAAACCAAAGACACCTCAAAGAAAGAAAACTACAGACCAATATCCCTGATGAACCTAGATGCAAAAATCCTCAATAAAATTCTGGCGAATCGGATACAAAGGCACATCAAAAAAATTGTGCACCATGATCAAGTAGGATTCATCCCTGGGATGCAAGGATGGTTCAATATACGGAAATCAATAAATGTTATTCACCACATCAATAGACTTAAAGATAAGAACCATATGATCATCTCGATAGACGCAGAAAAAGCATTCGACAAAATACAGCATCCCTTTATGTTCAAAACATTAGAAAAACTAGGGATAACAGGAAATTACCTTGACATTGTAAAAGCTATCTATGCTAAGCCTCAGGCTAGCATCATTCTGAATGGAGAAAAATTGAAGGCATTCCCTCTAAAATCTGGAACAAGACAGGGATGCCCTCTATCACCACTTCTATTCAATATAGTTCTCGAAACACTGGCCAGAGCAATTAGACAGACAAAAGAAATTAAAGGCATAAAAATTGGAAAAGAAGAACTTAAATTATCATTATTTGCGGATGACATGATTTTATACCTAGAAGACCCAAAAGGGTCTACAAAAAAACTACTAGAACTAATAAATGAATTCAGCAAAGTAGCAGGATATAAAATAAACATGCATAAATCAAAGGCATTCCTGTATATCAGCAACAAAACTTCTGAAATGGAAATGAGGAAAACCACTCCATTCACAATATCTTCAAAAAAAATAAAATACTTGGGAATCAACCTAACAAAAGAGGTGAAAGATTTATACAATGAAAACTACAGAACCCTAAAGAGAGAAGTAGAAGAAGATCTTAGAAGATGGAAAAATATACCCTGTTCATGGATAGGCGGAACTAACATCATCAAAATGGCGATATTACCAAAAGTTCTATATAGGTTTAATGCAATGCCAATCAAAATCCCAAAGGCATTGCTTGTAGAAATAGATAAAGCAATCATGAAATTCATATGGAAAAATAAAAGACCCAGAATAGCAAAAGCAATTCTAAGCAGGAAGTGCGAATCAGGCGGTATAGCGATACCAGATTTCAAACTATATTACAGAGCAATAGTAACAAAGACAGCATGGTACTGGTACCAAAACAGGTGGGTGGACCAATGGTACAGAATAGAGGACACAGAGACCAATCCACAAAGTTACAACTATCTTATATTTGATAAAGGGGCTAAAAACATGCAATGGAGGAAGGATAGCATCTTCAACAAATGGTGTTGGGAAAACTGGAAATCCATATGCAACAAAATGAAACTGAACCCCCTCCTCTCACCATGCACAAAAGTTAACTCAAAATGGATCAAAGACCTTGATATCAAATCAGAGACTCTGCATCTGATAGAAGAAAGAGTTGGCTACGATCTACATATAGTGGGGTCGGGCTCCAAATTCCTTAATAGGATACCCATAGCACAAGAGTTAATAGCAAGAATCAACAAATGGGACTTACTTAAACTAAAAAGTTTTTTCACAGCAAGAGAAACAATAAGAGAAGTAAATAGGGAGCCTACATCATGGGAACAAATATTTACTCCTCACACATCAGATAGAGCCCTAATATCCAGAATATACAAAGAACTCAAAAAATTAGACAATAAGATAACAAATAACCCAATCAACAAATGGGCCAAGGACCTGAACAGAAACTTCTCAGAGGAGGACATACAATCAATCAACAGGTACATGAAAAAATGCTCATCATCTCTAGCAGTCAGAGAAATGCAAATCAAAACCACCCTAAGATACCATCTCACTCCAGTAAGATTGGCAGCCATTATGAAATCAAACAACAACAAGTGCTGGCGAGGATGTGGGGAAAAGGGTTCTCTTGTACATTGCTGGTGAGGCTGCAAATTGGTGCGGCCAATATGGAAAGCAGTATGGAGATTCCTGGGAAAGCTGGGAATGGAACCACCATTTGACCCAGCTATTGCCCTTCTCGGACTATTCCCTGAAGACCTTAAAAGAGCGTATTACAGGGATACTGCCACATCGATGTTCATAGCAGCACAATTTACAATAGCTAGATTGTGGAACCAACCCAGATGCCCTTCAATGGATGAATGGATTAAAAAAATGTGGCATCTATACACCATGGAGTATTACGCAGCACTAAAAAATGACAAAATCTTGGAATTTGCAGGGAAATGGATGGCACTAGAGCAGATTATGCTTAGTGAAGCTAGCCAATCCCTAAAAAACAAATACCAAATGTCATCTTTGATATAATGAGAGCAACTAAGAATAAAGCAGGGAGGAAGAGCAGGAAGAAAAGATTAACATCAAACAGAGACATGAGGTGGGAGGGAAAGGGAGAGAAAAGGGGAATTGCATGGAAACGGAGGGAGACCCTCATTGTTATACTAAATTACATATAAGAGGTTGTAAGTGGAATGGGAAAATAAACAAGGTGAGAAATGAATTACAGTAGAAGGGGTAGAGAGAGAAGATGGGAGGGGAGGGGAGGGGGGATAGTAGAGGATAGGAAAGGCAGCAGAATACAACAGTTACTATTATGGTATTATGTAAAAATGTGGATGTGTAACCCATGTGATTCTGCAATCTGTACTTGGGGTAAAAAAGGGAGTTCATAACTCACTTGAAGCTAATGTATGCTAATGTATGAAATATGATATGTCAAGAGCTTTGTAGGGTTTTGAACAACCAATAAAAAAAAAAAGAAAAGAAAAGAAAAGAAAGGTTATTTAAAACATGAATTATTTAGTTTGGGAATTTTTCTTATAATATTTTCAGACTACAGTTGACCATGAGGAACTGAAACTATAGAAAATGAAACTATGTATAAGGGGACCACTGTATAGGCATTTACAAAAAATAACCCAAGTTAAGTTTGGCTTATGATTGCAAATCAAGCAAGGTCAAGGATGCTTTCATGGATTAACTGGTATTTTCTGCTCAGGGAACTTACAGTCCTGGTCTCATTTTTGTTTTATTTTAATATATGTACAGAATTTTGAATTTGGGAGATTTTCCTTAGAAGCACTCTTGAAAATTTAATTTAGCTTAAATACATATATATGTGAGTATGTGTTTATGAAAATATATATTCATATATTCAAATTTCTATGTAGACAAAATTATTTTATTATAATACTGTGAATTTATTATATGTAATATATGAATATATATATACATTTATATTTTTAAGACCATAAAAATCTTCTCAAGTACTTTTATGTAAGTAGCTTTATCCTTTCAGATTTTTTTCATTGGAATACATAACTATTTTATTAAAACTCAAGTTATTAGAGTCACAAGAAAAACAGTGTAACATAAGAAATTAATAGTGTTAGGAAACTGATGTACATGAATTCAAGTGTGTGTGTGTGTGTGTGTGTGTGTGTGCACGTGTGTTTGTGTATATGATATGATAGTTCTCTTCCTCAGCCTAAATGCCTTATTCAAATAGAAAAGTTCTCAATGAAGAAGTTGCAACATATTGATGTGATATCAGAAAATGCCCACCCTAAGAAGAAAATGATGTGACACTTTAAAAATCAATTCAAGCATCAAATAAGAACCAAATTTTATGTGACCAGTTATAATTATAGAATTCTCAATTCAAATTTAGTAAGTTAATGTCAATTGCTTGTTACTTATTGTTAAAATTCATTGATTGTCTCAATTGCAAAATGTCATTTTCATTTTAATGGCTTTTGGGAATGTGTTAATTCTATATTTGAAGACAAGTAAAAACATTAATATGCTACTTTCGAATAATGGCATTAATGAAGAAAATAGCATTGTGTTAAGTGAAATAAAAGTCACATTCATCCAGAAGATTAATAAATCAAAAATGCTATTGAAAATTGCTAAATTATCAAAAATTATTGGAGCTAAAATATCAAAGTTGTGAGTGAATGTTTTAACAACTAAGGTATTATGTAAATACTGGGTAAATCTCTATGGAGATAATGTGGCTGCAAAGACAAGAATGTTTTACATCAAAAGCTAAAAACTCTGAGATTTAAATGCATTTTTTATGCAGAGCACTTCTCATATGGACAGGCTTGCCTATACATCCAATTTCACCTTATCAAAAATTAGAATAGGGCTATATAGCTCAGTGGTAGAGTGCGTGCATTACATTTATGAGGCCCTGAATTTGGTTCCCAGCATAGAAAATTTTAAAAATGAAATTATCAGAAATGGAGAATCTAATAAATCCCAACGTTTACAGGTCTGGTTTCAACTTTAAATGAAGTATAAAATCAGATATTTTTCTGTTGTTTCATACTGAAGTGCTCTAGCTATTCAAAAGAGTTCACTATAGTTTATAAATTAAAAGAAAAAGTAATTAATTTAGGAATTACTTATATTTTATAGATATATGACAGAATAATCTCAGGTTTTAAAACTGTGGGGACTCAGAAAATGAAACCCCAAAGACAGACTTGGTACCTGTCAACATGTTTCCCTTTAAAGTGTTCCTACCCTTGTAGTAAGTGAAGGATGTCACTCCTGACAAGCTCAAGAACCTCAGAAGGTGTTAGAACCCTCAGAATGTTTTGGGAACCTCAAGAAGAGAAGAAGAACCCCCAGATACAATTGGTAAAACCTGACTGCAATTCCTTAGCTTGCATTTTTTGCCTTGAGAGGCTTTCAAAACATTTAATCTGAGCTGGGCACAGTGTCACAGGCACACCTGTAATCCCAGTGGCTCAGAAAGCAGGAGGATGGCAAGTTCAAAGCCAGCCTCATCAATTTAGTGAGTCCCTAAGCAACCTAGTGAGACCCTGTCTCAAAATAAAAAATAAAAAGGGATGGGGATGTGGCTTATTGGTTAAGAGCTCAACCCCAGGTTTAAAAAAAAAAAAAAAAAAGTTTAATCTGAGAATTCCAACTTAAATTTCCAACAAAGCAAATTTAAGAAGAGCCTATCAGTTTAATCACTTCTTATTGTACTTTATGCAAATAAGCAGACCTAATTAAATGAGACTAAAGTTATTTTTATAAATAAATTGGCTTTACTATTATTATCTTTGGTTTAAAAAAAAAGGAAAACTGGAAAGACAAAATTACATTTTGAAGGAGAAGTTATGGTATGACCTGTCATTAGATTCTAGCTCATTGTTTTCTGAAATGTGTCTTTATCTATAGTCTAGACTAAATCCTGAAAGTTTGATTCCCTCCAATATCTGATTTGCTTTCCAAAGAATGTTTGAACTTTTTATCTCCCATTCATCTGACCAGAATATTCATAATTAAAGCTTCCATATAGGGCCAGTGATATAGCCCAGTGGTACAGCACTTCCCTAGCATGTGTGAGGGCCTGGGTTTGATCCCTAGCACTGAAAAAAGACAAAAAACAAAATAAAACAAAAATTTTACATTTTCCCTAAAGCCTTGCAATTTGAAATTGATCAACTTGATATAAACTTCAGAGAAATTGTCACAGGAAAAGAGATGTCTCTGAAGAAGAATCTGAGGAGCTCCAAAAGAAAAGGGGGAACTTGATTCAGGACCAGCAAGGTTCTTGGCCTACGTGATGGAAAGTAATTTCAGCCAAAGTCAGACAAAAGTTCACTCAGGGGCTGGACTAGAGGTGGAGCCAGGGTGGACTTATAGAGTTTTATGCCAGTTTACCATGCACTTGTGCACTGCCCTCATGGTACTTTTGCAGACAAGGGCATGAGTCAAGGGCAGAGGCCAATAGCGAGTTGCTCAGGAGTCGCAACAGTTCATAGGTATTTTCTGCTTTTCAGTGGCTTATCTCATGGTATTTCCTGCAGTACAGTGCTTCATGGGCATTTCCTTTGAGACTCAAAATCTCTCTCTTTATTCCCAAATTCTTATCTCAAAATCACCACAAACTACAAGAGGATAATCTGTCAGAGTGCCACTACTTGTTCCCCTTCAACTGAAGGTGTTTTGAATACCACATCAAGATATCTCAGTTGGTCACGGCAGAATTCAGAAATATGGTTTATAAAATGCTCCAGTTATTAATTTTTATTTTTCTTCTGTTTCCATAGGAATACTCCTTATTAAAGAACTCTCTATTTAATTTGATGTGATCCTTGCATCCTAAAATGAGACAAATTTTAATTGTATTTGTTGATAAGTTAATAGAGGTGAGAAGTGGGAACATGAGATTAAGGAAAAATTTTATAAGCTGGGTCTACTGTGCTGAACCCTTCATGGTTTCTTTTAAAAAGTAATTTAGCTGCAGCTCTTCCCAGCTTGTCAATAGAATACACTACATTCCTCAGCAAACTATCTGTTATTTGCAGAAGAAATGTAGGCTCAAAATTTCTCTCTGACAATAAAAGATCACAAGTTATCCTGAAAAGAAAGGAGAAAGAGGAATTCTGACCTTTACACAGAGCAGATTCCAGAGCTCAGAGAGAGAGAGAGAGAGAGAGAGAGAGAGAGCGCATAATTCACCCTAACCATAAAATCTGTAAGAGAAAGTTCTAATCAGAACCAGTTAGTATGGGCCACAGTGACTCAGAGTTATCTTGGATCTTTAGAAAATCTCCCCTCCATGGGGAAAGACCATGTGCAGTGGGGAGTTGGATTTTGACGCAATCCTGCTGTTAGTCGTAAGTCAAGAGGTGGACCTGGGCAGGACTCTAAACTTCCCTGGGATCCCCAATAAAACAGAAGTCAAGAGGGGCACACCATCCCTCTCCTTTTTGAAAGGACCCTTTCCTATTCCTTCAAATAAATAACTTCAAATAAATAACTTCGAATAAAATATCTTCAAATGAACTGCAACTGTGAGCAACATGTCTGAAATCTTTCCTACATGATCACAATAATGGAGCATTGCCAAGGCACCCTCTGCTGCCTAGACTCTGTAGCAGGCCCTTCCTCTGTAACATTGTTACCAGAGATCCTGGCCAAAGATCTGACTCTGATGTTCCCAACAGAACAGATTCAATCACCTGCCACAAGAGCCTAATTAACAGAGAAATAATAGTAAATGAAAGAATGAATTTATTCTCAGTTTGAACAAAACCAAAAAGATAGCTAGTCTAGAAATCTGTCTTCCCCATACTGGAACAACTTGGAATATTATAGGGGAACGAGTAAAAGTCAAACCCAAACATATGTATATGCATAGCAAGTCTGGTTCTGTAAGTTTCCTTGGTGCTAGGACTTGGGCAGGTGGGGGGTAAGGAGTAAGGGAGGGTCTGTTCCCAGCACAAGATGAAGTAGAAAATTAAAATAAATAAATATAACTTGAAGGAAAATATAACAGGTAGAGAAAAATGGATTCAGGACAATGTCTGGGTGCTTCTTTGAATTCTCAATTTTAAAGAACTTTACCACAGTCTGACCTAGACTCAGGAATGAGAAGGCGATTTAATGGGATCTTTTGCCTCTCAGCCACCAAACTAATTTTTATCTACTGCCAAAAATTCAGCTTTTAGTGTATGAAACTTCTAGGAAAATTTCAGACAGGGAGACATTGGGGTTAGTGTTTTAACATGTTGAGAGACACGTTATTTGTACCTCTTGATCTTGTTTCTACCTCCCCCAATGCAGAGAGGGCTGTCTCTAGAATTCCCTTATCTACCTTAGGACGGGGCCCACCAAAGAAGACCCAAGTTTCTTCTATAACCCTCTCTAAAAATCTCATTATCTATCATACAAAAGATGTGTGAGGAATGCAACCACACCTGAACACTCTGTCATTAGGTAATACATGTCTCTGGGACTCATTCCAAAGAAGATTATTCACAAGTTAATTTCTGTCTCCATGGTCTATTAATTCTTCCTAATAATCAATTACTATCCCTCTAAAATTACCCACAGCCCTTATCTCCCTTCCTTCTATTAAAAAAATATAGTATTTAAGCTTTGATGACTTAACCCTTTTTTATTTTAACATTTTGTATGAATACTGTGCTTATGTATGTTAATAAATTTGTTGTTCTTTTCACTTGTTAACCTGTCTTTTTGGCCATAACCCTTTATGATGAAGGGATCACCCCCTTTTCTACACTTATGAAGTAAAAATTCATTTAATATTTTATATTAAAAACTTTGTAAATATTTTCAACTACCTAATTAAACAATAAAAATCTTTTAGCAAATTGTTAGAAGTTTCTCTATATTTAGTTAATAAGGTAACTGAATCCTAAGACTTATTATGAAGTATAACAAAAATCATAATTAAACTCTTGAAATAATTGATATGAAAGTGTTTAACTGAATTTCAATTCTAATGGAAATTTCTACAGTGAAAGAAAGAAAAGAAATATAAAGAATGGTTGTGGGGCTGGGATTGTGGCTTAGTGATAGAGCGCTCACCTAGCATGCACGAGGCCCTGTGTTCGATCCTCAGCACCACATAAAAATAAATAAATAAAGGTATTGTGTCCAACTACAACTAAATAATAATAATAGTAATAATAATAATAATAAAGAATGGTTGTGCACTTGAGAAAAAAACAAAGATGCTGAATCACCCAGAATTTAATTAATGATGAGAAAAGAGTTTCTATGAATGAAAGAAAAACAATACATCCTCTTCTGGTGTTCATTATTAGCTATTGTTCAGTTTCCCCTTAAGATTACCCTTCAAGAACTTTAAGAGATCCTCACTAAAATTCTTGATTAGGAATTCCATATAGTCATTTCAAAATTAAAAGTTTATGATGAAAGGTAACATTCATGAAAGTGAACTGAAAATTTCACAAATTTTTGAAAAATAATTTAGAGACTTTATACAAATTAAAAAATTACTAATATCCTGAAATCTATTTGTCTTAAAATATAGACACTTACAGCCTTCCAGTTTACCCAAGTAGTTCACATAAATATCATGCTCTCCGATGTGGGCACACAGAAGAAGTTTGAGAAGCATTGCTTTGGAGAAACCTATTTCCAGGTCTAGGTTCCAATCCCCTTTCTCTAACTACCACAGACATGGCTCTGTGTTCTCCCATTTTGATAAGCTTCCTCTGGAGTTGAAGGACTTTGCCAATTGGCCCCTAAGCAATCTGGAGAGAGCTGAAATCACCTGTGGCAGCTAAGAGAGTGAAGGGCTGATTTAAGAAAAGCCAATCCCCAAAACCCAAAGGTTGAATGTTCTCTCTGATATGTGGATACTAACACACAACAATGGAGAGAGAGGAAGAACAGAAGTTCAGTAGATTGGACAAAGGGGAATGAAGGGAAGCCAGGGGGACGGGTATAGGAAATACCGTGGAATGATTCTGACTTAACTTTCCTATGTGCATACATGAATACACCACAGTGAATCTCCACATCATGGACAACCGCAGGACTGGAATCCTAATTAGAATAATATGTACTCTATGTTTACATAAATATGTCAAAATATACTCTACTGTCATGTATATCTATAAAGAACAAATAAAAATAAATAAACTTTTTAAGAAAAAAAGAACCATTTACCACACATTGCAGGGTAAACAATTTTTATCCTGCAATATGTGGTAAATGAATTTTTCTCAAGGAGTAGCTGTGAGTCATGTAAGAGAAGGAGCAGAACTGAAGCCATATGTCAAGAGGACCAACTGACATTGTCCACCTGCAACTGATGTCAGCTAGGAGGTGTGTGTGTGTATTTGTGGGTTGCACATGTTAACAGCGAGTCTTACCTTGACTGAAGAGTGATATGTTGGCTAATATATTGAACTAGACAGATTAAAACAGTGAATTGAAGTATGTCTGCCATTTACAGCAGTCAGATAACTTTTTATAACCTTTGAGTGACTAGATGGACTATTTGCTATGCTGTGAGACTAACCTTGGTCTCATACATCAGTTCTTACCATATGAAGATTAGCCTCACCATATGTATTTTAAGGAACAGTAGGAACCAAAAACTAAAATTGACTTACTTCACAATAGCGCCACTTGTTAAGTGTGTTAATATGAATTCAATGTAATAAATATGGTTTTACCGAAAAGAAAACAATTTGAAATTAATAACAAGAAACTGTCAATCTTGACTATTCCTAAAGTCAATAAGTATTTGTATTTTGACTTTATGATGTTAATACAGAAGTTACTTGCTTCACAAAGTTAGATTATACAAAGTAGTCTTTTAAAATTTCAAGACTTTCCAGGCACAGTGGCGCACAACTGTAACCCCAGCAGGTCCAGAGGCTGAGGCAAGAGGATCATGAGTTCAAAGCCAGCTTCAGCAAAAGTGAGGCACTAAGCAACTCAGTGAGACCCTGTCTCTAAATAAAATACAAAAAAGAGCTGGGGGTGTGACTCAGTGGTTGAGTGCCCCTGAGTTCAATTCCCAGTATCCACCCACCCCACAAATTTCAAGACTTTATTAGTTATTTTAAAATAGTCTTACTTCATGTATATTACCTTGCCAATCTTCACTCCTCATTGTCTCTCAGTAATTATATAAACCCATTTAGTTAATTTTAAATTGGCTCCATTGTGTTATTAAAATCTGCATTAAAAACCATTTCTAATCCAATTTTTACTGAAGTCACAATGAAAATACCTGTTGATTGCTTATAGACTACCATAATTACTGTTATAACTTCTCCAGTAAAATACATGCATTACAAATTCCTATAATGCAGACACTTTTGAATTTGAATTAAAAGACAGTGCTGATGTTGGGCTGATTTGTTTCTCTCTATGCTTACTTCTGATTCAACTATCGTAAATCTTGGTTTCTATAGCAAGCCTTAAAATTCTTTGGTTTTTTTGTTGTTGGTTTTTTTTGGCATAAATGAACAGAGAAAGGGAAATGCAATTTGGGGCACTGAAATTTTATGAGAGTGTTCAGTTATACAGCAGTAATCCAGAAGATTCACAATGTGTTTTTACATTTATTTGTTTGTATGTATTAGATTAGCCTATGGACATCATGTTCCCAGTTTGAAAAACACTGCTTATTAGAAAGACATTTCTGTATTATAAAGAACAGAATATTATATTCTAGAACCAGTAAGGAGACACTTAACTACTCTTTACCTCAGCTTTTCTATCTGTACAATGTATAAAGTGATTCCTAGCCTACCTTATCACAGTGACACTATTAACTGCTAAGTGAGGCAGGCACCATTAGGAGCAAATTCCTCATTTACCCCTCGAAAAGACTGTTAATGCACCTTCATATTTGTTCTTTCTTTTTGTTTCAGCTAATACTATTTGGAGAAACTGAGGAACCAGGCAACATCACTGAATTACTCTCACTTTTTTTAGGCAACCTAGAGTAAATCTGACTCATTAAAATACTAAGCTGAGCAAGCCCAGAAGTCTTTGTGTCCACTATCTTTTCTGTTTAATCACAGTGTTCTATGACCCCACATGTGCTTTCTCGTATTAATATGAATAGGTTCTCCAATAAAACCTTTATGCCTTCTCTTGGGGAGAGAGCATTGCTTTCCAAATAACCACCCATTCTCTCCATTCTTGCTGAGAATAATAAGGCATTCTTCACTTATTTACTTACTGCTTGTGCTCTTTGGTTTTGCACTTACCAAGATGGGAACCCATTACATTCAGTTACAAAGATTTTCATGTAGAGAGATGCCTTGAAATGAAATGACACATAAAAGTTCAAGAATATGTTTTGTGAATCTAAGTATAAATAATAATTAGTACAAGCCACATTAACTGGTGTCTGAGATTTTTTTTCAGGAATCAGATTCTGATTTTATTTTAGGTTTCATTAGATGAAGCAATACATTCCTGCTTCTGATAGAAAGAAAAGATAATCTAAAAATAATTATAAAGTCATTTGAAGAAGATAAAGTTTTTCTCTGCTCATCTTCTTGTTTCAAAACATCTTGAATAAGCAGGAAATAAGTTTTTGGAATATTCATGGGAGTATTCTACTAGTCTGTCAAAATTTCCCCGAAGAATGCTTTTCATTTCCCTTGACTACTTAAAAATTGTTTAGGTGCTTCATTTCCAACTGGAAATTCAAGAAAACTTCCCTAGAGTACAACATATTTTTCTTCATGTAAATCAAGTCTCAAGTCTAGTTGTAATTCTATGTAAGGTTAAGAGATGATTTTTGTAGTTGTTTTAAGTCCTATAATTATTAGATTCTCTTAGTCCAGAAGAACATTTTATGCATACTTAGTCTGACAATACTTGGTAAGTTTCAATCTTTTGAAATGTAAAGATAAAAGTTTTGTATGTTAAATTATCTTGTTCTATCCACAGTTTAAAAAATTCTCTTCAAAGCCTACTTCATTTTCTAAGCTTCCAAAAGAAAAAAGGTGATAGAAAATACATTATACAAAACAAAATCATCCTATGTATTCTATCTGTGATTAACATATTAAAATTTATTTAAAACAAAGAAGAAATTTACCCTTTTCATCCAATATTTGTTTATAACTCTTAACACCCTATTTTAAAATTGGTAAGGTTTAAAAAATATATAATAGATAGCAGGATAAGAATTGACTATACTTGTGCTACATGGAAAGAGGAAAACATACTTTCAACCACTTAGGGAACATTTAGTAGTAATATAGTTTATAATAGGGGAAACGAATGTGAAATTGTTTGCTATATTAAAGAACTTCATTAGGCTTCTGTAAATGTGTTTGTGGTTCGGTGAAATAATATAGAAGAAAACTCAAAAGATGAGCAAATCATGAAAAGTTCTTTGAAAAACATCTTTCCTTCTTCCTCTTTCCCCAATTTTATGGAAGAAAATTTCTTTAAGCTCTCCTTAGCTAGGTCAGACAGCTATAAATTCCAAAGTTATTCTTTTGATAAAAAGTGAGTATTGTCTCCCTGAATCTTCCTTTTGAACTCTCTTCTAAACTATATTGTGGTTTTGTCTTTGTTTTTCTAAAAAAATCATAAAAATATTTTTTAAATTTTTATTAACTCTAGATAACATGTACTAAAGATGGGAACATAGGATTTAATCTCCTACTGGCCTTTAACTAGCTGGGTGGCCCAAAGCTCTGTCTCCTCTTCTCCATATCTTATCTCCTCCTTCATACCTTATCTTCATAGAGCCAGGAGACTTTGCCAAATCACCTCCCAAGTTCTAACTCTAAACTGTTTCTACTTGTAGTTTCTAGACTCTCTATGAATCTAAGTTTAAACTGTTTCTTGATTGTATTAAATTGTTTCTTCCATCAAAAGTTTACACACAGGGTACATGTTTAATACAGGGTACATGTACAATTTGTTTTATGTGGGATGGGGGTTATTTTTGTCTAGTTTAAAACCTTCCTTTTTAGTTAGATCTTTATGTGCATTTTCAATGTAGCTGATTGAGGTTTGGCTCTCTAGATCTCAAGCATTCCTTGAAGAAATATTCTATAAAATGTTCTGCATCTTTAAGTATGAGAATATGTCACATAAAATATAGTAGCTGTTATTAATACTCATGATTCCAAATTAATAGGAATAGAATGTCTTCCTGAAGTAATAGGAAATTTTTATTAGTGCAAATGATTGGCAAGGGTAGGAGGGGTGATACATAGACCAAGGAAATGCATGCACAAAATAATGAACTTATTGAATCAGGTAAATCAACATTAAGTGTAATAGATTAAAGGAGCTTATTTGATGCCTCTATGTGTAGACTGTAGAAATTAACCAAGAAATTACATAAATTAGGAAAATGTTTTTATAATTACTCAGTCACAATATTATTTTCCACTAAGATATCACTTATCATAGAACCAAATGAGTCAGAAATAAAAAATATCAAATAGCATGGTCTCTTTTGTTGCTGGATGATAACTTCATAAAACACCCCGCTCTGTTTTTTAATTCAGCCTAAACCCATATGTCAGTTCAGGACTTCCATTCATTTTTTTGCATTGCCTCTGAGACTTTTCTAACCAAGGTCTCCAGTTCTAAGGCAATCACCATCATAAGCCTCTTCATCCAAGGGAAGGGAAGAAGGTCATTGTAGTCTTTCTCAGGTAGGGCTTAGTTCAGTCATTTCCAGCATTCTTGACCGTCTCACCCAGCAGAAACCCTATTAAGGGTCTGAGCATGTGACTTCGGCTCCCCTTCTTATGAGCCATCACCATGTCCGCCGTTCTTGGAAGACTCCAACTTTAAATCTTTTCAATCTCCTTCATTCCACTCTCAGCAATGCTTACTCTTCTTGGATCCCTATCCCCTCAAACTCCTGATTTTTTTTTTAATTGAATGGGGAAAAAACTACTTATATCTAAAATTTTAGTAATTGGCAGTGACTCAATTAGGCACTTTTTGCCTCCCCCCCCCCCATGGTGCTGAGAATTGAACCCAGGATTTTCTACATGCTAGGCAAGTGCTTTAGCTCTGTGCTGTATCCCTAGATCCATTGTTTTTTCCATTTTAATAGTGGCTTATACTACATTAGAATGACTACTAATGGTGGAAATTTCAGACACAGTGATAAATTATGCAGGAAAAATTGAGTGTTAGTAGTATCCTTTGAGCACCCTGAAATACAAGTCAATTAATCATCAGCGTGGCTGGAGGTAATTGTGGTGAGACATGTTTCCCAGATAGATGAATTCTGATGGAGGAGAACCCAGTAATCACAGCCTTGATGCAGGTGAGCTGAGAAAAGGGATAATAATTTCCTGAATTTAAAGGATGAATGCCAGAACATTTCCTCTAGCCTGAGAGATTCAAGGAGGGATGTAAATTGCTGTAGAATTATATTTAGATATGCAGAAAGAAAATATTCTCTTAATATGAACACCCCTGAACTTACTGTTGAGAGAAAAGAAGTCACCGTTTTTAAAGAACCTGTTAGACCTAAGCCCTGAGGCACTAAATGCCCTTTGCTTTCACCCTAATAAAACAGAGAGATGCTCTTTCCTAAAGTGCACCAGGACAGGCTGCAAGGATCATCTAGATTATATATTTCATTTGGAATATTCCATACCTTCCTGGGATTTGCAATTTCCAATGTAAAGAATAATAATTGAGTTTCATATCAGGGAGCTTCTCAACATGTAAATTTCCTACTTTACATATGCTATCATTTATTCCAAAGACCTGATTGGACACCTGTGGTTGTGTTACTGCTAAAATTTCTGCTTTCCATCCTCTGTAACCTCTGTTATTTTTTAAACAACAGATTTAAATAAATCTTGCACCCTCGATCTCTTCACAGATTGAGATTATGTGAAATCTTACAAAAGAAAAATCTGAAGGATCAAGGTATTAGTCAGGGCTTTCCAGGAAAACCAGATCAATAGGATGTGCATATACATATATGTAGAGAGAAAGAAATGTATTATAAGGAATTGACTCACATGATTATGGACGATGGTGAATCTGAAATCTGCAGTTTGGGTCAGCAGACTGAAAGCCCAAGAGAATTGATGCTGCCAGTCCAAGGACCAGTGCTTTGTCCCAGCAAAGCCAGTGGTGCAGTTCTGGTCCAAAGGCCAACAGATGAAGATGCAGAAAAGCTGAAGGTACAAATGATATGCAAAACAATCTCCTGGAGAACTCACTTTTGCTCAGAAAAGCTGAACTTTTTGTCCTATTCATTCTTTGACTGATTAGAAGAGGTTAACAGACATTTTGGTGGGCAATCTACTTCCTCTAATTCACCGATTTAAATGTTAATCATTTCCAAAAATGCTCTCTAACATATGAAATTAATCATCAGGAGTTCTCTCCTTGTCTCCCTGGCATCCATAGGGTCTTGATTTAACATCCGAGCAGCCATCTTGAATGTTAACCGCCATCTTATGAGATGTTTCACTTTCCTGTACTTCCTCTTACCTGAACTTTTCCAACCCCCATTAGTGACCTACCCCATGGTACCATAACCCTAAGTCAATCCCAGGAGGACACTGACCCCTTGACTCTGGAAAACCCCATGGTGCCATTGACCTAAGCCAATCCCATGCTATTCCCCATCCACCTAGCTCTGATGCAAGCACCTCCGAGCCTATTCCATAGCGCCACAGCTACAACCCCAAACCCCACAAAAGTTCAACACCTAAACATCCTGGGGCCTCTCTCATCTCTATAGAGATGGCCTTTATCTGTCAGCTCTGACAAATAAACTTTCATGGGGGTCTCTGCCTGGTCTCCGTCCTTCATTTCTTTCTTGCCCATCTCTTGATTTATCACTTTCTTTTCATTGATACCAAAACCTGGGACTGAGTTCCCCAATATGCCCGCTCCCCTCTATGAGGGTCACTGAGCATCCCCAGACCCCTATCCGAATTCCATCATGGGACCTGCCCTCCATTTTGCCGAATGCCCTCTCTGTACCCACCACCAGACATTTCAGGTAAGATCCCTGTCTCCAGTCACCTAAACAACCTACAGGTCCTGGGAAGTGACCGTTGACCATACAGCACTCCCACAGGTTACCCACTTGTGCAATCAAATCTAGCCTCAATATCCTTTGGATAATGACTTTAAATGGCTGCTTAACAGCACTCTAGAGCCCAATATTATCAGGGATATTTTCAACAACTGTGAGCATTCAGGAAAATGGAAATCCCCCAATCCTCAGGCCTTCTCTTTCCTTCCTCCCAAATTGACCCTCTGCTCTTCCTGTTCTCCAGCCCAGGGTTCTATTGACTCTTGACTCTTCTGGGACCCCTCTCCCCTACTTTGAGTCCACCTGCTACTCATTTTCACTCTCGCACAGCCCCCTCTACCCAGCCCTCACCTCTGCTTCCCTTTTGTAAAGTAGCAGGGTCAGAGGGGGTTGTCCAGGTACACGTCCCTTCCTCCCTTAAGAGCTATAAGGTCTTTACTTTTGTATGTGTGCACACTGTGTTGTGTTGTCTGTCCACATGTGTGTGCCCATATGTCATGTACGTGATATCAAGATTGGCAAATGGAAAATGAGTACTCATAAATTTTAAAAATGGATCCCAATACCTTTAATTCACATGATTTATAATGGTTTGATTTAAATTGGGTAAACAGATGAAAGTAAAGATGTCTTTAAAATTAAATTTATCTCACAAGTCTCTCTAGGTGGTCAAAGTCTAAAGATGTTGACGTCTATAAAATGTCTAAGAAAGAAATGGCTAATACTGTTCAATACACTTATCTGATACCTTGGTAAAAATAAGTAAAGTAGATTTGACATGAGATTTCTCATAAATGTGTTTGTTAGACATCTGATTAATTTACAAGGTTAAAATGCTAACTGTTAAATATACCATCAAGTACTCTTAATTTAAGACTGGTGAAGGGGCTGGGGTTGTGGCTCAGTGGCAGAGTGCTCATCTACCATACACGAGGCACTGGGTTGGATCCTCAGCACCACATAAGTGTAAAATAAAGATATGGTGTCCATCTAAAACTTAAGAATAAATATTTTTAAAAAAACAGGTGAAACTGTTTGCTAGATGTTTAAGATCAAGATTTAAAAATTAAATATAAATTAAAAGGGCCAAGAAAATCAATAGTTGGCTCTTGCCTCCAAGTCGGTCTGAATCCAGGGAACAGGGAACTTCTCTAAAGAGTTTTGCAACTCTGGGCCACATAATCTCCCAATCAGGGAGATTAATGAGACCCCTGGAGAAACAGAAAACCAATCAGTGCATTTGAAGAGGAGGGTCATTGAAGAAGGAAGACCCTGACCCATACTAGTGCAAATGGCAGTAATAGAATTAAGAAGCTGCTCTCAAGTTCCCTAGGAGTGACTCCTATGGGATCTCAGCTGACTCTTAATAATATATAGAATTTGACCAGCTTGATCTTTTTTTTTTTTTAAGAGAGAGAGAGAGAGAATTTTAATATTTACTTTTCAGTTTTCGGCGGACACAACATCTTTGTGGATCGAACTCAGGCCGCGTGCAAGCCAGGCGAGTGCACTACCACTTGAGCCACATCCCCAGCCCAATCAGCTTGATCTTAAATAAATAGGGAAAGCAGTTAAACAAAAAAACAGCCATTCCTGGGCATTTAAAAAAGAGAGAGAGAGAGAGAGAGAGAGAGAGAAATAATAATAATTAAATATAACTTAAGATATACACTTGTGTGAGCCCCCAAGAATATGTAAATCGGGAGGCTACAAAAGAGAGATTCTTTGGCAAGAATCCTGATAAGGATCAAGAGAAACTGCCAAAGCCAGAAGTTTTTAGTTAGTTTAAGGCCTACAGACATTAAAAGTTAAATGTTATGTTTACATTCTTGATAACTCTGTCTATGTTAAAGATTTATATTCCCAAATAAAGGCCTTGTCCTCTCCAACCTTGTCATGGGGAAAATCTCTCAGCCCTCACACCTCCTGGTGAGGAATTATTGGCTTCTCTCATTTAATTGCATGTCTTCTAGGCCTAAACAGCTCATTGGTAAGTCCCTACTCATTTGAGCCCTCGACACAAAACAAGCCATTCAATTTGTTTCCCTAGTAGCTGCCCTGGGGTTATGGCAGACCTAGCCACAGGAAAAGCAGGAATAATCACATCCATTACCTATTTTTCTCAGCTCTCCAATCAGCTGATAGGGGATATCCAACAGGTAGCTGAGTCTATACTAACTCTCCAGAATCAACTGGACTCCTTAGCTTCTGTGGTCCCACCAAACCATTAACAGCAGAGGGATCACAGCTGGCATTGCCATAGATACAGCCAGTATAGTCATCTCTATGTACTATTATCAGGAGTTATCATTCCAATTTCTAGGGGACTTAGAGCAACATGCTCAAACCATGCTAACCATACTATCTCAGCTCGATTCTCTAACTGCTATGGTTTTACAGAATCAAAGGGGTCTCGATTTTTTTTTTAAAGGCAGACTTGTCTATACCTAAAGGAGGAATGCTGTTTTTATATCAATCAATCTGATATAGTCCAAGACAAGATAAAATTATTCCAACAGGACCTTGAATGTTGGAAACAACAGCTCTCCTCTGTTAAAGGATGGCAGCTAAGTAACCCCTTCTCCAGTAGGCACTTCCTTTCCTGACCCCTCTCCTTGTCATAGACATTTTGCTAATATTTGCTCCCTGCATCATTATATTTGTTCAAAACCAGGTTCAAAAAATCTCTAACCAAACCATGAACCAGCTTCTGTTACAGGACTCCCAACCCCTCACCAAAATTGGGTTGTCTGGTTTCAGCATCACCGCCACCTCCCAACCCACACTATTACCTCAATGACATCCCATGCCCCTAACAAGGGTCCAGATGCCACTCCTCCCCAACAGGAAGAAGCTACAGAGGATTGATCTACACCCCCGTCCCCTAAGGGGCCCAATAACAAACCAAAAAGGGAGGCATATAGGGTATTGATTTAACATTCGAGCAGACATCTTAAATGTTAACCACCATTTTATGAGATAAGTTTTGCTTTCCTGTACTTCCTCTTACCTGAACTCCCCCCACCCCCATTAGTGACCTACCCCAAGGTACCATAATCCTAAACCAATCCCAGAAGGACACAAGCCCTTGACTCTGGAAAGCCCCGTGGTGCCATCGACCTAGCCAATTCCATACTATTCCCCATCTGCCTAGCTCTGACACAAGCACCCCCAAGCCTATCCCACAGTGCCACAGCTACAACTCCAAACCCCTGCCCCGAGAAGCTGAGCACCTGAATACCTCAGGCCTCTCTCCTCTCTTTAGAGTGATGGCCTTTATTTGTCAGCTTTGACAAATAAACTTTCCTGGGCATTTCTGCTCGCCCGTCTCTTGCTTTCTCATTTTCCTTTCAATCTCCTTAAGCCATACTTAGTCTCCGAACACAGACAAAAAGGTCATAATTCTAGCTACCATGATACAACTATTTTCTGTACAAACAGAATTCACTAGTCCTTTCTCCAGAAGATGAAAATAGGCTTTGAATGTTGTTTATTCCTTCTATCCCTTGACTTTTGTCCCGTTAATCCCATTTTGGTAAACTTGCTAGGAATGCCAAATTAATACTACACACCATAATACCCACAAATCTAAAAGCCAAAACAAAAAAGAAGTAAAACGCAAAACAAAACAAAAAGTGCATCATATATCAGACTTTGATTCAGAGCTCATACAGCCTCATAGAGAACTTTCAAGTTAAACCTTACCTTTAAAGGCATTTCTGTCTAGATAGCATTATAACTGAATCTTCAAACAATGATTCCACTGTTCAATCAAACCAGCTGCTTCAAGATGATAAGGAACATGATAAGATCCACAAATACTATGAGCATGGACCCACGGCCCTCTCATTTGCTGTGAAGTGAGTTCCTTTGTCAGAAGCTATGCTTTATGGAATACTGTGAGGGTGGGTAAGGCATTCTGTTAATCCAAAGATGATAGTTTAGGCAGAATTGTTGTGTGCATGGAAGGCAAATATGTATCCAAGATAAATATCTGTCCCAATAAGAATAAAATGTTACCCTTTCCATGAGAGGAGTGGTCCAATGTAATCAATCTGTCAACAGGTAAACTGGCTGTTCACCTGAGGAATCACGCCATAGTGTGACTCAGTATTGGTCTCTGCTTCTCACAGATGAGACACTGAGAAGAGGCTACAACCAGGTTGGTCTGGGTGATCCATGTGGCTGAGCCCATGGCTAACTTCCATTCCTCCAACATGGCCATTTTTTTCCTGAGCCCATTTGGCTGAGGAAAGAGTTGAATAGTAAACACAGAATGGGTCATCCTACCACTTGATTATTAAAATCCTTCTCTGAGGTCATATTTGGGTTGGAATTGACATGAGACACAAATATCTTCACATTTTTTTCACCCATTCCTTGCGAGCTGAGAATCCAAACTGCATTGTGGTTAAGTCGCCTGCAGGATAAGCTTCTCAGTTTGGCTTTCAGTAGTCTCAGCTCTATGGCCACAGGAGGTAAAGGTCTCTTTTAGAGCAAACATTTAAGTTTCAGGTTTCAGATCCCTGAGATCATCCTTTTCTTTCCCCACTTTGTCTAGTGTTATCAGAATCAATCAGCCAAAATAATTATATTTGTCGGGCAAAAATCTTTGACAGTACCTTACCATGTTGCTCAGAACATTGTTTCTTATAAATGTTTGCTTAGTAGTATTCAGCTAGACTGTTTTGTCAGATCATGCCGTTAACCATGAATGCTGTCTTCACCATTAGACATAGAGTCATTAGTGTCTAATTAGATTATAGAGCCAATTCCAATGACCCCAGAATCAATTCAGAAGTTTTATCCCTAAGATTCTGTTTATCTAAATCTACTCTCAATATCAAAATCTGTATTAATTAGAATTCTCAAAAAAAAAAAAAAGAACCAATAGGATGAGTATATACAGAAAAAAGATTTATTATAAGGAATTAGCTAATGAAATCATGGAGTCTGGCAAGTCCAAGGAGAGCCAACGGATGATGCCACTGGCATCCAGAGCCAGTCTGCTAGAGAACTCACTTGTGCTCAGGGAGGTCAGTTCGTGTTCTGTTCAGGCCTTCAGCAGATTGGGTGAGGCTCTCTTACCTGGTTTCTTTTTACTCTGGTCCAGTGTCTTTCTGGTCTCTAATTTCTTTGGTTCTATTTTTTCATCTCCTACTGTGTTTTATATTCAGAAAAAAGACAATATAAGTCAGATTTCCAGGCTGCTTAAGGAGCAATTCTATACCTCTGTGTCATAAATATGTTGACTCATGAAACAGAAAGAGAAGGGGGTGGAGAGACAATGAGCTTGCTTGGAGTGCAAAGTGAACATTGCCCACCACAAGATGCGTGAATCTCAAAATGTTAACACTGAGGCAAGCAGCTAGACTCCAAAAATTAATGTACAGACGTAAGTTAATAATGTTAGCTGTCACAAACCAGGATAGTGGGGTTTTTTGAGGGATGATGCAAATTGAAAGGAGCAGGAAGTAGCTTCTGGGGTGTATGTAAAGCTCTGTTTCTTGATCTGTATGTTCATTTTGTGGAACTTTATCAAGCTATAAACTCATAATCTGTATACTTTTCTATAACAGGTAATACAAAATGTAGAATGTAAACTCTAACAATTAATAGCACAATGGGAAATCATTTTCTACAGGAGAAGATGGGAAAATTGTTTAAAGCATGACAATGTGAAGGGCTATCAAGAATATGGAAAAGTGGGACTGGGGTTGCAGCTCAGTGGTAGAGCTCTTGTCTAGGATGCATGAGGCACTGGGTTTGATCCCCAGCACCACATATAAATAAATAAATAAAACAAAGGCATTGTACCCATCTACAACCGAGGCAAGAGGATCACAAGTTCAAAGCCAAAGCTAGGCACTAAGGAACTCAGTGAGACCAGCAAAAGCTAGGCACTAAGGAACTCAGTGAGACCCTGTCTCTAAATAAAATACAAAATAGGGCTGGGGATGTGGCTCAGTAGCCAAATGCCTCAGTAGCCAGAAACGCCCACCCCCCAAAAAAATTTAAGGAATATGGAAAAGTGAGAACTTGTTCTTAGAAGTATAAAATGGCAAAAAAAATGGAAAACAATTTAGCATTATCTTGTAAGATTGAACTTGTGCATTTCCTACAACTCAATAATTCCATTCCTAAGTCAGAGAAGTTTTTGCAGAGCTTAAAAAGAAAGCATGAAGAAGAATGTTCATAAAAAGCCTTGCTCATGATGTTTTTAAGAAATCAAGAAAAGAAAGACAGAAAAGAAACATTTGGAATGAGTCCACACCAGCGACATGGATAAATAAAACCAGCACATACAATAATGATGATAATAATAAGTAAAGATAAACAGAGAAGCCGTTAGCTAACAAGAGCTCTCTCTCCATTTCTGACAGCAAGTAAGTAGAGGGGGTCCTGGTGAAGCACAGCAGAGGAAGCAGTGGCACCACAGCTGTGAGAAGGGCCAAAAGCTGAGGATACGTCAGATGCCCCATGAAATCCACCCGGAGACTCATTCCCAGGGAAGTGTCCAGTAGGAATGAGAAATGGGGTCGAAAACAGGAAGATTCTTTGGATGTTTCTGTAAGACTCCAGTTCACTTCCTGTCTCTCCTCAGGTCCAGGTAGAAAACTCCTGGGTGGCATGTCACAACAGTCTGGCAAGTGAGCTCCACCATGGTGTGGGGAGCCCAGGTGGCCTTTAGCTCCTCTTCCAGGAGCACCTGGGACCTGCATTTCCTAGTCTTTCTGTGCTTCTATAACAGGAAACACGTGGTCCCTGTACTTTCCCCAGGGAAAGCCTTATCTAAACATGTTATTATCACATGTCCTTCCAATGCTTTTAAAATGCTGATACTGTTCTTTCTTCCCTCAGCCCTTTATTTTAAATTCTTTTATCTTTTTTTTTAATGAGTCTTTTTTTTACACAATATCTTTATTTATTTATTTTTATGTGGTGCTGAGGATCCAGCCCAGTGCCTCTCATGAGCGAGACAAGCACTCCACCACTAAGCCACAGCCCCAGCCCGTAAAGTCTTTTATCTTGATGGGGGAAAGGGAGCAAGGTTCAAAGGAAGTTCTGAACTGAAACTCTTGTGTTTAACAAAACATTTAACTTTTACAAGAAAGAAGTTTTAAATATCCTTAAACTGATTTGAGAAGATGAAATGTACATGTGCATGTTTCATGGATTGTTTAAAAAAATAGAACGATGAAGAAAACCACAGGACACAGAAAATATTTTTAAAAAGCAGGGGCAGGGCGGGCAAGCCGGCCAGCCAGGATGGCGCTTCTAGACTAAAAGGCAAAATGGAGCCCATGCTTGCTTTATTTATATCAGGGAACATCAAAGTTCTTCCATAGAATATTCTTCACCAGAAAAGGTTGAAGGTGGGCTGCCCAGTGCCCAACGGATTACACCCAACTCCAGAGCGACTATGAGGGATCTTTCTGGTAGAACAAGATAAAGGTCATGTGCCTTGGGCAATCTGTTGTGTGGGAGAGCCACGGGATAGTTTCCAAGATTAAACATGATCCTCCCTGATTGCCATACCTAGAGAGACCCTCAAGTAATTCACAGGTGGCTTCCTGCATTATGGCACTGGTGATATAGCTCAGTGATAGAGGGTGGGCTTAGTGTGTTCAAGACTCTGAGTTTGATCCCCAGCATTACACACACACACACACACACACACACACACACACACACACACACGATAAAGTGTTGGTGTATAGAAAAATAGGCATTCAAATGTCATAGGTATACATCGAATTGCTACTGTGGTTTGTACTAAAATGCACAATTACATCCTTAAACCCAGCAATTCTACTTTTAAATATTTATTTATTCAAAGAAATGATTCACACATATACACACAAAGAAAATTATACAAATGCTGTATATTTCAGCCTTATCTGAAATAACAAACAGTATATAACCAAAAATTATATATATGATATATATATTAAATAAATATGTATAAATAAATTTATATAACTAAGAATGTATAGTTAAATGAATGAGTGTACATATATTTTGGATAGGTAAAGTAGTAAAAAGGAATGAGATGAATACATACCTACATGGGGCTCTTGCAAAAGCAAATTATAGTACATGTTTGTAGTATGGTTACATTTGTATTAAAACAAAAGCAGTTAAAAAGAAACCAAAGTATGAATTTAGATAGTGCAATGACATATCTTCCCTCTTTGATTATAAATGCCTTAAGGGATCAAATTTGTTTTTTTTATCTTGATTTGTTAACCCAACTGGTCTCCAACTCCTGAACCTCAGTGATCCTCCCTCCTTAGCCTCTAGAGGGACTACAGATATGCACCCCAATGCCTGGCTTAGAGTTTATATTATTATAGCCTCATAGGCCTAATTAAATATTTTATAAAAATTTATTATAGCAAGATAAGGAGATAGCTTATCCTGAGATTTATTATACCTCAGATAATTTTAAAACTCAGGACCATGATTTTCTAATTGTTTAAAAAATACTAACATAATTTCAAATACATTGGTCACTTATTTTCAATCCTAATATTTTATACCTTTGATTATAATACTTAATGTTTTGTTTCAGAATAATAAATTCATGAGGCAACATTTTATTTCAGTTTAGTGCATTAGAGGAAAATAGATTCCTTGTTTTACAAAGAAATCTTGAAAATATGTGCATATATGTAAGTAGAGGGCCAGCCCTGAGAAATACCTTAAAGTTTATTATAGTGTCTTTCATTCTTCTTTAATAGCAACTTTCTTTGAGCACTTACCATTTATTATCTTCTTCAACCTTCACAGCAACTAACCCTAGACACTGTTTATTCATCCAACAAATATGTATTGGGTTTCTCCTAAATACCAGATAGTGTTTTGAATACTCTAGGAATAAAACAGTTTTGAGAAGTGGACAGGTCCTTATGCTCATGCAGCTTACATGAGGAAAAAAGAGAAAACAAATATACAATTGGATATTATGTAGTAATTAGTATTATCCTTTTAAAAAAAAAACAGAGTTGCATATGGCAAATGATTTGATGGGTATGGTTGAATCTGGAATGTCCCCCAAAGGATCATGTGTTAAAGATTTGGTATATAGCTGGTGGCACTACTTGGGAGATGGTTGAAACTTTAAAGGTAGGGCCTAGGTTGAAGATGGCACTGTTGGCATGTCCTTGAAGGGTGTATCTCATCCCAGGCCTCTCTCTCTCTCTCTCTGTTTCCCTGGTGCCAGGAGCTGAGCAGCTTTGCTCTACCACATTCCACCTGCCATGATATACTACTTCACTGCAGTCCTAAAAGCAATGGAACCAAATAAAAGCATGAGCCAAAATGAATCTTTCCACTTTCAAGTCAGGTTTCTTGTCACAGCAGTGAGAAAACAAATTAATACAAGGGGAGAAGAAATAGTTGTTTTATGTAAAATGTCCTGCAGTGCCTCTCTCAAGAGGTGACATTTAAGTAGAGACCTGAGTAGAAGTAGAAGCAAACCATTCAGATACAAGAAAGATCAGTAAACCTTGTGACCTGATCCTGAGGGAAGAGCATATGAGCATGGTCAGATGAGGTTGAAGCTAGCCAGGGATCACAGCCTGCAGGCCTCTTAGGTTACAGCAAGAATCATGAGGATTTTTGCTAAATGTGATGAGAAGCAATTAAAGGGTTCTGAGCAATGCAGTGATGTCATCTTAATAAGTTTTATATTTAAATGCATGAGCTACAGTTCAAAAAATAGAATGGAGGCTAGGACAAGAGTCAAGGCAGCACCATGTTTGTTTTATTTTTAACCCTAATAAGTACTGGACTTTACTGAATTTTTTTCTGCATCTATTGAAATGATGATTCATGTGATTTTTCTCCTTTCATTTACTCAGTACAGAAAATTGCTTGAAAACGTATACTGATATTCATCATCCAAACATATAAAAATAAACCTACTTGCTCACAATGTTGTTGGGTTTTTTTGTTTGTTTGTTTAGTTTGGTTTTGGGGTTTTCATGCTGACATTTTTAGCTATTACATATTGAATGATTTCCAATCTTCTTCGTTCAGAATGTGGTCTCTATAAATGTGGTCTCTACTTTCAGATTTTGTGAAGCTTATTTTCTGATTAAGTCAGATTTAGTAAATGTCTTGTGTACTTTAAATTATTATGTTTCCTTTGTTTCGGTACAAGATTTTTTTTCTTTCCACATTTCTTATGGGTGCATTATAGTTGTACATAATGATGGTATTTGTTCTTACATACCCATGCATGTATAAAATATAACAGTATAATTTGGCCAATATCATTTCCCAGAACTTCCCCCTCCCTTGGTCCCTTTCCACTGCTGATCTCCCTTTGATTTTCATGACATTCCCACCCCTCCCAACTTTCTTTTCCTTTTTCCTCTCTAGCTTCCACATATGAGAGAAAACATATGACCCTTGGCCTTCTGAGTTTGGCTTATTCCCTTTAACATAGTGGTCCAAGTTCCACCCATTTTCCTACTAAAAGCATAATTTCATTTTTCTCTATGGCTGAATAAAACTCCATCGTGTATGCATACCATGTTTTCCTTATCTATTCAGTTGATGGACACCTAGGCTGGTTCCTCGTTTCACTGTTGTGAATTGTACTTCAATAAACATGGTTATGCGTGTATCACTATAGCATGATTACTTTAATTCTTTAGGATAAATACCAAGAAGTAGTATAGCTGGGTAATATGGTGGTTCTATGCCCAGTCTTTTGAGAAACCTCCATACTGATTCCCATAGTAGTTGTACTAACTGCAGTCCCACCAATAGTTTGAAAGTATTCCTTTTTTCCACATCGTTCCAGCATTTATTATTTTTTATATTATTGATGACTGCCATTGTGACTGGCATAAGATAAAATCTCAGTGTAGTTTTGATATGTATTTCCCTACTTGCTAGTGATGTTGAACATTTTTTCATATATTTGTTGGCCATCTGTATTTCTTCTCTTGAGAAGTGTCAGTTTAATGCATTTGCCTACTTATTTATTGGATTATTTGTTTTTTGTGTTTTTTTTAGTTCTTTATACTCTGAATATTTATCCTCTGTCAGAAGAATAGCTAGCAAAGATTTTTCTCCAATTCTGTAGGTTCTCTCTTTACATTCCTAAAAGTTTCCTTTGCTGTGCAGAAGCTTTTTAATTTGATTCCTTAACATTTATTAACTATTGGTATTATTTCCTGAGCTTTAGTGGTCATACAGTCCAGCTATTTTGAAATATCTATTACATTATTATTAACTCTAGTTACCCTATTATACAATAGAACACCAGAAAATATTCCTCCTATCTAACTATAACTTTGTACCTATTGGCCAATTTCTCCCAACCCTTTCCTCCCATCTTCCCTCTTCAACTTCTGGTAACCATTATACAACTTTCTACTTATTTGGGATCAACTTTTTAATGTTCCACATATGGGCAATATTGTAAGGTACTTATCTTTTCATGTTTGGCTTATCTCACATACAAAGTCCTCCAGGTTCATCCATGTTGTTGCAAATAAAAAGGTTTTATCTTCCTTGTGGCTAAATTGTATTATATTGTACACATACACTGTATTTTCTTTGTCTGTGGATATTTAGGTTGATTTCAAATCCTGGCTACAATAAACATGGTAGTACAGAGATGTATTGATATTTTGATTTAGATTTGAGGTGTCCCCCAAACATTTATGTGTAAGACAATGAAAGAATTTTCAGAGGCAAAATGATTAAATTATGAAAAGTATAGCCTAATCTGTGATAAATTATGAAAGATATAGCCTAATCCATTAATATGGATTAACTGGGTGGTAACTATAGGCAGGCTGGGTATGGCTGGAGGAAGTAGGTCACGGGGAACTTCCCTTTTTAGTTTATATTTTGTCCTTGGTGAGCACAATGCTCCCCCACTCCCCTTTTTCTCCTTCCTAGTTGCCATGTCCTGAGCTGTTTTTCTCTACCATACCCTTCTGCCATGATGTTCTGCCTCTTCTTGGGCCCAGAGCTGTTGGCTGGCTGTGGACTGATCCTATGAACCCATGAGCCAAAATAAACTTTTCCTCATTTACATTATTCTTGTCAGGTCTTTTGGTCATAGTGACTATAACAGCTGACTAAAACAACTGGCTTCATTTGTATTGAATGTTATTCAGCATTGGGGTTTGTTGGGTCATATAGTAGGATTTTTGTTTTGTTTTGGTACCAGGGATTGAATTCGGGAGCACTTAACGATTGAGCCACATCCCCAGCCCTTTTTTGTATTTTATTTAGAGTCAGGGTCTCAGTGAGTTGCTTAGTGCCTCATTAATTGGCTGAGGCCAGCTTTGAATTCAAGATTCTCTTGCCTCAACCTACTGAGCCACTCTGTAAGTGTGCACCACCACACCTGCCGTAGTTTTATTGTGAATTTTAAGGCACCTCCATGATGTTTTCCATACTGATTGAACTAATTTACATTCTGCCATTCCACCAACATTGTATAATTGGTTCCTTTTCTCTACCTCATCACCAACATTTGTTATCTTTTATCTTTTGATAATAGCAATTCTAACAGGAGTTAGGCATTATCTCACTTCAGTCCTGATTTGCATTCTCTTGATGACTAATGATGTTGAAAATTTTTTCATATACATGTTGGACATTTGTATGTCTTCTTTTGAGAAATGTCTATTTAAGCCTCTTTCCAATCTTTTAAATGGCATTATTTGGGTGTTTTGGCTGGTGAGTGGGTTGAGTTCCCTATATATTCCTTAGTCTTAGCTCCCCATCAGATGTATTGTTAATAAATATTTTCTTTGATTCTATAGGTTAACAGTTTTTGTTAATGGGAAGAATCATGTTAGCTTAGTGTAATTCGATTTGTTTATTTTTACTTTTGTTGATTATGTTTTCGGGGTCTTGTTTAAAAATCATTGGCTATACTGATGTCTTAAAGTATTTACCCAATTTTCTTTTTCTAGTAGTTTCATAATTTCAGGTTTTACATTTAGGTTACCGACCCCCTTTTTTTTCAATTTATTTTGCTTATCGTTTGAGATAGAGGTTTAGTATCATTCCTCTGTGTATGAATATCAAGTGTTCCACACATCACTTATTGAAGAGTATTGTATATAAATTCCTGTTTGTTTTTCTGTCTTTGATTACAGGAGCCATCACAACCAAGAAACATTTTCCCCCTACACTGCTTAGAGCTTAAGTCTAAACTAAAGACCCATTTTTATTCTGTGTGTTATGACCATTGTTCATCCATCTCACTATGAATGTTGCTTTTGGGGTGCACTCACAGCTCTACACCAGTGCCTTGAACTTCCAGGGAAAACACACATTCATAAGAAGAAGACATTCTTTATTCTCTCTATAGCATGCATCTCTTTAAAATAATACAGATTTTAGTGATAGAGCTTACTTATGATCCCTATCAACACCCATGACTCCTATTCTACTTCATAGGCACTTAGGAGGATGACCAAATGTCTTCATTTGCCTGTTTAAATCTGCTAATTAGAAGTGGTCTCTTGGTGTGGTCTGTGTTTATATGGTTAAGTGGCTGCTATCAAAAAAGAGGTAAAACTGAATAACAGTAAGCATGTAAAATATGAATAATCCCATCTATTTATTAGTAGTAAAATGCGGCATATATAAAGTATAAATACATTATACAAAAACAATTAAAAAATATTTGAAAATACTGGAAACTTCCCCAAAACTGTTTTTAGAAAGTTAATGGATTTGGTAGATTTGCCATTTTTATGGCTTTTAGCCGAAGGGCTGACATGTAAGCAGATGAAATACATAAAACAACTGAAGTCTAAAGGTGGGTGAGATGATTAAACTGGCTTTTAAAGTTTAGCTCTATGTAAAGTGGGGCATTAGCAACCTCAAAAAGATTGTGACAACTTAAGGGCTTTTAAACTCAGCCTTACAGAAAGAACACAGGACACGGGCAATATAGAGCCAAGTTCTTTGCCAGAATATAACACAAGTGACCTCTAGTTCAATTCTGAATGGAGTCCTCATTTCCCTCTGGCACCTCATGAACGTAGTCCACATTCCTATTGGCATTCTGGTCTTCTGATCTTCCACCAGAATCACCCATAAAGTTCTGCTTCAAGGCCAGCCAAGCCAGACCGGAGGAGGAAGCCTGGCGCCAAGCCAGACTGGAGGAGGAAGCCCGGCCTTGCCCCGTGTGCTAGTCCAGAAGAAGCCCATCAACCCTTAAAGTGCATCAAAGGGGGTGTGGCTACCAGCACGTTTCTGCGGCTGATCCAGGTACCTGGTTTCCAACTTTCCCACCCTTAGCTGCGATAACTCAAAATATTTCCCACAAGCTTTTGGGGGTTGTAGCTATCAATGCAAAACAACAACTGTAGAGGCACCAGGTTTCTAACTCAGAGACTAGAGTAGGGAAGATACAGGTGGAAGCTCATTTCCTTTCACACTGGCTATACCCACCACCCTGAATACAGAGGCTCAAGCTAGGAATAGACAACGCCACCTCCTGGAAGCAAGGAAAACAGTGTTCTGAGAGACTTTTTTTTCTCTTTCTTTCTCTCTTTCCTTCTCTCTCTTCCACAACTTCAACATATGTGAAACCGAGAACTGTGCATGAACAACCGAATTACCAAAGTAATATAATATAGAGGAATTGCATATATTCCACCTTCCCCCCATTTTTTCCTTTATTTCTATCTTACTTTCCTTTTCCTTCTCTCTTATTTCTCTTTTCTTCCTTGTTATTTTTTCTTTTTTTCGTTCGTATTCCCTCTATCCCACTTTCAATCTTCTAACTTTTGCTATCTATACATAGGGTAACTATCTAAATACAGATAGGAAGTTGAGTCTATACATTCTTACATAAATTACCAGTCTATTGGTTAGAGTTCTCCAAAGGTGCTAAGTTAGTTTAACCTCATACCCTCACTCCTTTCCCTCTAAGTATAACATCCTTTGTCTGAAATTAAGTTTTCTATATGCCACCAGATATGGTATGCCTTTTATGAAACTAATGACTATATTCTTAGGTAATAATTAAAACCAATATCTATAGACTTAGAATCTAACTATAAATGCATTAATAATGAAAACTTGTGCTTAGATGATGTATTGTTGATATTGGGAACTGTTAACATTGTCTTTCTCTGCCAAAGAGGGATTTTAGAGCTATAAAAGAACAATACAAATATATAAGGGGAAAAACATTAACACAACAGTTTCACAAAGCTAGAAAGAATCATGAGCAGTATGAAAAGACAAGGAAAGAAAGGACCACAAACAATACAGGTCAATTCAACATTAGATGAGGTAATTTCTGCAGCTGATGGAATGTCAGACAAAAAGTTCAGGATATACATGCTTCCGATGATCTGGAGTCTCAAGGAAGACATTATACAGCAAATTCAGACAATGAAAGATCACTTTGACAATGAATTACATAAACAAATCCAAGAAGCAAAAGATCAACTCTATAGGGAGATAGAGGATATAAAAAACAAACAAACAGAAATCCTGGAAATGCAGGAAACAATAAACCAAATTAAAAACTCAAATGAGAGTATTACCAGCAGAGTAGAACACTTAGAAGAAGAACTTCAGAAAACGAAGACAAAGTTTTTCAACTTGAAAAGAACATAGATAGCTCAGTGACAA